>NC_044031.1:293672536-293981991 GCF_901765095.1 Microcaecilia unicolor
TTTCCCTGCATAAAAAGCCTGGAAACAGCCCAGCTCGCTCTGTCTTGGGAATCTGCTGCTTCTCTCTGCTGAACTCCGCACACACATCTAGACAAGACTTCTCTCCAGGCTCCAGCAACCAACTTTAAAAGAAAAGACTTCTACAGCAGAGAGGATTTTTCCCTGCATCACTTCAACCAGCTACCAATTTCTATCAAAGACTGTTGTAAGTTAACTTATAATTCATATTTAAACCTGTTGCCTTACTTTATTTTCAGCACAAATTCTCTGTAATGATCCTTAAGACTACCTTTTGTTTGCAACATTGATTACATTAACCGTATTATAAATAAACCCCTTTTCTGAAGCTAAATATATGGTCTTTTCCTGTTCTTTGCATATGTTCTTTAAACCTGGTAATGAAGGTTAATGTAATCCAATAATATAGCATCTAATTCCTCTTATTCTTGCAATTGTGAATCTTATTACCTTAATTGGTAATTGGTGGAGAAATAACCAAAATATATCTTTAAAACTTATAAATACAGTGCATGTTCTTAAAATTATAAATATTAGTGAATGCTCTGAGCAATTTCCCCACATTAAATATGTCTTATAATGTTACAGTTCAATATCAACCTCAGTTACAGAAACCTTTGCAGTTTGCCTATCATCATCATAAAAATCTAGCAGATGTGCTCATGAGTTCAAGTTTACCTCTATCATCATCTACTATAATGAATGGGTTAGTGGATAATTGTTCTTGCGGTCACTGTGTATACTGCTGTCATGTGTGGCAGACAGATTCAATATTGATTCCAAATAGTCAGAAGTTTTATTTTTTTGAGAGATTATTATACATGTGAAACAACACAAATGGTTTATTTCCTAAAATGCTCTTGTTCTAAATATTACATAAGACAAACGAAGCAAAAAATTAAACATTGAATAGCTCAACATATGAGCAATCTACGCTTGTCTCACATGGAAGCGTCTCTGGTACAGCATTGGCAGGATGCTGGTCATGAAGTCATGGATTTAAAGTTTGTGATTTCACAACAAGTTCAATTAACTCAAGGGGGCGATGAGTCTCAAGTATTGATTCAAAGGGAGCAAAGATTTATATATCAATGGGGCACAGTTCATCCTATGGGATTAAACAAAGAAGTGGATTGGACAGCTATCTTGGAAGTATGCATGTATGAATTTGAAAGGACTGTTAGCATAATAGTAACATAGTAACATAGTAACATAGTAGATGACGGCAGTCTGCCCAACAAGATAACTCATATTTGCTGCTTTTTGTGTATACCCTACTTTGATTTGTACCTATGCTCTTCAGGGCACAGACCGTATAAGTCTGCCCCGCACTATCCCCGCCTCCCAACCACCAGCCCCACCTCCCACCCACCGGCTCTGGCATAGGCACAGACCGTATAAGTCTGCCCAGCACTATCCTCACCTCCCCAGCCCTGCCTCCCAACCCCGGCTCTGGCACAGACCGTACAAGTCTGTCCTGCCTCCCAACCCCGGCTCTGGCACAGACCGTACAAGTCTGTCCAGCACTATCCCCGCCTCCCAACCACCAGTCCCGCTTCCCACCACCGGCTCTGGCACAGACCGTATAAGTCTGCCCAGCCCTATCCCCGCCTCCCAACCTCCAGCCCCTTAAAAAGAATTGAAGCGGTGCAAAGAAAAGCTACGAGAATGGTATGGGATTTGCGTTACAAGACGTATGAGGAGAGACTTGCTGAACTAAACATGTATACTCTGGAGGAAAGGAGAAACAGGGGTGATATGATACAGACGTTCAAATATTTGAAAGGTATTAATCCGCAAACGAATCTTTTCCGGAGATGGGAAGGTGGTAGAACGAGAGGACATGAAATGAGATTGAAGAGGGGCAGACTCAAGAAAAATGTCAGGAAGTATTTTTTCACGGAGAGAGTAGTGGATGCTTGGAATGCCCTCCCGCGGAAGGTGGTGGAAATGAAAACAGTAACGGAATTCAATCATGCGTGGGATAAACATAAAGGAATCCTGTGCCGAAGGAATGGATCCTCAGGAGCATAATAGCTCTCCTTGGATGTCATTTTGAGGCAGGATAGTTCCTGCAGACCTAGTAAGCCTGTAGATTAATACTTGAATATTTTTGATTTTGTTTAGTAAGTTGATTAATTTTTGATTCATATATTTCAAGGTACCCCCTGATGAAGCTTTAAGTAGTGAAACTTGGATCCAAGTCAGGGTTGGAAGATGAAGGCACTGTATCTATTCCATCACTGAGGAAAAACCTGCTCCTGGATTTAACGTTTGAGATAAGTATTCCTTTTCTGTGATACAAGTATTCTTTGAAGACATCGTTTATGGATTGTGTCCTAATAACTGTAAACTGTAATCTGTGAATACTTGTGGATCTTCATTATGAACTGGTCTTAAATAATGAAGACGTGTGATGATAGATAACAGTGACCTAGATATTAGAATTTATTTCACTTATTGGTCACATGGGTTTTCTGAGCACATTCTCTTAATATTTTATGAAAAGTAATCCTTGGGAAACTGACATATAGTTTATACTTGTGATATTTCAATTGTTTTCCTTTTAAAACTATACGGTGACATCAGATACATTTCTTTCTACTGTATATAATCAAAATTTAACAATAACTAGCTAAACACAAGTCACAGCTCTCAAGCAATGTTCCAAAATTGCTGCACAGATTACAGAACAGCAACCCAAAAAATTGATGCAGGAAAGGCGTGGGTGTGAAAATTGGGAGGCACAGTATGAAAAGGTTTGATGCTGAGGAAAGTGTTTTGATGAAGAATAGTAGGAGAAAAAAAGCTGTTATGTTGAAAATTGCAATTTTACATCCCTTCTCTCCACTTCCCAGTGAATTAACATCTGACTGCTGGAGGAGATTTATCATAGCTATGCCACAACCAAAGTATTGGTTGTATTTTAAACACTTTATGGTCAATGTCAGCTGTCAGTGGTCAGGGTTTATTTTTAAATACTGACCACTGGTGGCTAAATTAGACCCAGATATTCAATGCTGGGAAATGCCAAGGTATTGGCATTGAATAGCCAGGCCTATCTGGACATGTCCTGGCCAACGACACTATCCAGATGCTGGATTAATATTGGCTGGGACCCACATAAGGGGGTCTGTCAATTGTATCTCCCTGATCAGATCCCCTTAAGTTCTGAGTTCCTCTTCCAATCACCCTGATCCCCTCACTCTGGGGCCCGTTTACTAAGCCATATAAGCATCTACACATGCCCAATGCATGCCAAAATGGAGTTACCACCCAGCTACTGCGTGGCTGTTGTGGTAATTTCATTTTTGGCACGTGTCCGATACGCGCGTCTGAAAAATAATTTTTATTTTTTTGGCACGCATCCAGTACAAGTGCCAAGTGGCATTTGATGCACATAGACCATTACCACCCGGTTACCATGTCAGACTACCGCTAGGTCAATGGCTGGCGATAAGGTTTCAGACCCAAAATTGATGCGTGCCAATTTTGCTTTTGCCGCATGTCTATTTTCGGCAAAAATTTTAAAAAGGCATTTTTTTGCAGGCATGCTGAAAAATGGATCTGTTCGCACCAAAAACACACGCCTACACTACTGCAGGCCATTTTTCAGCACACCTTAGTAAAAGGACCATTCTGTTCCCCAATCTCCAATCTCCCTCTCAGACTTCCAGCCACCCCAGGACTTACCTGGAGGTGATCCCTTGTTTAAACAACAGTGTCTATTCCAAAAGTTTAAACACTGTCATGTAAAGAGTTTTTGTACTACTTGACTCAGTTTTATACTAGTTTGTACAAATTATTAGATTAATATCCTTCTATCAGAGGTATATAAAAGAGTAACAAATAGGTGTATATGTTAAATAAGATCCTTTTTTTTGTCTAGACACAGGAAAGGCAACTGATCCAAAACAGAAGGTTGGAGAGTTATTTCAGTCAAAAATGAATTGCTTAGAAAACAAAACAAAAAAAAAACCCACACATGCAATCAGGATAGAATGAATTCTGGAGAAACACAGTGGATTAGACAAACTATATAGTAAGTGTTATCCTTGGGGTGAGTAGGATGAGGGACAGGCTGGTAGAGCCTAAACAACCAAGTATCTGTAGAATGTGTTAGTTGTGAAACCTATCTCCAAAGCTGCATTAAACAACCTTACTACACCGCTGTTTGGGCTTAGGGGTAATATAACAGTTTTTTAAAAATAGAGTGTAAATACAGTGCATGTATTTTATAAAGACAATTAGGCCCCTACTTGTTTTTATAAAATAGTACTTTATAGCTGCCACTGTAGGTTCCTATTCATAGTGACCTGTTATAAAATTACTCTTCATAAAT
This sequence comes from Microcaecilia unicolor, assembly GCF_901765095.1. Taxonomy (NCBI): domain Eukaryota; kingdom Metazoa; phylum Chordata; class Amphibia; order Gymnophiona; family Siphonopidae; genus Microcaecilia; species Microcaecilia unicolor. The sequence continues at coordinate 293,676,897 of NC_044031.1, forward strand.
GGAAATTCATATTAGTGGAAATGATGGGGCATGGGAAATGAGGTAGCTCTTGTAGTTAAAGTGAAAATATTAACATACTATAACTGCTGGCATGGCAGAAAAATGCAAAGCAGATAACTGTACCTCAAGAGATGTGGAGGGGCATTTTTGATATGACATCTAAAATCTAACTTTGGACATTATACAGAAAATATCCAAAAATGGCCATTTTTGAACCTGAAAACTGCCTACTTTTTTTTTTTTTTTTCCAAAAATGCCCATTTGCTAGATGTTGTTACACTCAGGGCATCTATTGTTTTGGACCATTTTTGGGGGAAAAAAACCCATCCAAGTGAGAAACACACAAAATCAAGCCATTGAGATGCAGAAGGAGCTAGCATCCATAGAGGCGTATTTTTAAACCATTTAGACATACAAAGTTTCATAGTAACCTATGGAACCTTGTAAGTCTAAGTGCTTTGAAAATGAGCCCCTTAGTAAACTGGCCATCCCAGCAAAGTAGTGGGACACCCTAGGGGCACTGCAGTGAACTTCACATAAAAGGTCCCAGGTATACATCTCACTGTTACCCCCTTATAATGTATGGAGATCCCTCCATACCCCACCAAAAACCTACAATAGCCCTTATGACTGCAGATGTCACCTATATGTTGATTCAGTAGGTTTTTTGTGAGTTTTTCATGGCTCACACATTCCACCACTATTGTAATTGTTAGAGTGGGATATGGGACTGGGTCTCTTTCTCTACAGTGCACTGCACTGACCACTAGGCTACTCCAGGGACCTGTTTACTAGCTATTACATCTAAAGCTGTCATAAAGGCCCTGTTCTTGAAGTATTTATTTCATTTTTACCCTCCCCTTTCTCTTTGTGCCTCCTTGTTTGTTTCTTTTCCTAATTCTTAGTGATTGTAGTTATAATGTTAATGCAGTTGTTAGTACTTTGAAGCTTGTATATGTATTGGTCCACATAAAAATTAAATAAGTTTGAAACTTAAAAAAACCTTTTCTTTCTCGCTTGTGTATGCCTGTACTTTAATCCTTGCTGGTTAATGGGCTAACAGCACTGCCAGCCTGGTGACCTATCCAGGTATCAAGCAAGCAGCACCCCAAGCTTTGTTTGAGCCCTGTTCAGGCTTCTATGCCCTCTCCTGCATAGAAAACGAGGATGCCTACCTGTCACTTGCAGGTCTATTTCTTCTTTCCTCCAAAATGATAGAAGGTTACATATACTTCCCAAAACTTGCAGGCTGCCCCCTCCTCATGATATTGCAAAAGACAAGGTCAGATTAGACTTTAGAATGTCCCCAAAGTGAACAAAGAGGGCATGTTGTGGTGAGTGCTGGGCAGACTTATACGGTCTGTGCCAGAGCCGGTGGTGGGAAGCGGGACTGGTGGTTGGGAGGCGGGGATAGTGCTGGGAAGACTTGTACAGTCTGTGCCAGAGCCAGTGGTTGGGAGGCGGGGCTGGTGGTTGGGAGGCGGGGATAGTGCTGGGCAGACTTATACGGTCTGTGCCAGAGCCGGTGGTGGGAGGCGGGGCTGGTGGTTGGGAGGCGGGGATAGTGCTGGGCAGACTTATACGGTCTGTGCCAGAGCCGGTGGTTGGGAGGCGGGGCTGGTGGTTGGGAGGCGGGGATAGTGCTGGGCAGACTTATACGGTCTGTGCCAGAGCCGGAGGTTGGGAGGCGGGGCTGGTGGTTGGGAGGCGGGGATAGTGCTGGGCAGACTTATACGGTCTGTGCCAGAGCCGGTGGTTGGGAGGCGGGGCTGGTGGTTGGGAGGCGGGGATAATGCTGGGCAGACTTATATGGTCTGTGCCAGAGCCGGTGGTTGGGAGGTGGGGCTGGTGGTTCGGAGGCGGGGATAGTGCTGAGCAGACTTATACGGTCTGTGCCAGAGCCGGTGGTTGGGAGGCGGGGCTGGTGGTTGGGAGGCGGGGATAGTGTGGGCAGACTTATACGGTCTGTGCCCTGAAGAGCACAGGTACAAATCAAAGTAGGGTATACACAAAAAGTAGCACATATGAGTTATCTTGTTGGGCAGACTGGATGGACCGTGCAGGTCTTTTTCTGCCGTCATCTACTATGTTACTATGTTGTGGTGATCCTGTTACACACAGATTCAAAAAGTCTTGCTTGAAGTGTATCACATACAAAACATACAGATTACAATTATATTTAAAAAAATAGATAACCAGATACCAACCAAAAAATAGGGCAGACCAAGTACAGGTGACAAATACTGAACCCGTATTTCTAATAACTCTAATTTGGCCAGGCAACCAAAATTCAAATCTCAATAACCTCATTCTCGAGACTCCAAAGCCTAATAAAGGTTGACTTTTTAATGAAAATAGAAATAATTAGGTAGTAGTTGTGATCTCTAAATCATGTGTGATGGCAGGGCAACATATCTTTGCGGACAGGTCTCAGATTATACTCTAACTCAAATCCTATAATCAGCTTCCTAATTTTAGCTTTGTTTAGTTGAACTTGATATATCGCCCTTCAATACAATGAAAACGGTGTATAATAAAATCAAACAATCATATGGAAAGGAACTCCATAACATTTCAAAGGATAGGGTTAAAGAAGTGAAGGCTTAGGCAGACAGGGTGGATAGATAGAATCAGTGTATTCCAGGGTAGACAGCACAGTTGACCCACTGGGGGCAAGAAAAAGAGGGGAAGTATTGGTCAAATAAATTTTCAGAAGAGATCTAAATTGAGGATAGGATTGTTCAAATTGAAGATCAGAGGGTAGAGCAACATAGAAAAAAGCAGAGTGATGGGTCAATTCTAGGCGGGAACAGTGCAAAGTAGGCATGGTCAGTCGAGATGAGAGGGCTGAGTGAAGAACCCAAGTGGCATAAATGGCCACACCTAGAATTAGGTGCTATCATGGCCACTCTGCATGTTCTATATACCATGTGGAAATTTAGGCTTATTCAATAAAGTACACATAAATTAAGGTGTACTTTATAAAATGTGCTTAGGCAAACTTCATTTTGGAGCCAAATTTTTAGGCGAGATATATAGAATCTAGTCCTATATGTCACATAATAAAGGCAAGATAGAATCACCAAAAATCAGGAAAATGCACTCCCTCCTCTATTTTAAACAGCTTTAATCTTGTTAGGTTTATCCTAGAATGTTTACCTTTCAAAGATATCTTATAGGAAGAGTTTCCATCTGCTTATATATCCTGGTGGGAAATATACAAGGGGGTTGATACTCAAAACAATGTAAGCGGGGAGGAAAAGATCCTGCTTGCTTAAATTATATTCTATGAGTTATCTGCAAATATCTGGTGACAATTAAATGGGTAATGCTGCTGATATTCCTGGATACCACAAATGTCAAGTCTGGGCAGAGCCTGGATAGTTCGGAAGTGGAGTCGGGGAGGAACAAGCAGTTAAGCTGGCAAAGGCAGTATTCAGTCCTGGTTTCTGCATAGCTAAGTGACAAGATAAGACCCATAAAAAGCATTCCTAACTTTTGCCACTTAGCTATGAAGATGTCAGCATTGAATATTGATTGACTCCCACATAATCTCCTGGTTGCCACCACTGCCACTCCCATCCCTGCTCTGATCCCCTAACAGAGTCCCTGGTTCAAATCTCCTTTGATCACTTCTCCTGTCCCCATCCCATATAAAATCAGTCCCTGATAGATTCCCAGCTCCCAATGTCCCCCCAAAATGAGTGGTATTCCTGCCTTAACCCCCAACACAAGCAGTTTTCCACCAAGATCAGTTCCCCAATAGACCTCCTCTCTTGAACCCCTAATATAAACAGTACCCCCTCCTGACCCCCCCCCCAAGATCAGTACCATAATAGACCTCCTCTCCTTAAACAATGTCCCTTCCCAAACTCCCCCCATACAAGCATCGCCTCTACCCAAAAAAACACCCTCTCCCACCAGAGGACTGCCGACTAATCCATTTTCCAGTATCAAAACATACCCCTGATCCCTTCTCCAACATCCAACTCCAACAATTGTCTCCTTTCCAATATCAACACACCCGATCTTATCTCTTCTCTGGCATCAATGTAGCCCTCTGATCTCTTCCCCAACATCTAACTCCACTCCTGACATCAAACCCCCACTCCAAAAGACCCCTAAATTCCTCAATCCCGATTCCCAACTTCCAGAACTTACCAAGGAACTTCATTCATAATTCAGGGACCCAGGCAGCAGTGGTCACCCTCAGTTGCTGCCCAGGTTGGTGCCATCAACCAAAATGGATGAAGTGGAAGGTGCAGGAACATGGTTTGATAAGTGGGGGATTAATGCAGGCATATGTGAGTTGGGTCTCATGTGCGGCACTGCTACGAGATGGAGCCCAACTCTGAGGCATCGCAGGTCATGGGTGGGGAAGTTAATGGGAAGTTGACAATTGGTAAACTGGATCAACTAGTTTGTCACTGACTAGCTGTGCAGGTTGGGGGAGGGGAAAGGGGTATAAATGTTAAGGTTGGACATATTGACTTTTGTTAAGTTACTGTGTTAATAAAGCTGTGGCCAGTGCTCACCCAAAGTTTGGTTTAAATATGATCCTTGAGTTGTTATTAAGTTGGGTGTGGTGATATGTGAGGCAAAAGAATGTGCGACTGCCACTCAAGAATGGACACAAGGGGGCGGTATATCAGTGGTGGAGCCATCTGAAACTGGGGCAAGGAAGAGAAGTGGGAGGGGTAAAAAGGGGTGAAAATGGGGAAGGTGAGAGAAACAAGGGTAAAGTCAAGCTGGCAGAAGCATTTGGATAGGCAGGGAAGGATAGAAAGGGGATTGTAGGGCACGGTTGGGGAGTGGAGTCAGGGTAATAAAGATAGATTATGAGGTAGTTGTCAGGAAGAAGGTTGTTGGAAAAAGGGAAGATGGCAGGGAGGTAGTGAGTTAGAGTGTTGTTTTCCATCCCACCCCTTCCTGTGGTATGTCAAGGGGGAGTTGCTTTGGGAGGTCTAGTTTGTGGTGGGTGCTGGGATGATTCTAGGGGATGTTCTGCGGATCAGGGAAGGGGAAGATGCAAGATAAGTAGGGGATCAATGGAGGCATATGTGAGATGGGTCTTCTGCCACAAGATGGAGCCTGACTCTGTGGCACCATGGGTTGTGCGTGGGGGAGTTAACGGCAAGTTTACAGTTGGTAAATTGGGGCAGCTAGTTCATCACCAACTAGCTGTGTGGGTTGGGGAGGAGAAGGGGTGTACATGTTAAGGTTGGACAAATTGACTTTTGTTAAGTTATTGTGTTAATAAAGCTGTGGCCAGTGTTTGCCCAATGTTTGTTAAAAATATGAGCCTTGAGTTTTTATTAAGTTGGGTGTGGTGATACGTAAGAGAAAAGAATGCTTGACTACCACTGTCATGTCCTATACTGGATTTTTGTTAGGAGCGTGGATTCCAGAATGTTCTCCCTTATAAGACAGAGGACAGAGAATGGGGTTCTGCTACACTTAAAAATGCAAAGAATAACAAGGGAGATAATGAATGGGAAACAGGATGATTATAGAGCCTACAACTGTTTCTAATCCCTTGTGAATTAGTTTGACCTTTTCAGTAAAAGAGACTGAGAAGTCAAAGCTCAGCTAACTAGATTTGTCAATTTTTACCAATCACAAAAAAAAGATCATGAATTATTTCGTGCAATTTTTATCCAATATAATATGATAAAAAGATAAACCTTATATATTATCCAACAGTAAATTAACTGATGTATACTGCACATGCCTCATGCAATTACAGAAAATTTTGCAGGAGGAATGATCGTTGTATGCAAAGAACAGAAATTCACAGTGGACAATAGGTAATAACTATGTGACATTAATATACTTGCAGAAGCTAGCAGTTTTAATTAGAAGATGCCTAATAAGATCTTAGTAGTCTCTCTTGAATCAGTTTGCGATCCTTTATGACAGTTTAGCCTACCGCATATATCATGAGAATTGCATGAAATAGTCTCATTTAAAAGTAGATTCCCCTTGATTATTTAATAAGTCCACTAATGATCTTTTTGGCTAGAATATATAATCTTATTTTCAGAACTGCAATATTAGAAGTGTGTATATTGATTGCTTTTTGTTAGATAAGGTCACATTGTTATATAGACTAGTAAAGAGTCCATAAATTGAGCGTTCAAGTACTATGGAGGTCAGACTGGTTGGAAAGATTGAAAATCCCCCCCCCCCCACTCAACCAGTTGAGTGTGAGGGAGCTTTCAATATATCTATCTATCTATCTATCTATATAAGTACATAAGTAATGCCATACTGGGAAAAGACCAAGGGTCCATCGAGCCCAGCATCTTGTCCACGACAGCGACCAATCCAGGCCAAGGGCACCTGGCAAGCTTCCCAAACGTACAAACATTCTATACATGTTATTCCTGGAATTTTGGATTTTTCCAAGTCTGTTTAGTACTGGTTTATGGACTTGTCCTTTGGGAAACCGTCCAACCCCTTTTTAAACTCTGCTAAGCTAACCGCCTTCACCACATTTTCCGGCAATGAATTCCAGAGTTTAATTACGCGTTGGGTGAAGAAAAATTTTCTCCTATTTGTTTTAAATTTACTACACTGTAGTTTAATCGCATGCCCCCTAGTCCTAGTATTTTTGGAAAGCGTGAACAGACGCTTCACATCCACCTGTTCCACTCCACTCATTATTTTATATACCTCTATCATGTCTCCCCTCAGCCGTCTCTTCTCCAAGCTGAATAGCCCTAGCCTCCTTAGTCTTTCTTCATAGGGAAGTCGTCCCATCCCTACTACTACTACTACTACTATTTAGCATTTCTATAGCGCTACAAGGCATACGCAGCGCTGTACAAACATAGAAGAAAGACAGTCCCTGCTCAAAGAGCTTACAATCTAATAGACAAAAAATAAATAAAGTAAGCAAATCAAATCAATTAATGTGAACGGGAAGGAAGAGAGGAGGGTAGGTGGAGGCGAGTGGTTACAAGTGGTTACGAGTCAAAAGCAATGTTAAAGAGGTGGGTTTTCAGTCTAGATTTAAAGGTGGCCAAGGATGGGGCAAGACGTAGGGGCTCAGGAAGTTTATTCCAGGCGTAGGGTGCAGCGAGACAGAAGGCGCGAAGTCTGGAGTTGGCAGTAGTGGAGAAGGGAACAGATAAGAAGGATTTATCCATGGAGCGGAGTGCACGGGAAGGGGTGTAGGGAAGGACGAGTGTGGAGAGATACTGGGGAGCAGCAGAGTGAGTACATTTATAGGTTAGTAGAAGAAGTTTGAACAGGATGCGAAAACGGATAGGGAGCCAGTGAAGGGTCTTGAGGAGAGGGGTAGTATGAGTAAAGCGACCCTGGCGGAAGATGAGACGGGCAGCAGAGTTTTGAACTGACTGGAGAGGGGAGAGGTGACTAAGTGGGAGGCCAGCAAGAAGCAGATTGCAGTAGTCTAAACGAGAGGTGACAAGGGTGTGGATGAGGGTTTTGGTAGAGTGCTCGGAAAGAAAGGGGCGGATTTTACGGATGTTGTAAAGAAAGAAACGACAGGTCTTGGCGGTCTGCTGGATATGAGCAGAGAAGGAGAGAGAAGAGTCAAAGATGACCCCAAGGTTTCGAGCTGAGGAGACAGGGAGAATGAGAGAGCCATCAACAGAAATAGAAAACGGGGGGAGCGGGGAGGTGGGTTTGGGGGGGGAAAATGAGAAGCTCGGTTTTGGTCATATTTAATTTCAGGTGGCGTTGAGACATCCAGGCAGCAATGTCAGACAAGCACGCTGAAACTTTGGTTTGGATGCAAGGTGAGATATCAGGGGTAGAAAGGTAGATTTGCGAGTCATCAGCATAGAGGTGGTAGGAAAAGCCATGGGATGAGATTAATGAACCAAGGGAAGAAGTGTAGATAGAAAAGAGGAGGGGACCAAGAACAGAACCCTGAGGTATGCCGACAGGCAGAGGGATAGAAGTAGAAGAGGATCCACCAGAGTGAACACTAAAGGTGCGGAGGGAGAGGTAGGAAGAGAACCAGGAAAGGACAGAGCCCTGGAATCCAAGTGAGGACAGGGTATCGAGAAGTATGCTGTGATCGACAGTGTCAAAAGCAGCGGAAAGATCAAGAAGAATGAGGATGGAATATTGACCTCTGGATTTAGCCAGTAATAGGTCATTGGAGACTTTAGTAAGCGCAGTTTCGGTTGAGTGGAGAGGGCGAAAACCAGATTGTAATGGGTCAAGAATAGCATGTGAGGAGAGAAAATCAAGGCAGCGGTGGTGAACAGCACGCTCAAGTAATTTGGAGAGAAAAGGAAGGAGGGAGATGGGTCGGTAATTAGAGGGACAAGTAGGGTCAAGTGAAGGCTTCTTAAGGAGAGGTGTGACCACAGCATGTTTAAAGGCAGCAGGGACAGTCGCAGTGGAAAGTGAGAGGTTGAGAATGTGACAGATAAAAGGAATAAGAGTAGGAGAGATGGCATTAAGAAGGTGGGTGGGAATGGGATCAGAGGAACAGGTGGTACATTTTGAGGAAGAAAGGAGAAGTGTAGTTTCCTCAATAGTAACTTCAGGAAAGAAGGAAAGGGAATGAGGGGAAGGAGAGAGAGGGGAACGGACTAGTGGAGGGAGAGCTGGTGAGGTAGAGAAAGCAAGGTTTATCTTTTGAACCTTGTTGTGAAAGAATTCAGCAAGGGTCTGAGGAGATAATGAAGGGGGAGTTGGGGGAGGGGGCACCTTGAGGAGAGAGTTCAATGTGGTGAAGAGAAGTCGAGGATTAGAGCCAAGAGAGTTGGTCAGTTGGATATAATAATCCTGTTTGGCACGTAAAAGAGCAGATTGGAAGGAGGTCAGCATGAACTTAAAGTGTAAGAAATCAGCAAGGGCCCGAGATTTCCGCCAGAGGCGTTCGGCGGAGCGGGTACAGGAACGTAGGTAGCGGATATTAGAAGTCAGCCAAGGTTGGGGTTTTGTACGCCTTACAGGGCGGGACATCAAAGGTGCAAGAGTGTCTAAGGCAGAGGATAGAGTATTGTTGTAAGAAGAAACAGCCTCGTTGACAGACGTGGATGGTGCCACAGTAGAGAGGAGGTTTGAAACATGGGAGGATAGAGATGAAGGGTCAATGTCGTGAAGATTCCTAGATAAATTAGATAGGATAGGACGGGACTGGGAGGGAGGAGATTTAAGTGTGAAAGTTATAAGATGGTGATCAGAGAGGGGAAGATCGGAGGCAAGGAAACTAGAGGGTGAACAGTTGGAGGAGAAGATGAGATCAAGACAGTGACCATTTTGATGAGTGGGGGAGGTGGAGCATAGTTGGAGATTAAAGGACGACGTTAAAGCGAGTAACTTGGAAATATAAGAGTTGGAAGGATCATTAGCAGGAATATTAAAGTCACCAAGGATGAGAGAGGGGGAGGAAGGATCATGGAAGAAGGCAAGCCAGGCATCAAAGTCACTGAGAAAGGATGAAAGGGACTTATCAGGGGGACGATAAATGACCGCTATTCGAAGAGGCAGAGGAGAGAAAAGGCGGATAGAGTGGACTTCAAAGGAGGAAAAACAGTGAGACTGAGGTGGAAGAAGGGGTTGAAATCTGGAGGAGGGAGAGAGAAGTAGTCCAACACCGCCCCCACGGCCAGCAGGGCGAGGAGTATGTGAAAATAGATAACCGCCATGGCACAGGGCTGCGACTGAAGCAGAGTCATCAGGGCAGAGCCAGGTTTCTGTTATGGCGAGCAGATGGAGGTGACGCGAGATAAAGAGGTCCTGGATATAGGGGAGTTTGTTACAGATAGAGCGGGCATTCCATAGGGCGCAAGAGAAGGGCAGAGAAGAGGAGGGGAGTAGAGGAATAGAGATGAGGTTAGAGAGGTCACGGTGAGATCTGTAGAGTTTGGATAATAGTTGGTGCGGAGGTCCAGGATTGGGATTGATGTCACCAGCTGAGAGTAAGAGAAGGAGTAAAAGAGAGCGGAGGAGAGTAGGAGAGGTGTGGCCACGAAGGCGTCGAAGGTGAGAGGTATTTAGGTGGAATGGGGAAGGCAAAAAGGAGGGAAGAAAGAGACGGAGATTAAAAGCCAAAAAGGAGGAAGAGGGTAGGAGAGAAGGTGAGGTGATGAAGTCAATGGATGGGAAGTGAGTTCCTGTAGCGGAGAGAGGTAGGGGGTGAGGGAAAAGATTAGGAAGGGACAGAGCTAGGAAGAGAATGTGAATAGGGGCCATAAACGATTAAGGTACTTTAGCAACTGGAAAAAGATTAGATACAAAGAGAAGCGCGGCACCTAGAGCGGAGGCCCTGAGTGGATCGGGGTGGACCTGGGTGTCACCCCGGAGAAGGCTGTAAGGATATGCAGATGAGCTGCAAGTCCTCCACAGCACCTGAAAGGCAGCCGGTGGTAGAGGTGGGTACCTCTCAGCTGAGGAAAGGCTTACCATCCCCTTTGTCCACATGTTTGTTTACTCCTTCAAAGAATTGAAGTAAATTGGTCAGGCAAGATTTCCCCACGCAAAAGCCTTGCTGACTCGGTCTCAGTCATATCTATCTATCTATCTATCTATCTATCTATCTATCTATCTATCTATATATCTATCTATCTATCCTTTCCTATCCCACTGAATTACTCTGTCTCTCATACTCACTTTTATAGAGAAAGGAACCTACCTTCAGGGATATACTAGCGAGCTTATTTTCGAAAGTGATCGCCGCCCATCTTCCGACATAAATTGGGAGATGGCCGTCGATCTGTCAAAAGCAGCGAAATCGGTATAATCGAAAGCTGCTTTTTTGACACCATCGCCGCTTTCCTGACACCGAGCCAGCGAAAGTTCAAGGGGGCGTGTCGGCGGCGTAGCGAAGGTGGGACATGGGTGGGCATGGGCGTGGCTACCAGATGGCCGGCTTCAGCACATAATGGAAAAAAAAAGTGGCATTAATCAGTATTTCGCCGGTTTACTTGGTCCTTTTATTTTCACGACCAAGCCTCAAAAAGGTGCCCCAACTCATCAGATGACCACTGGAGGGAATGGGGGATGACCTCCCCGTACTCCCCCAGTGGTCACCAACCCCCTCCCACACTAAAAAAGTAAAAATATAAACTTTTTTTGCTAGCCTGTATGCCAGCCTCAAATGTCATACCCAGCTCCCTGACAGCAGTATGCAGGTCCCTGGAACAATTTTTGTTGGTTGCAGTGGACTTCAGGCAGGCGTACCCAGGCCCATCCCCCCTACCTGTTACACTTGTGGTGGTAAGTGTTGAGCCCCCCAAACCTCCCCAAAACCCACTGTACCCACATGTAGGTTCCCCCCTTCACCCATAAGGGCTATGGTAGCGGTGTAGAGTTGTGGGGAGTGGGTTTTGGGGAGATTTGGGGGGCTCAGCACCCAAGGTAAGGGAGCTATGCACCTGGTAGCTATTTGTATATATTTTTAAAATTTTTAGAATTTGCACCTAGGGTGCCCAGTTGGTGTCCTGGCATGTCAGGGGGACCAGTGCACTGCAAATGCTGGCTCCTCCCACCACCAAATGCCTTGGATTTTGCCGGGTTTGAGATGGCCGGCATTTTTTTCCATTATCGCTGAAAAAGAAAACTGGCCATCTCAAACCCGGTGAACTCTGGCATTTGGCCGGGCCAAACTGTATTATCGAAAGAAAAGATGGCCGGCCATCTTTTTCAATAATATGGTTCGGCCAGCTGTTTGCGGCGCCGGCAATCTATTTTGCCGGTGTCGTTCAATTCCCCTCACTGTTTCCCTCTTCCCCTTATCTGGCCAAAACACTCTCTCTCTCTTAATATGACCCTAGTGTTCTGTCCCTATGACTGGGGAGAAGAGCAAAATAGAGCATGAGTACAGTGGGTAGAGGGAGGAGTATGTGTGCATACCAGGATAAGCAAGGAGAGATGTGTATGTGTCACGTCTGTGGCCGTGACCACCCTCTTACTTATCCTGTTTCTGGGAGTCAGTGGCTGTGCTGGCTTCTGCTTGTCTCTGTGTCTGTCTCTGTCTTAGTTTCTCTCTGGCTCTGTGTGCTGATTGCCCTACTGAACCTCACCTGTGTGGGCTTTGCCTCTTCCAAGATGGCTGCCGCTTCCTCCTCCTTGCCAGTATCCAAGATGGCTCCCGCTGTTCCTTCCTATGGGATGACTGCTTTGTGTGTCAAGCCTCTGTTTGGTTGCAAGGTGATTGCTGCACCTGTGGCTCTGGTGTTGAAGGGCTTTATTAGTGACTTGAAGACTACAGTCCTGGCCTTTGCATTGCCATTTCCTCGGCAGTGCCTTAGGTCCCGAGGTTAGTGTGCTGTTAGCACTGTTTGCTTTCCTTGTCTTGTGCTCTGTGGGTTTTCAGCCCTTCTGTGTTTATTGTTCTGTGGGCTTCCTACCCTTCTGTGTTATTTGCTTTGTGGGTTTCCAGCCCTTCTGTGTTTATTGCTCTGTGGGTTTCCAGCCCTTCTGTGTTTATTGCTTTGTGGGTTTCCAGCCCTTCTGTGTTTATTGCTCTGTGGGGTTCCAGCCCTTCTGTGTTTATTGCTCTGTGGGTTTTCTGCCCTTCTGGGTTATTTGCTCTGTGGGTTTTCTGCCCTTCTGTGTTTATTGCTTGGTGGGTTTCCAGCCCTTCTGTGTTTATTGCTTTGTGGGTTTCCAGCCCTTCTGTGTTTATTGCTTTGTGGGGTTCCAGCCCTTCTGTGTTTATTGCTCTGTGGGGTTCCTGCCCTTCTGTGTTTATTGCTCTGCGGGTTTCCAGCCCTTCTGTGTTATTGCTCTGTGGGTTTTCTGCCCTTCTGTATTTATTGCTTTGCGGGTTTCCAGCCCTTCTGTGTTATTGCTCTGTGGGTTTCCAGCCCTTCTGTGACCATTGCTTTGAACCTGCCTACTGCCAGAACCTGGACATTCCCTGCCTGTCTGCCTTGCCATCGCCTAGGGGCCAGGGGGCACTCCTGGACCTTCATTCCTGCGGTTCCTGTAAGTCCTACCGGCTGCCAGAACCTGAGGGCTCAACCCGAGGGGGAAGGCAGTCAAGTGTAGGTGAAGCCTAGGTCCAGTGGGTTCCAGTCCAGCGGGTTTCACTCCTGTATGTTCCAGTCCTGTGGGGCCACTCCAGTGTGTCCAGTCCAGCGGGCCCCACTCCAGTGCGCACCCGTCCGGTGCGTTCCAGTTCTGAGTATTCCTGTGTAGAACTCCAGTCCGGGGTTCCAGTCCAGTCTTGTCTCATCTCTACCTCGTAGGTGATCTTGCCTGCCACTGCCGCTCCACGGTAGTGGCCCAAGGACTCACGAAACCAGTGCTCCCGGGAAAGAAGCCTGACAGTGTGCCAAGGTCCTCGTGCACGCGACAGTATGTGCACTGTTTTGTGAGTCTATGTGTGTGTAAGGATGGAGAAGAAATTGAATTTAAGCATGGGGAAAGTAGAAAGTACCTTCAAAACACCGCTGTGGTTTACCACAGCATCCTCCATCTCTCTTCCAATTCTGTTCCTTCTCAGGCTCAGTGCCAGTCTTCCCTGTTGAGCTTACCTCCTTCCCCTTATCCCCATTTCAGGCAGAAAATCCAACCAGAAATGCACCAGTCAATGGTAGAATAAACTAACTGGATGATATTCAAAGTGATTTAATAGGGAGAAGAGGCTCCTGACTGCTTAAAAATCATGTGTGGTTGCCTAACTACCGATATTCAACAGACTTTAACTGGGCAGTGCTGCTGAATATTGATTCTGACCAGCTATGCTTGAAGTAAGCAGGTCAGGGGTGGTACAGGGAGCAGATTTGGGGAGGATCTGGCAGTTATGGGGATGCTGGTAATATTCAGTGTTGATGCCCACAAACCTAAGCATACATATAGAATCACATAACAGGCAGTCCTAAATATGCCTACCTAACTATGCAGGGGCCCATACTGAGTATTGGGTGGCACCATGGCACCCATATAATTTCTGGGTACTGGCCTGAAGCTTTCTGATACCCTCTCCCTCGAACCCATCCACAAGAATGTCATCAGGCCTTTGTCCCTCTCAACCCCTGAAACATCGCCAATCTCTCATCTTCTGATCCCCCTTTTCTCCCTCCCAGATCATCACCAACATATCTTCCAAGCCATGGAATATCATCAATCCCCCTCAAACCCCCTTTCTTCCTCTCAGAACATCACCAACCCTCTCTCCTCCCAGAAACCCCCAAATCCATCTGCCTTGTTCCTGGTGGTCTACTGGGGGAACAGGCAGGAGTGATCCCAACTCGCTTCTGCCCATTGCAACTGTGTCTTCAAAATGACTATCGTGACCTCTTGTAGCAGTCTAGGAATAGCCATTTTGAAGGCACAGCTGTGATGGGCAGGAGGGAGTTATCATCACTCTTGCCCATTCCTCCACTATACCACCAGAAACTGGGAAGTTAGGCCCAGGACGCTTGGTGATGTTCTAGGAGAGAGGGAGAGAGTATCGGAAGGCAGGGTGGTGATATTCTGGAGGGACCATAAAGAGATAGGGAGTTGTGATGTTATGGGGGGATGGAGTGGAGGGAGGGATGAAGATCTGTTAACATTCCAGGGGTTGGCTGGGAGGGAGGGAGAAAGAGGGGATTGGGAACTTGCCTGATTCTCTGTGCCTGTCCCTGCCAATAACAGCCAGGACCCATATAAGACCTGACAGTCAGCTTAAGATGAATTAGCCCCAGATATGGCCTGGAATTGATATCTGAGAGGCTAACATTGCCCACGGCAGCCGGCATTTAAGAAATCATTGACCACCATAGGCTGATATCAACTTCTGAATATCAACTGGTAAGTTGCTAGCAGAATGGAAAGGCACAGGATTTTTTTCTCCTGTGATTAAAAAGAAAATGAGGTGATTACACTGAGTAAGAAATCCTTGGCAACTGTGATGCATGCTCAGCTGATAAATCCTGCAGTTCAATGGGCTATATGTAAAGTAGTAATTGACGGTATAAAAATTACAATTTGAATGTATATGCACCTAACCCGGTAACTCACAGTGCTTTCAGAAACGGCTCTCAGTTGCTTCTATATGCTGAATTATCACTAATAACTGAAGGTGATTTTAATCTGTCACTGGATCAGATCCTAGATCATCAGATAGGTGCAGACCACCTAGCTCTAACATGTAAGTTTTGACCTGTGCTGAAGGAATATGAATTAGAAGACATTTGTTGTGTTTTGGAGCCAGAAATGAGATGTGATGGGGCATTTTAGAAAGGGCATCCAGCTCAGAATATGTATATCCCAGTCAGTATGTCACAAATGGATGTCCATCTCACTTGCATTTTAGAACAGGTTGCAGCCTGTTCTGAAATACATGTGAGATGGACATCCATGTGCTGGAAACCTCCAGCATGAACATCCATTTAACAAACCAAAATGTCCACATTATGACTGGTTCAAAAAAATCCAAATACCCAATCAGTGAAACTCCCAAAAATAAAATCCACCAAAAAGTGTAACCTTATGGATTTTGACAAGATTTAATTTGATATATATAAAACAACTACAAGTCTAATGACAGATCAGTGGTCATCAAGGCTAACATCATTAGAGATTGGATAGAAGAGTTGCAATTCAGCATAGCCTTATTAACAGAGACATAGTTACACTGTCTACATGGCCTGACTCTTCACAACATTTGTCCCCCAGGCTACAGAATTCAGCATCTTTCTAGACATACAAAAAGGAGGTGGAGTAGCCATTATATACAAATCCTTCTTTAACATCAATACAATCCAGAGACTACAATCATCCAGTCTAGAAGCAATCTCACGTAACATTTCAGTTGAATCGTTATCCAAGCATATCAATCTACTACTACTGTATCTCCCACCAGGAAACTGAAAATAATGGAAGAGGAAATCACTGAAGTCATATCCAACACTTGTGTAAATTCAGACAATGTCATGCTAGTGGGAGACATTAGCTTACTTCTGGACAAACAGAATGATCTCAATACCAGCTGGCAGAAGCTCAAAGTGTCACCGCTGATGCCAGCACTGTGAACATGCTCAGTTTCAACTCATTAAGGGCCCTGTTTACTTAATGCTTCTACAATTAGCACATGTACTAACCGTGTAGGTGCCTATAGGGATATTGTAGACGTGTACACAGTTAATGTGCATACATGGTTAATGCATGTTAAAAATGCTAACGTGCATTTAATGCGGCTTAGTAAACAGGGCCCTAAGTATTTTAGGGGCCCTTTTAATAAGCTACTTAAGCGTCTACACATGCCCAATGTGCGCCAAAATGGAGTTACTGCCTGGCTACCACGTGGCGCTTGGGGTAATTTCATTTTTGGAGCATGTTCAATATTTGGCCGCGCGTATTGGGCACGCGCCAAGTGATATTTGATACGCGGTGATTATCGCCCGGTTACCACGCGACACCTTACCGCATGTCCATTTTTAGCAAAAATAAAAAAAGGCATTTTTTTGCAGATGAGCTGAAAAATGATTCTGCACACGCCCAAAACATGCATCTACATAACTGCAGACCATTTTTCAGCGTACCTTAGTAAAAGGACTGCTTAATTTGAAGGGGAGAGGTAAGAGGAAAAGGGAGACAGAGAAGTAGGGTGTGGTCATTATAATCCCCCTCCCCTTCAAAAAAATGTTGTTCTGACTTTTCTACTACCTTGAGCTACTGAGAAATGCAAGTAAAATTCCAAACTCTGTTTTGGGGCAGTGAAATTATACTTGCCACTGTGCCACCTGGGTTTCCTTCTCCCTATATACTATTAAATGGCTACTTTACAGTTCAACACCCCTCCAAAAACATTCTTTGGTAAGACAGCTCCACTTTTAGCTCATCCCACGCACACAGCAAGGGATTGTAATCAAATGTGTCCAACTGGACCTTCAGTTGTGACTTAATGATTACTTTTATTAGAGAACTGACTCTTCTTGTAGTCTAGAGTCAGAGCAGAAGCGTGATCTTAAGCAGTTTCCTTTGTGCTACTCAGCATTTAGTATAATGCAATACTGTCGAAAGAAAGATAGGTTCAGACAATATGGTCTCTTCCATTGTCAGCAAATGTGCAGGCATCACCTCTAAATTTATTTCTGATGAAAACCCCAGCACTTTTTAGATCAGGAGGCCAGTACTCTGCAATATATAATGCCATGTGATTTCCCTTAATTAAATTTTAGTCAGATTATTACCATCAAATACAATCTTAACAGATTTCTAATTAATCCACATTGATGCGGCTAGTGTGCTAATGATTTTGAAATATAAAGAGGCCCTCATTCAAATGATATTCTCTCACCTTATTCTTCAAAGGGTAAAACTCTTGAAAATGGCATCCCTGCATTTTTTTCTCCACAAAGCCACTGCTCTGCCATTTGATTTTGTGCATGTTGCATCATGCGTGGGCTGTATAAAGATCTGTTGACTTTGGTAAAGCCTGTGCAATGATTACCAACTTGTGGGCCATTTCTTTGCAACAAAATAATAATAGAAAAATTTCTGACTGATCAGATCATTTTTTCTGTGATTTTATAGCTCTACTACAGGCACGTTGCAGAAAGTGCCATCTCTTTAATGTGATTTCATTCCTATTAGAAAGCAATGGGTACAATTTGGTTGTGTTACCCCAAAGGCTCCCCATGGTAATGCTGCATGAGATTCTTCCATACAGTAATCATTCCAATTCAGTCACAGATGGCCTTATTTTACATCAAACTGACACTTGACCTTTGCAAACATAGACCCAAGAGAGAATGATGAAGGATACTGCAGAATAAGATAGTCCTTTCTTTATTTAACAAAATTATACTTCAAGGTATGAAAGAGAGTACAGGGCAATCCATGACACAGAAATGTCTTTATAATTTATTTTTTGCTTATATTATTTTTATCATTAAGAATGCACAGCTTTCTTCAAATATCTTTATGAGGGTGTATAAGGACAAGGATCATCATTATATAGACAGGAACTAATATCTTTGATATTCAAACTATTTGCAATAGCTATCATTTTAAAACAGAACTAAAGAAAAATGCATAAACAAAAAGAGTGAACAATCTGTTGATCATTAAGGGATAAAAGTAAAGATTAATATACAGTTAAGGGTAAAGCCTGTGCCCTGCATTTATCTCACGGGCCATACAATTAGCAAAAAAGGCACTGCTTTACATGTCTGGGCAGTAGCATGGTCCTTCCACACTATTGTCCCAGGCATGTAGTACAGTCCCAGCACTTACTGTTAAAAGGACAGCTGAATGGAGCAGTACAAGCGATTTAAATCCCCCCCCCCCCCAATGCCTGATGACAGCTCTGATCCCCCTGTACAAGCCCCCCTTCCAATACTTCCCTTAAAAAAAACTGTTGATCCTCTCCACATCTCCTCCCCCCCCCCCCCCAGAAGACAGATCAATGTTCCAGTACAGGCCCAATCCCACCTTGACATTGATTTCCCTTCATGAAAAAGTCTGCCCCCTTCCAGAGACCATTCCCCCTAACAGCAAACCCTGCCTCCAAGCCCTCTCCTCCCTTCTCCACCCTCAACCCCCCAGGACATACAGAGGAGCCAGTATTACTGGGGTAGTGGCCCTAAACAGCAGCAGTCCCCCTCCTCTGCTGATCCAGTTTGGCGTCTAAATCCAAAATGGTGCCATGATCCCTAGCAGTAGTCCCTACCACTAGTGGGCATTGTTCTATAAGTCACTATATGGAAGAATCCCATCTATCAATAGGCTGTGTTATATGCCTTCATTTTGTAACACATGAAAGCATGTTGCCTGGGACCACTGTACCATCTTCATTTACCCTCATTTGTTTAACATTTTTCTTTCCTCTGTGTGTATTTGTTTCTTCACAGCATGTCTCTTTACCTTCTCTCATGTCATCCTTCCAGTCTCACCCCCTAATTCCACTTCTAGCTCTTTTCTCACATTCATGTCTCTTCTCGCCACCCTGAGCCCATTCATAGCCTTTCTCTAAACTTCTTTTTCTCATACTGCTACCCTCCATCCTTTTCAGCCTCTGCTCTTCTCCTCTGATCACCTCATGCCCCTCCCCCAATTTCCTCTCATCCTCACATCTTGTTTCTACTCCTTTCACACAGCTACAGACTCTGTCCCCATCACCCAGTCTCTCTTCCCCTTACAGTTCCTTTTTGCCTTTCAGTCCTTCTCAGCATCAGTCTCTCTCCTAGCCACTAGCTCCTTTCAATCTCCTTTATCACTTTTTAGCCCTCTTTATTCCTCTCCCAGTACTTCTGTCTTTTGCTACCTTGACTTCGGCAACACATGTAAAATTGTTATGCCAATAAAGTTATCTGACAGGGTAAGATATAAAACTGGGCTACTGTTAAGATCCGTTATTTTATCACAAGTTGTGTTATTTTAGCACATAGTCCCATTTTATGCAATGAGATCCTGCAGCCCATCAGTCAGACTCAGCCAGGCAAGGGGAAGCGGGAGCGGGAGCGATAGCAAGGATACAGATGCTTATGCAGCTTTCTTCTCCAAATTTAGAAAATAATAGAATATTGGGAGGGCCTAGGCACCTACAGATCAGGCACCTATGGCATAAGCATGGGGTTGTGGTGAATGGATTTTGGATAGTGTAGGATTTGAAAGCATTTTATTGATATTTTAAATTTAGTATTGGGATTTATGTAAAGAGTGGCATGACACCATTGTTTTGGGTGTGGTGATTACGATAGGTTGAAGCAATATAATATGTTTTATCTATTTTAATTGTGCATTTTATTGACTGTTGCAAATCATCTCAAGCTTTTGTACAGAAAACATTATTCCCAATAAATAAATACATAGGGACGCCAAAATCTTGACATCTAGGTCATCCTTAGAGATGGTCGTACCTAGACGTGCAGCAAAATCAAAATTGCCGCACATCCATTTTGGGGCTGAGACCTTACCGCCAGCCATTGACCTAGCGGTAAAGAATTCAGGTGGTAATGACCTACGTGCATCAAATGCCACTTGGTGCACGTCCGCGCCACACGTCCAAAAATAAAAAATATTTTTCAGATGCACATATCAGACGCACACCAAAAATGAAATTACCATAAGAGCCATGTGGTAGTTGGGCGTGTGTTGGGTGCATGTAGACACGCGACTTAGTAAAAGGACCCCTCTGAGTCTATATTTAATTAATAATATCTCTAATAAATATTCACAGAGGGGTCCTTTTACTAAGGTGTGCTGAAAAATGGCCTGCAGTAGTGCAGGCGCATGTTTTGGGTGCACGCAGAATCATTTTTCAGCGCACCTGCAAAAAAATGCCTTTTTAAATTTGTTGCCAAAAATGGATGTGCCACACATCCATTTTGGGTCTTAGACCTTACCATCAGCCATTGACCTAGTGATAAAGTCTCACGTGGTAACTGGGCAGTAATGACCTACACATGTCAATTGCCACTTGGAGTGCATTCAATATGTTTGTCTGAACATTTTTTCAGACACACGTATTGGATGTATGTCAAAAATGAAATTACCGCAAGAGCTACATAGTAGCCGGGCAGTAACTCCATTTTGGCACGCGTAGATGCTTACACGGCTTAGTAAAAGGACCCCAAAGACTGGTGAAACATCAAATATATAAATCAGGAACAGTTCATACTTTCAATGTCCAAATTTAGGGCTCCTTTTACTAGTCTGTGGTAGTGATTTCCAGAGTGGCAAATACGATGGAGCCCATTTAATTCCGATGGGTTTTGTCACATTTGCTGCATAGGAATCACTACCGCAGCTTAATAGAAGGAGCCCTTAATGCTTAAATCACACTTTGCTCAATATCCATTTGGCCATCCATAACTCCCATTATTTCTGGCTTCACACAGGAACACTTCATAGCAAATCAATTGCAACCACCCAACAGGGTTTCCCTGTTTCGCAGAAAAGTACTGCATCAGGGGAAAACTCTGTTCCTCGAGCACTGCATTCTCAAAATGGTGATGAGGATCTCAGGTTAGTCTTTAAATTTTGATGTCCTGTAGTAATTTTTGCATGTATGCATGCTACCCATGCGCTAAAAAAATAGCTTTGATTTTTTAGCGCTGGGGTGGGGCAGGGGGCAGAGAGTAGGCATGTTCTGCGTTAATTGATTAATTCAGCTACATTGCCATACACTAACCAATTTGCAATTGGTCAGTGCGTGAACCCTTACCATGTACAAAATAAGTGGTGGTAGGAGCTCATGTGCTAATGGCCATGCACTAAGGAATTATTAGCACATGGCCATTCAAAACATAGAAAATCTGCCATTTTACCCATGCAGTAAAAAGTGGCTTTAGCGTGGGTGAATGATCCATGTAAGCAAGTGCTAAGGCCACTTTTTACCATAGTTTGGTAAAAGGGCCCTTAAGTTTGGATGTTGAATTTGTATATAAAACTCACCTGTTCAAGAAGGCATACCCCACAGTAT
Source organism: Microcaecilia unicolor (assembly GCF_901765095.1). NCBI lineage: Eukaryota > Metazoa > Chordata > Amphibia > Gymnophiona > Siphonopidae > Microcaecilia > Microcaecilia unicolor. The sequence continues at coordinate 293,698,246 of NC_044031.1, forward strand.
CTGACATAAACACCGAATAATGAAATATTAATTAAGTAATTAATTTCTAACATTTGTATCCCACATTTTCCCACCTATTTGCAGGCTCAATGTGGCTTACATAATTCCGCAAGTGGTGATTACCAGTTCCGGATAGGAGAAATACATAGTTGGGGTAGAGGGACAAATTAGGTTAGGTTAGAAGAGGAAAGTTCGTCCTATAATAAGAGCTAAAGGTAATAGGTTAAACTTCATTCATGACAAGGAAAGCTTGAACAATTAGGATCATTAAACTGGAAATCAAGATAATTTGCAAAAACAGTTGAGATATAGAGAATACATGTTGTATAGTTGCGTTATGTTAATTTGAATTTATGATGAGTTTATTTGTATACTTTCTTAAATAAATACGTTTTCAATAGTTTACGGAAGGTCACTATGTCGTGTGTTATTTTTATGGATTTTGGTAATTCATTCCAAATTTGAGTGCATATGTAAGAGAAGATGGCATTTTAATCAGGAAACGGACAGTTTTCAACCCCCACGCATGATCACATCCTAACATTTTGTCTGAATCACCCCAACCTATTTACCGATACTTCTTTACTGTACTTGTCACTGTAATAGTACCCCTATACTGTATTTGTTCACACCGGAGTCTGTAACCACCTCTCTGGAACTATGTAAGCCACTTTGAGCCTACTAATACGTGGGAAAAGGTGGGATACAAATGTAATAAATAAATAAATATCACTTTGTTATCTTTTAGAGGGAAATGATTAATCAAGTTTTAATAAAACAAATCAAGCTGTTCTAGATTCATGTGTTTGATGTTTCACTAGTCATTGTGACTTTTTTTGAATAAATTATAAAATAAGACTCAAAATTTGTTTAAAATATATATAGTGGGGGGTTTTTCACCTGTGAAGGAATGCTTTAACACCATAAATTTGGAGGGGGGATTCAGCGAATACATAAGTACTCTGAGGTCTTTTTTTCTCCACTGTTAAATTTAAGTGAGGTTGAACATCTAATCATTTTGACTGGTGAGCTGACATATTAAAATTTGAAAAAGAAACATTTTGGTTTATTATTTTCTGATTTTATACGTCTCCATTTTCTAGCTGTGCCCAAGGTCTCTTCAGATCTGTATGGTTTCCCTCCCAATTTCTTTAATCTAATGAACTAACTCCACTTGCTGTCATGAGATGGGAAGTTTTGTTCCTATTCTTCAGGTGATCTGCTCTGCATTTGTGAAATGGTCAAAACAGTATAATTCTTTTCATGATGGAATGAGCTGTGAATACTTAGCCTGATCATGAGCATTTTTATAACAGTGAGAACAGCCTAGAGGGAAACAACCTGGGAAAACCGGTTCATTAAGTGAAGAATTTTAGATAACTATACATCAGATAACTAGGGTTATAATTAAGTGATAATGCCTATGGCAGCAGGTTTTATCGTGAGATAATTGCCCATGCTAAAAATTAGATATCCCACACTGAAGGAACAATTATCTGACAATGCATGCTGTCAAGACACTATCATTAAACACCTTTACTTCTGAATATTTTAATATATTTTTTTAAAAGTATTAGAGTAAAAAGAATGAGATGATATGTTCTCAGACTGGACTGTTTGAAACTCACCACTTCTTGGCCGGTGCTGATGCTTTTATTGTTGTTGTTTTTGTTTTCTGATGGGTCCTTTTACTAAAATGCTTTAGAATCCGGGCTTACCATGTGCTAACTTTGAGTTTTAGATACCATGTGGCAGTATTTTTGACCATTTAAAAACATTTTCCAGTCTAGGAGCCGCTATGTGCTGATGACATTCTGAAAACGTCAACAGTTTTCTCCTCAAACCCTAGATCTCTCGTTTGCATCAGGGCTTAAATACTATTGCAGAATGGTTAAAAGCACATTGATTAGTGTTGAATGTGGACAAAACTCAGGTATGCTGGATCACAGGGTATCAAGAATGTCCAGTTGGTATGTTCATATTATTTGGTAAAATTCTTTTCTACCTGAGGTTTCCAGTTTATTACCAGAGTACACGCTCTAGAACTAATTATATAAAGTACTCCTTACACCTTAAATATCTTAAGCTTATTTCTTTATTATATTACACATGCCTAATACCTCTACCCTCGAAACTCACATTCTCACGTTGCATTCACACATAGCTCACAGTACCTTTGTATATTGCCTTGTCAATTAATCAACTGTTTTACTTCTACATTCACTTCCTAATAGAATGCACTAGCATATTATTTGGTACCCAATTAAACCTGAGACATGCTTCAGGTTCTTTGGGATATGGATTAATTCTAACTTCTAAATGAACACTTGAGAATCATTTTAATGAAGTGATGAGAGCAGGCTTTATGACACTGAGGAGACTATCCAGCTTATTTTTTGAAACAGAAGGACGCCCATCTTTCGACACAAATCGGGAGATGGGTGTCCTTCTCTCAGGAGCGCCAGAATCAGCATAATCGAAAGTCGATTTTGGGCGTCCCCAACTGCTTTCCATCGCCGGGACAGCCGAAGTTCCCGGGGGGGGGGGGTGTTGGAATGGTAGCGAAGGCGGGACAGGGGCGTGCTGGGGCATGGTTAAGAGATGGGCACCCTTGGCCATTAATGGAAAAAAGAAGGGGGTCCGTGGTAAGAATTTGGTCCACTTTATTTGGTCCCTTTTTTTCAGGTTCAAGTCCCCAAAAAAGTGCCCGAACTGACCAGTTGACCACCTGACCTCATCATCAACATTCTGAAGGATGAAGAAAACTGACCACAGACTTCTGACTCACTGACCCTAAAGACCCACCAGATATTTTACTATGTTCTGCTTTGCTTTTAGATACCCGAGCCTTTTTCACTCAAGTAACCAAACACTGCACATTCTTGCTTGGAGCAACCTGTGACCCACTCTTACCCATTGGTATTTTTTGTAAATATATATATATATATATATATATATATATATATATATATATATATATATATATATATATATATTTTTTTTTTTTTTTTTTTTTTTTTTTAACTCAAAATTCTTCCATAAAATAAAACCTACCAATGTCACCACACCGTCAAAGCACTGCCTCTCACTTTTATCTCCCACAATGCCACACACCTCAAATTACATTTCCTTGCACAGCACTCCCATGAGCTGCACCAATAGCGTTAACCCGACAACACCACCTTCCAACTACCACTTCCGGTCTCAAGCCCTCGACAAGAACACAACAAATGCACTTCAGCTAAAAAGGAACCACACCAAACTTACAACCACCATCCGCACCCTCACAAAAATTATTCTTCATGCCTAAATGCACTGCTTTCCCAGCATTCTAAACTCTCTTTAACCCGCCCTTCTCCTTTAATTTCCAATCGCCTACTTTTACTCTGCTACCACACTTCATTCACTCTAATCTTCAATCTATTAACCCCTTCCTCTTTCAGAACTTCTTTTATCCAAAACCTATTCCACCCTTCCCAAATCACCCCCCCCCCCCTTTCTTCTAACTTCTTCCAAACCAAAAGCTCATCATAAAAACCTGGGTTTTCGGTTATCTCAGCCAATGTTAATATGTTCCTCTGTTAATATGGGGAGCTCCCTTATCCTTCCAAGGAACAAACAGAAACATGAACAATAAGTAGAAACTCACTCCTTTTTATATTTATCTATATGATATCAATTTTTAAATTCTTTTTTAACAATAGCATGGGATCTGTTGCTCATTTGAAATAAGTCTGTATAAGTGGGATGTGAAAAAAAAATCAAGGCAAACCTGGATGAATCATATGATGGAAATTCTGTGTATAATGTTGTTGAAATATTTTCCAAAATTATTTAACAACTTCAATTTAGCATGAACATATTTATAATTAGGGACTGGTCTAGTAGTCCTATGAAATGCTATGCATTTACATACCAGGACTAAGGAGGCTAGGGCTTTTCAGCTTGGAGAAGAGACGGCTGAGGGGATACATGATAGAGGTATATAAAATAAAGAGTGGAGAGAACAGGTGGATGTGAAGCGTCTGTTCACGCTTTCCAAAAATACTAGGACTAGGGGGCATGCGATGAAACTACAGTGTAGTAAATTTAAAACAAATTGGAGACAATGTTTCTTCACCCAACGCATAATTAAACTCTGGAATTTGTTGCCGGAGAACATGGTGAAGGCGGTTAGCTTGGCAGAGTTTAAAAAGGGGTTAGACGGTTTCCTAAAGGGCAAGTCCATAAACCGCTACTAAATGGACTTGGGAAAAATCCACAATTCCAGGAATAACATGTATAGAATGTTTGTACATTTGGGAAGCTTGCCAGGTGCTCTTGGCCTGGATTGGCTGCTGTCGTGGACAGGATGCTGGGCTCGATAGACCCTTGGTCTTTTCCCAGTGTGGCATTACTTATGTACTGATGTAGGATTTGGCTAAATTGCCATCCTTGCTTCTGCTTTTCAGGTCATCTGTGACTGAAGAAGCTGTACCATAGTGTCACCCACTGGTCATGTTCTGCTTGCCTGTGCCCCAGGTTTCTGAGGGAGATTGGCCCAAGGAAATTTAATTGACAGGAGATGGTGGAAGCATGCTTGGCCCATTATCTGGTCTAAAGTCAGTAGGCAGAGCTTGCCACTAGTCACCCAAAACAATAGCAAATACTTTATGAAATAAGGACTTCCTATGTGTGGCTTGGCATAGACCAATAGTTTGTTTTGGTTTGAGTGTATCAAGATGATAGCTAAGGCTTCAGCCTTGTCCCATGACACCATCTCGTGGCAATTAAACCTCCTTCAGCCAGCCCATGTTGCTCGGCTGAGAGTGTGGTAGGGCTATGTGCGAGGAGCTACGATTGTCCCAAAAAATCCTAGGAAGATTGGAAATGCCAACTGATCAGGGATGTGCATTCATTAGTGCACATTTGGTTCATTTGTGCATCATCAAAAATGTCATACATGCAAAAACAAATGCCCATATATTTACCCATAATGTAACATGCATACAGTTGATTTGCATGCATTGAAAAGGTCTAATGCATGCTAAAATATTTTCATTAAAATGATTATGTGAAATGAACTGGAAAATGTGCAGAACTCTGGAAAAATGGCAAACATTCCAAAAACAAACCACAATTTTTTTGTTTGCACACTCATGGATTTTTAACCTCAGAGTGGGGAGATTCCTGTGAAGCTGTAATCCCAAATGAACTGGAAGACACTGCCAGGTTATTATGCAGTACTGTACTTTTAGCTAGCAAAGGACAGATTGTATACTTTCAAAATATGACAGATTATTTTTTGCAAAATAATTATTAAGAATTAGCCAGTCACCGGAGCAGAAATGCACATTATACCAGTATTTTATGCATATTGCATGAATAACCATACGATACGCATTTACCACTGAATTGCTTAACACTGAATAATCTGTGGCTAATTCATTTCCATGAATAATTCAGCAACTGTACATCTATAATTGCAAGGTTAAATGATTACTGTGCATAGGAATCATCTTTTATCTGTTCCTTTGGAATGATTGGCAGACCAGCTCAATGTAAAATATTTCCATTAATATGTACAGTAAATTGTAGCTAAAATTAAGATGAGTATATTGTAGAGAAGAATGATAACTTGTTCTTATAAACAGGTAAGTCTTTTTTTTTTTCGTCAATGATTAGAGTGCATGATAAATCATTTCCTCTTGATAACCTAATTTATCCCCTGGGCCCCTTGCCCTGTGCCTTTCAATCTTTCAAACTTTTAAAATATGATGTTTTTAATTAAATATTTCTTCTTCACCTAAAAATAGCTAATACTGGACTATAATGAGCGGACGTCTCATTGCATAGCAGTGCCTGGTGTGACCTCGGCAGTTCTTCAACAAGTCTGGCCAGAATAACAAAACAAAAAAGTATTCTGGTTTGCAACAATTATACCTCATATGCATGGCATATCCTGGAGGTAGCTTCTATTGTGCTTAACAGGTCTCCTTAATTTGGACTATCACATTTTGTGGGCAGAGAGCAGGGGAAAAAGAATAAACATATCTCCTTGTTCTGTTCTGCCTCACCCACCAACCCACCCACAGAACAAGACAGCATGTTGTTGTGGCAACTAGTCACCTAAAAGTCACCTTGAATCCCATTTTAATCAGCTGGCGCAGTGCACTGTCTCATTTATTTCTGTACTTCCCAGGCCCTGCCGTGTACTGATTGCCAAGACATGGAAATCTAAATTGAGCTCTGATTAATAAGGAATGAGGATACAGATGAGGCAGTTGTGTGTAGGTACAGAGCTACCTCACCTTTTTACTAGTAAAGGTCAAGGTGACTCACATTTCTAATTACAATGAAAGAAATGTAATAGTTCTGGGATATGATGGCAGCATAACAATGTATTCTCCACAAAGTCTTTCAGTGTAGTCATTATTTCTTTCTAGGTCATCCTGCCCTGGTGTGACTTTTACCTTAATTTTGTTGCTATTTGCATTGGAAGATAATTTTTCGGTTGTGTATGTTATGTGATGATATGATGTGATCCCACAGAAGAAATATTTATCTTCAAAGAACAATTGGGACAAGAGGATTGCCAAAGACCTGAGTTTTGCTAAGTGCGTTAATGCATTTATGGTTCCATTGCACTTGGCAAGCATTTCTAGCAAAGAGACAACAGCATCACACATTGAACATTAGGTTTGGGTCTATCTATAGCTAATGAAGTTCAAGGTGAAAAATCCCATGGGAAATCCTACATGCAAAAGGCTTCATGATTCAGGAAATGACACAAGTAATGACTTTTGTTTTAAGAGTCAACAGGATTTAGCTAAAGCATACCACTGACAGGTATATTAATGTATTCAGTCAACAATGAGCATGTGATACTCTGTTTAGCTAGTGAGAGATTGTAAATGCATCTTATTTCTGTAAAACCATTTATTAGAAACTAATAACAGCTCTCGCTCTCTCTCTCTCTCTCTCTCTCTCTCTCTCTGGCATGGAGGGTGTAGGTGTTTCTATCCATTCTGGATGATGAGCATATGCACACAACAACCCAGAGGGTTGCTATCGGAGAGCATAGGGGCTGAAGTCTCTCTGCCCATGCTTGTAGATGAGTGCATATGTATATACTGCCCCTGGGGTTTACTGTTTTTGCAGTGTGGTAGTTGAGTCTTCTATGAATGTGATTGCTAATGGGGCTCATTTTCGAAAGAGAAAAACATCTAAAAAGTGGCATAAAGCAGCATTTGCACATTTTTCTCACAAGAATGTCCAAATTGGTATTTTTGAAACCTATTTTCAGACGTTTTTCTATGCTGTTCTTCTGCAGTGCATCCAAATCACAAGGGGGCACTGTTGGGGGGGGGGGGTGTTAAGGGTAGGATATGGGTGTTCCTAAGACTTAGATGTTTTTCAGCCATAATGGAAAAAAAACTAAACCATCTAGGACTAAAACTATGACATTTTGAACTAGACCTGTAACGAATAAGGCACAAAAAAGGTGCCCTAAATGACCACTGGAAGGAATCATGGGTGACCCCCCAATACCCCCCTCAGTGGTCTCTGACCCCTTCCCACCCCTAAAAATGTGAATTAAAATATGAATTTTAGCAGCTTCTATGACAGCCTCAGATGTTAAAAATCGGGTCTATTAGAGCAGCACGTAGGACCCCCTAGAGTAATGTAGTGGTTGGTGCAGTGCACTATGGAGAGGGGGACTCAGGTCCCTATCTCCCTGTACCTGTCGCACTTCTGGTGGAAACTGGGACCCCTTCCAAAGTCACCAAAACTCTACTGTACCCACATATAGGTGCCCTTTTCACCTATAAGAGCTATTGTAGTGGTGTACAGTGGGGGACAGTGTGTTCTGGGTGGGTTTTAGATGGCTCAGGTGACAAGATAAGGGAGCAAAAGTGAGATGTATACCTGGGAGTATTTTTATGAAGTGCACAGAAGTGTCCTCTATGGTGCCCCACTGCTCTCCTGGGATGTCTGTTGGGCCAGTCTACTAAAAATGCTGGCTCCACCTACATCCCAATGACGCGAATCTCTACGTTTTGCACTTGTTTTTTTTTTAATGGACAAATTTTAATGGACAAAAAAAAAACGTCCAAAGCACAAAACCTTGTTCAAAACAGTATTTAAAAAAAAAAAAAAAAAAGAGATAGATGTTTTTCTTTTTCGAAGATGACCTTCGTTCCTACTTGGAATTTGGATGTTTTGTGAAAAAACATCTCAAATCAGACCTAGACATCATATCAAAAATGTCCCTCCACGTGAACTAAGGGTACAAGCACCACTGTACACATACATATAAGAAAGAGAGTCCATACTTTAAAGATCTTACAATTTAGTTAACACACATTCACCAGAAGCAAGACAGTCTAGAAGAATATATCATAGATTAGTGTTCAAGACATTAACAAATATCCTCTAAAAGGTAAGTTTTTAGTTTGGGTTTGACTATGGCTAGAAAAGGAACAAGACACATCAACTCAGGAAATCTGTTCCAAAAAGAGATTCAACATACAAATACTGTAATCATGCACATGATAATACAGCTAACAAAATAAGTTATACTGCCATGGAGAAACCAAGAACTTTAACTGCAAATAAGAGACAACTTTAAAAAGTTGTAGAAATAACTGGATTGGAGCAACACACGTCTGACAAGAGAAACATCTATTACAGATCTGAACTGCACACAAAGTACTCAAGACATTTGCACGGATTTATGGACATACAGGACTAGATTCTATATATCACGTCAAAAACATTGGCGCTGAATGATTTTTAGAATATGCCGAGCACCCGTCTGCATGACTACATTTAGTTGCGGGCAGTTACGCCAAGTATAAAACAATGCTCATCAATTTTAGAAATGTCCATAACTCACCCAATCCACACCCAAGGCCATGTCCCCATTTCAACTGACTTAGAATTTATGTGCATCGCATCATAAAATATGCTTAGACAGCTGTGCATGTAAATTCTAATTAATGTCAATTAGAGGCATATTTTCAAAGCACTTAGCCTTCGTGTCAATAATTGTTTGTTAATTGGCAATTATCAGCACTGATTGTTTTCTTCACTAATTAAGTTCAAATCCAGAATATGCCTATGTTTGCACATGCAACTTAATTGCAATATATAGAATCCAGGGGACAAAGACTAAACTTGATGGAAACAACATAGGTGCAATAGTAGTGATACAGTGATATTTCTAACAATTAAAAAAAATTCCCTGGTTGGACTTTTGCTATCATTTTTTTTTTTTTTAATAAAATGAATTTTTTTTTTTTTTTTTTTGCAACTCTAATACTTTCTTTATACTGTTTAACTTTTTTCTCCCTTTCAATTTGTAAGTCTTTACTGTAGGATTTCCTCCACCTCTTTTTAACTTTCTGCATTTTCTTCTTCAGATGTGCTATTTCATCAAGTGTATCCTGAGCAATTATATTCCACACTCACTTAGCAAACTCTCTAATGATTGGTTAAATATAGAGTTGACTATTATATTTACTTTCTCCACAAAACTGTCTTTGTGCAATCTACCTCTGATTATGCTTGAAACGTCCTCAGAATGCTTTCTCATATTACCAGAAACCAAATGCACAGTGAATTTTTGTATTGAATGGTCAGACTGCAAGACTGGCTTAGATTCCAATTATCCACAGAAGGGAATATATTTCTCTTTCCAGTGTTACATTGCATTCAGACTTTTTAGTCAGTGGTTGCTTATGTATTTGAGGACCTTGTCTGAATTCTGCAGGAGCAATAAACTGAGGTATTCTGCTAGTGTTTCTGTATAGTGGTCTTTGGCAGTATAGATTGTTCTATTTGTCCAGCAGGAAGTACATCACTATTCTAGTGTGTTGCCTTTGAAAGGTAAGGTTATTTCTATTTCAGTCCTGGATATTAGTGCTGCTTTATTATGATGGTTTTCTATATAGCTCTGGAATGGATTTTCTGTGGGGTGTGGTTACTGGAGCTCTAAAGGTTCCCCTCCCTCTCCATTCCCCCCCTCCCCCGGTCCCTGCTACCTTGAGAGAGATGGTATTATAGGGGCTCTTCTTAATTTTTTCACCCGGGGCACATTCAGTCCTAGCTATGCCACTGACCACCCCACTACTCAGTCTGGCATATACTTCTACACTGTTTCCAGGAAAAAAATAATTTGAGCTGAAATTTAGCAGTCCCAATCATTTAGAGTTATCTCTTATGATGTCTACTCTAGTTTGTGGCCCAGTGGTTCCCAAACTTGACCTTGGAGGCACCCCAGCCAGTCAGGATTTCAAGATACCCACAATAAACATTCATGAGAGAGATTTGCATGCAGTAGAGGCAGTGCATGCAAATCTCTCTCATGAATATTCATTGTGGGTATCCTGAAAACCTGACTGGCTGGGGTGCCTCCAGGACTAGGTTTGGAAACCACTGCTGTGGTCCCTTATTCTCTATTTGGTGAGTCTGCATTTTTTTTTTCAGGTAATGAATTCTGCTTTCTCATAGCTTCTGTGGAGGGATCTACTGCAACTTTCTTACTTAATCAATTTTCCCAATAGCAGTTTCAGTAATATTCTAGAGACCAGTGTATTATTTTATTATGATGTATTTTCATAAGTAGAGGTGCTGCTGTTTGAGTCATGGAAGTTGGTATTCTTTTAGTATATATTTCTCACTGCAAACAATGTTTGTTAGTGAAAGGGCCCCTTTCACTAAAGTGTGGAAGGTTTCATACTTACTGTATGTTAAAAGCAACATTTTAACAAATGGTAAATGCAAAGTCTGTGTGATAAATGCAGGGTTTATGCTCCGCATTTACCACCTAGGGCAGACATTTAGCACAGACACCATGTTACATGCAGTAGCAGCATGGAACAACCATACTATCTACCACTACATGTAACATAGTGCAACCTCACTGTGAACTGCCATGGTGACGTATCCTCCCAACATCACTTGAGCTGACATCTTACCCCCAATCTGATCCCCTCACATGTCAAATTTCCATATCTTGAACTCCCCAATCCACTCCACCCCCTAATTCTCAAGCTCTTCCCCATAGTCAAGAACCTCATACCCTGGCCATAACCACCTCCCTTCTGACACCTTGAAACTTACCTAAGGGTCAAAAATGATAGAACCAGTGAGCCTGGGTGTGATCAGTCCCCTTTCATTCCCACCTGGAGCTGCACTGAGATCCAAAATGGCATTGTTGACCTCTAATCATAGAGGGTATCCTTCTATATAAGGAATAATTTCCTCCTTATATCTAAAGATATCCCTTAGCTGTAGTTTTGGGAAACTTTCACTATAAGTCATCAGTGCCATTTTGAACCTGGATAGTCCTGAGTAGAAGCTGTGAGAACCACTCCTATCCAGGCCCACTGCACATGCCAGTGGTGATCCCTGGAAAAATCCTGGGGGTGTTGGGCGGGGTGGGGGAAGGTTGCACAATTCCAGGAATAACATGTATAGGATGTTTGTATGTTTGGGAAGCTTGCCAGGTGCCCTTGGCCTGGATTGGCCGCTGTCGTGGACAGGATGCTGGGCTCGATAGACCCTTGGTCTTTTCCCAGTATGGCATTACTTATGTACTTATGCATTGCAGGGGAGGTGTCTATGGCCAGGGAGAGGAGGTTTTGACTTTGAGCATGGGGTTTGGGAATTCAGCAGGTACAGCCAATTGGAGGGATCAGAGTTTGGAATTTGACATCTGGGGGAATTAATCAGGGGAGAGATATTGAGGGAAATGTGTCACAGTGGACCTTGTTTTCACAGCAGCCACACTACTGGACTGCTGTTAGCATGACTGCACTTACCACCTCTTTTTGAGGGCCCACCAAAAGATTCATCCTGCTCTGGTAATTCTCAATGATTCTAATTTATAAACTGTATATGTGCATATGTGTGTTTGTGTGTATATGAATTTTGGGGAATCTCATCCCTTTCCACATGCAAGTGAAGGAAAGGTGTGGGATGATTATGCTTCATACTTGCACAGACATGTATTGTCTTATTCTTTCATTTCATTTATTGACACTTATATCCCACATTATCTGAAACATGTTCAGTTCAATATGTCCATTTTCGGTAAGAATAAAAAAAAGCATTTTTCACAAGTGCGCTGAAAAATGAATCCGTGCTCACCCAAAACACGCGTCTACACTACCGTAGGCCATTTTTCAGCATGCCTTCAAAGGCACACTGAAAAATGACCTGCGATAATGTAGACGCGTGTTTTGGGTGTGTGTTGAATCATTTTTCAGCGCACTTGTGAAAAATGCATTTCTTTATTTTGCTGAAATGGACATGTGGCAAAATGAAAATTGCCGCACGTCCATTTTGGGTCTGAGACCTTACCGCCAGCCATTGACCTAACGGTAAAGGTTCATTTAGTAACTGGGCAATAATGGCCTACACGTGTCAAATGCCACTTGGCACTTGTCCGATAAGTGTGTCCAAAAATAAAAATAATTTTTCGGATATGCGTATCGGATGCATGCCAAAAATAAAATTACCGTAAGAGCCGCAGTGTAGCCGGGTGGTAACTCCATTCTGGCGCACGTTGGATGTGCATAGACGCTTACACGGCTTAGTAAAAGGGCCCCTTGGACATTCAGTATAAAGCATTCTTTGTTTAATGAATGAATAAGTGGAATATGCCGTGGAATCCTTATGGAAAGAGATTCCAAATGCAAAGGGAAAGAGAATAGCAGTGTTTGTATATTGCCATTTGCCTGGCAAGAATGAACATATTGGACTAGATTCTATATATGAGGCCTGAAAAATCTGTGCCAAAAAATACACCTAAATTTAGGCACACTTTATACAATAAGCCTAAATTTCTACCTGGATTATAGAATAAACTGATCACCCATCTATGCAACTACATTTAGTCACGGGCAGTTACGCCAAGTAAAACTTGGTGTAAATCCCAATGCCTAAATTAGGCACAGACCAGGTGTATTCTATAACAATATGCACAGATTTGAGAAACATCCATGAGCCATCCATTCCACACCCATCACGTTGCAGAATACTCAGTTGTGTGTGTAAATTCTAATTAATGCTAATTAGTGTCAATGATTGTTTGTTAAGTGGCAATTATCAGTGCTGATTGGCTTGTTAACTAATTAAGTTGTGTGCACAAACCCAGTATATGACCGGATTTGCATACACAATTTAAGTCACACTATATAGAATCCAGGGGATTGTGACATGTTAACAGAAATTAGGAAAACTAACAATGGCAACACAATAGTAATCGGTGATTTCAATTATCTAGTTTTGACCATAGAAAGGTCACCTCAGGACATGTTAAGTAGGTAAAGCTGGAAGCTTATGCTGATTTGTATTTAAGGCCTTTGCAACTAGAGAAGAGGAAGGTTAGGTAAGATCTCGCTGATTTATTTGTATTCCAGATGGGTAGGTCTATAAGATTGGTCATGTAGCCTGGGGACAGGCCAAAAATTATTCTGTAGACCAGAGAACAGATCTTGAAGGATATGCATGCCTTGATTGGTAGCCACTGTAATTATTGGAGAAGGGGTTTAGTGCTTTCAAACTGGGTTTTTATGAAAATGAGTCTGGTTGCTGCATTTTGTGCTGTTTGTAATTTCATTAAGTGTGGTCTTTGCATCCTGCATAGATTCCATTGCAATAATCCACGAGGGCCATCTCTTGGGAATCTCTTGGGAAGTATTGTTTTATGCGTTTGAGTTTCCACATTGTATGGAACATTTTTTTTTTGTAGTGGCTTTAGCCTGGTTTTCGAGTGATAAGTCACAGTCTATGGTGATTCCTAGGATTTTCAGGTTGTTTGAAATTAGGAGAGATGAACCCAAGGCATTGTTGGTTGTGAAGTGTTCAGTATTGTGTGGAGATGAGAGTATGAGGCAGTGTGTTTTTTCCCTGTTGAGTTTCAGTTTGAAGGCTGATGCCCTGGATTCCATGATGCACATGCTGTTCGTGATTTTGGAGGTGATTTCTGATGGATTATTTTTGAAAGGGTTTGCATAATATCCCAATTCTTTTTCAAAATAGTGGCACATTGTAAGCAGTATGGACATCATTTTGATTCATTTAACTGCTAGGTTATTGCTCCTGTTAAACAAGACATCTGTGGGGGAGACAGAAATAGATCATTACTCCAGCGAGAGCAACGCTGGATTTATCGTCTTGGTACCCTTGAACCTAATGGCTTAAATACCACTCTTCAATAGACAGTGTTTCTATAATTTATTTTTCTATGGTTATTTAACCATCTAAGTAACGTCATCTATGGCTTTATCATTTGATTGGTTCTCTGTGACGGCGTTTTATTTAAATAATGGGTGCCATTTTGTTTTTCTTTTAGACACCATGAATTAGACCGGTTGACAGCATTACCAGGTCACCAGAGGCTATATAATATAGTTTGTTCTTTATTTGTCATTTGCATGCAAGGTTAGTTTGTAATGATGTTTTGCCCAACAGGTCAGATTTTGGTGAGGTCTCCAGAAGAAGCTACCTGCGAAACGGGTCCCTGTTGGGACCTTTAGCCAATTTTTTGAAGACAACGAAGTATTGCATAATGATAGTATAACGAGTACAACTCTTTGAAGACTGGATAGTGTCGTAAGTCTCACATACAGTGAAGTCAGCATCCAAAGTTAAGTTCAGTTTTCATTTTTGATACACTAGATGTTTGGTAGTCTCTATAGATGAAAATTAAAGTTTGGATTTTTTGGGGAGCTATCAAACTACTTTGGGAGGTTTTTGACCTATGATTATATTTCAACCAAGTACAATGTTTAGTAGCTACATTCAATCTTCAGCCTCAATATCATTGACAATGGTCTTTATGAGGTCTTTTCCTCCCTATTTTTGATATGAATTTGTATACTGTATTTTTCCACTAATACACCAATGTATATTTTAGATATTCTCTATGCTGTATGCCACACATCAGCCTGGCCAATCACAAGAAATGCACTGGATGCATGTGGTGTGTGATAGGAGGGTCATAACCACTGCACTAATTATGACTGATTTTCCAAGCTTTATGCAATGCTTCCATGGATAAAGATACAGATATCAATAGGTTGAGGGACTGTGTAATCACATGAGCCCTTTAGTATGGGAAAAGTCATGAGGCACTGTACCATGGGCACAGACTCCAAGGATCTCCAGTTGGTGGTCTGCATAGCTATTAATATATCTGGTCAATGATGGAGACACACCAGCACCCAAGCACTTGTTCTTCAATCTTTATGATTGAGGGATGCAACATGCAAGGGCCTTGGGCACATATGGCTCAGGTCTAAGGCCTCTAGCATCACTGCCAATACATTTGTTTGCATAGAGGTTGTTCCTCCAGATTGGCTAAAGACCATCATATAATTGTGGAGGAGTGACTAGTGGTTAGAGCACTGGTCTTGAAATCCAGAGGTGGCCAGTTCAAATCCCACTGCTGCTCCTTGTGATCTTGGGCAAGTCACTTAACTCTCCATTGCCTCAGGTACAAACTTAGATTGTGAGCCCTCCTGGGACAGAGATTTATCCAGTGTACTTGACTATAACTCACCTTGAGCTACTACTGAAAAAGGTGTGAGCAAAATCTAAATAAATAAAAAATCTAAATAAATATGTTGTCAAGTAGGGCTCATATCATTCTGGATGTGCCAATAAATGCTTATGAAGTGATATCTGGAGAGAATTGCATAGCTGCCCACACAACACAATCTTGCATAAGGTGTAAGATCCAGTACCAGACAAATCCCTGAATACTGCCTGGTAATGAAAGATGATCCAATGAAAGGTGTGAAACAGGCAAACAAGTGCTTGGCAGCTTGAAATATTAGTTAAAAAGAGAATGATGTTCATTTACTCACTTATACTACAGGTATCTGATAATATTTCATGGGTTGACAGTCAATAATAATAAGACTATATCTATACAAATGGACTTAAAACAACAGCAGGTATATAATCATACAAGTGTGTAATACTTGAACATGTGATTATGTACAAAGCAAGGCAAATTAAACTGCATGCAGCAATGACCATGGGAGATGCAATCAAGTGACTTAAAATGCAGAAGTGAATGTCCATGGAAGTCAAATGTCTTTGTCTCTGCAGGTCGCAAGCTTGCATTACCAAGGACTTGTAAGTTCACTGAAGAAAAGTCACTTTTGGGCACATTTTCAAAAGAGAAGGACATCCATCTTTTGACATAAATCGGAAGATGGACGTCCTTCTCACAGAGATGTCCAAATTGCTATAATTGAAACCCGATTTTGGATGTCTCCAGCTGCAATACGTTGCAAGGATGTCCAAATTTCAAGGGGGCATGTCGGAGGTGTAACGAAAGCGGGACTTGGGCATGCCTAACACTTGGACGTCGTTGACCCATAATCGAATAAA
This sequence comes from Microcaecilia unicolor, assembly GCF_901765095.1. NCBI lineage: Eukaryota > Metazoa > Chordata > Amphibia > Gymnophiona > Siphonopidae > Microcaecilia > Microcaecilia unicolor. The sequence continues at coordinate 293,714,638 of NC_044031.1, forward strand.
ACAAGGACGTTCCTGACGAACACTTGGACGTTTTCACATGATTGTGTTTTTCTTATGACCAAGGCACAAAAAGGTGCCCAAAATGACTAGATGACCACCGAAGGGAATTGGGGATGACCTCCTGTTACTCCCCCAGTGCTCACTAACCCCCTCCCACCCTCAAAAAACATTTTTAAAAATATTTCGTGCCAGCCTCAGATGTCATACTCAGGTCCATGACAGCACATTCAGGTCCCTGAAACAGTTTTAGTGGGTACTGCAGTGCACTTCAGACAGGTGGCCCATACCCCCTACCTGTTACATTTGTGGAGTGAACAGCGAGCTCTCCAAAACCCACCTCAAACCCACTGTACCCATATATAGGTGCCCCCTTCACCTGTGCTATGGTAGTGGTGTACAGTTGTGGGTAGTGGGTTTTGGTGGGGTTGGGGGGACTCAGCACACAAAGTAAGGGAGCTATGTTCCTGGGCGCATTTTATGAAGTCCACTGCAGTGCCCCCTAGGGTGCCCGATTGGTGTCCTGGCATGTGAGGGGTGCCAGTGCAGTACAAATGCTGGCTCCTCCCATGTCCACATGGCTTGCATTTGACCGTTTTTGACATGGACATCTTTGGTTTCGAAAAATTGCCGAAAGTCAGAAATGTCCAGATCCAAGGACGTCCAAATCTAGGGACGTCCAAATTTAAGGATTTCAAGTCTCTGATGGTATTTTCAAAACAAAAGATGGACGTCCATTTCTTTTTGAAAATTCAGGTTTCCCCACCCCTGGATTTTGACGTTTTGCAAAGACGTCCAAATCACAACTTGGACGTTTCTGTCGAAAATGCCCCTCTTTGTAGCAAAGCAAGGTAGCCAATGAGTGATGAACAACAACGTTAGAAGTAGTACTTAACATACCTCTTCAAGTGTCCCTAATGTCCATGACATAGGGCTACCGGCTGTTTATGGCATAGTCCATCATAATACAGTCCTTGAAAATGCAGCACATAAGTCCATGTAAAATGATGGCAGTTCTAGATACACTACATCAATGACGAACACCACATATAGCAAACGTAACCAATTAAAATGAGAAACAAAAGAAGCAATACATGTGATGGTTAACATACTTGTGGTCTACATATACATTATAAATGAAAGTTTTTATATTAAGCATATATAATAGTGTAGGTAAAACCATATAATCGTATGGGAAAACCCTTATGTTTAATTAGCATAAACTGAACTAATATCAAACAACACATTCCAGTAGCGTAATAATCATGCACTAGCCAAGCATACAACCTAAGAGGAATGCACCAATTATAATATTATAACACCTTTAGATTGTACTAATAAGATGATGATCAGTGAAAAATTATGTATAATTGTTGGTACCAACATAAGAATTTACTAAGCATATGCAATAAAATATAGAAAGACTGTGGAGCTCATTTTTGGAAGTGAAAAACATCCAAAAAGTACCACGTGGACAGTTTTTTTCCTCAGTATTTTTGAAACCTATTGTGCAGATGTTCATCTATGCACTTTGTCTGCAATGCATCCAAATCACAAGGGGGCATATCAGGGGCATTTTGAAGGCGGGACCCCCCAGTGGTCACTGACCCCCCTCCCACCTCCAAATAAATATGAATAAAAATATGACTTACCAGCCTCTATGACAGCCTCAGATGTTAAAGTCAGATCTATTAGAGTAGCATGCAGGTTCCTGGAGTAGTCAATGCAGTGCAAAGTGAGGGACCTAGGTCCCTATCTCCCTCTACCTGTCACACTTGTGGTGGAAACTGTGACCCCTCCCGAAGTCCTACTGTATCCACATATAGGTGCCACCTTCAGCCATAAGGGCTGTAGTGGTGTAAAGTGGGGGACAGTGGGTTTTGGGTGGGTTTTGTAGGGCTCAGGAAACAAAATAAGGGAGCAAAGGTGAGATGTGCACCTGGAAGCATCTTCATGAAATGCACAGAAGTGCCCTCTAGGTTGTTCTATTGCTCTCCTGGGATGTCTGGGGAACCAGTCTACTAAAAATACTGGCTTCTCCTACATCCTAATGGCATGAATCTCTACATTTTGCCCTTATTCTTTTATTTATGCAAAACATCCAAAGTTGGACTTAGATGTCATATTGATAATGCCCCTCTCTGTTTGTGACCTGAAAGCAAATTAAGGGACCCTTTTACAAAGGCTCACTGAAAAGAGGCCTGCGGTAGTGTGGGCACATGTATTGGATGCGCGCTGGACCATTTTCCAGCACATCTGCAAAAAAAGGGGTGGTTTGGACTAGGGAATGGATGTATGGCAAAATGAAAACCAGCATGCATCTATTTACGGCCTGAGCCCTTAAAGCTACCCACTGACTTAGTGGTAAGGGCTCACACATTACCTGCACGGTAACCATCCAGCATGCGCCAAATGCCGATTACTGCCGGGAACGCCCTTGTGGTAGAAAATTATTTCCTAATGAGAGTTTTTGGTGCATGCCAAACTTGGAATTACCACCAGTCACATGTTCTAGCCAGGCGGTAATGCCGATTTGATGTGCGCTGCACATGCATAGACCCTTGCATGCCTTTGTAAAAGGGTCCCTATGCCTTTCTAATAATTGACAATGGCATATATGTGACCTAACAGGAAATTTAAAAAAAAAAACCTTAATCTGGAAAAAAAATGAAAACAGTATCTGTGAAGACATATATAATTAAAGAAAGTCTGGCTGATACCTCAGAAAGACGGTGCTAATGGGTTTGTGTACCTAAGCTAGACCCTGATGATGATAGGTAAGCATGTAGAAAGAAAATGTAGTACATCTCATACTATCCTTTGGTTAGAAGGATATGTATGTGTACACCCAATTGTAACAGTAGATTTGTTTTCATTATTCTCAAAGTTCGGTAGATGAAATCAAATTTGAGATGCATTCATATGAATTTGGATTTAAACTTTTTATTTTAAGTTGAACTGGAGAGGCGGTGACCATGATAGGCACCTCCTGCAAGAAGAAGAACCATTTTTTTTTCATGAGAACACTAGCACTGCAGGGCCTTAATTCAGAAACTGATTATAGACCCTTTCTTTAATTTGCCTACTTTCTGTGCATACACCATTACTGTCATATTTATCTTTTATTTTTCTTCCAAATATTTTATTAATTTACAAGAATACAAATAACAGGAAAACAATGATGGAAAAACATAGGAAGCAAGAAACACAACAGGCGGGAAAGGAAAAAAGAGAAAGGAAAGAAGAGAAAAAAGGAGGGGAAAGCATCCAGGTGTTTAACAAGTCCTTTGTACTGGTTTAAGGTGTGGCCTGAATAGTTTGGAGGTAGTTGTCCAAAATAGACCAAATATTTTTCTTAGATACTATCATCCGACTTTTTGCAGCCATGGCGAGCTCAAACTTCTGATGCTGCAGGACTGTATTCCACCAGAAATGAATATTCAGCAACTTTTATTTTCAAGTTTCTTTTTATAGATCTGTTTTTATATATTATTTTTATATACATTTTAACATAGTCCCGTTTAACTGTTTTTTCCTCTTAACTTGTTTTTTATAACTGCCTTTTTTTTATAATTGTTTATTTTTTTCACCAGATGTGTTTTTAACCAGTCATTCTAAGCAGCAACAGAAGCATTGCCATTTTCTTCGTTGAGATCTCATCATTATTTATGATCTCATTGTCATTCATGATCTTATACATTATTCATTTTAGAATTATTTCTATTCATGATATCATCTGTTTTTTATTCTTGTTTGACCTTCATTGTGGCTGTGCTTTCAGAGCTGTTTTGTGAGAAACTGTACATCGGTATGTACACTTTTTTGTAAACTATGGGGTATGTTTACTAAGGCGCGTTTGCATTTTTAATGTGCCTATAAAGTTAAGGCACATTAAATGCTAATGTGCCAATACATTTCTATAGGTGCATTAGCATTTGATGCGCATTAGTGTTTAACGCGCTTTAAAAATGCTAATGCGCCTATAGCGCACCTTTGTAAACACAGGCGTATATGTTCCTATGCTTGCAACTCCCAAGCACTATTGTTTCTTTTAACTTATTTTAAGTCTTTTAGCAATGTGGGTCTATTATTTTGATGCTTTTTTTTTATTGACGGCTAGCGTATAACTTTTATTTTTTCTGACCAGGCTTTTACATCACCAATTTATTTTAACCAGTTTTTCATACCTGGTTATCTTAACCAGTTTACAGCTTACATTTTAGACAGTTTTTATTTTACTAGCATATTTCAGCAGAGTTTTAATGTTTTGCAACTGTTTATAGCCTTTTTATGAATACTATCCCTACTTTTATTCTACAGTACATTGAGTGCAGTTTATTACCTTGAAGTGTTTATTCATTCAATGCATCAGTTTAAAACATCACCATCTAACCATAAAGGTAGGAGCTACCTTTTTTTTTAGTATATCCTCTTTTAATTGTATCCTTTTACAACTGTATACATATATGTCTAGCTTGTAAACCCTTCAGCTGTGATTATCAATACCTATTAATCTTGTGTCCAGTTTGGGGATACTGGTCATCTTCTTCGTATTTTATTTAATGTATTCTGTAGAGGTTACTCTCTTTGTTTTACAATCCCACCATGTCCTATATTTGTTTATTACAGACTACCCTTATATTCTTATACATATGAATATCTATCCAGTTTTGTGTTTTTAATGTATCATGTTTTAATATGTGTATTTACATTTTGTGTTATTGTTTACAGAGTTATTTACTTTTTATACATTGTGCTTCTTGTAACCCTATGTCCACTGAAACACGGACCCATGTCGGATCATTCCACTGGTGTTTTATAAATAAAGAACTTCTGAATATCTCATCCCAGGCTGGAAGACATTTTGTCACCCTCTGCTCCTGTGTTGCTTCTTCTCTTTTCTTTGCTATAGCATTTTTAAAAATGTTGATCATGTACATATGGTAAAAATGAAAAGAGTGCCCACAGGAACAAAAGACTTCTGCGGTGGTGTCATGGATCCTTGACACCAGCATCACCTTTAAAAAACATGGCACCAAATGTTGCTTTAAAATTGTTTTGCAACTAGCTGAACAGTACAAGGGGAAAAATCCCATCAAAGGAAAAACAAAAACCCACAATAGTACTGTCTTCAAGGGCACATGGCAACTAAAACAGTACTTGCTCCCAGGTTAAAACCTATAATTAGTTGTTGGGTTAATAACTGTTAGATATGACACTCTTTAGGATTAGAGGAATTTAGTAAATTGCTAACTTATACTCCCCCCCCCCCCCTCACCCCATTTCAGAGAAGTAGTCAATTCTGCAAAGAGAGAAAAGATCATTAATAAGTCTCTTTCAAGGCACGAGATGACTGTGCTTGGTTTCTGTCTGCAATCCTAAAACAAAACAAAACAGAATAGGATTAGTGATGGACATGAACCTTAGATTGGTGACATCTCTAGTGTCACCTACCTTGCTTTATAACAGAACGCATCATTTTAAAAAATATTTAAATCTTCCTTTTTGTCCCAAGGTCAATTAATTATTTTGGTAGTCTCATCCAGAACTCTTTTAAGGCACTTAGAAGCTATACAGTCCTGAAAAACAATAATGTGTTAGTAACCGGTTTTAACTGCTAACATGGGAAAAAAAATGAGAAAAGGTATTACAGCCAAACAGGAATAAAACAACTTAGACCTAATTCAAAAGATGTAGGTCCCCCATGTACATGCACAGCAGAAGGAATTATTAATGACTAGAGCTCACAGACTGATAACCAGTTACTGATGTGATGTAACCCACTCACAATAAATTATTGGCACATTTTCATCCTGGTAGTTCCATATATGATGGGTTGGCAGGTACATGCCTCTCAATTAATTGACCTGCGATTGGGTACGTCATGCTTATCACTAGAGGAAAACTTATGCCCTTGTGCCAGTAATGGCAAGTTCTCCAAATGAAACAGTACCTCATTTGTTCATTTCTTGGAACTATTCACAGTGATATCTTTCTATGTCCCAGCAGGCTCGAGGGGGTGACCAGCCGGACATTAGTATACATCAGATTACTTGCTCTAGTTTAAATATCCTTTTAGCCTGGTTCTCTCTGTTCTTACATTTCAATGAGACGTGTGTTCCTTTCAAAGCTAGTACACTTACCCTGGGGAAAGGAAAAGAAAGTGCTAATGTATTTAACAGTAGCATTTGTGTGAGCAGGAAGCTATTTAACAGCACAGGTACATTACACTGTAGAGGACTGCTGTGTCAATGGAAAGCCACGTGATGGCTGCATGGCATGGGATAACCTGGAAATTTGATGTCTCTCATAGGCTATGATCACAAACAATACAGGCCAGAGGCTGGTAAAGAAAGGAATCACAAAAGGTTAGTAAGCTATTACCCAAAAAATCATGATCATGTGCATTGTGACCCCTGTGTTAATAGACACCTTCAAGGTATGATAATCCATGAACTCCACGAGGTAGTGCAACTCCTGGGTAAAGTTCATGGTGTGACCATGGAATACATAAAGTAGCTCTACCTCAGTTTGGACCAGATCAGGGTCTAGGTAAAATAGTGAGGCCACCTCTATATTGATTATTGATTGTTTAGGCACAGAAACATTACTAGGCAGCAATATATGATTATCAGTGTCATGCAGGCTGATGGTAACTGTACGTTCCTGTGCAGGATACTAACTAACCACATATTATTTACCAAAACTGCATTGGTTTCAGAAAACTCATATTTTGTTACGATAACCTTGTTTTCATGATAGTTTTTTGTTTGTATTGAGCCATACATAATGATGCATTGGTTATAGCTTTTTGTTCTGTATTTCTTGGGTTGGGTAACTCATTTTAGTGGTGTACAGACTGCCCCTCAAATTTTGTTCCTCTCTCTAATATAGAGGTTATCATAAGGAATTGATCTTTTGATAAGTTTAGAAGATATTCTAAACCTCCTCCTATCTTTAGGAATTTAACTCCTATTAATCCATGTTCAGAACAGCTTTCTTCTGACTGTTTGCCCATACCTTGTTTTTATTTTAATGCTAGATCTGTTTCTAATAAAACCCAACTTATCAAAGATTTGATAGGTGATGCACAGGTGGGTTTTACTTTTATCACAGAAACTTAGATAGTTTTTTAATGATCCTTGTGTTTTAGCAGAATTATGCCCTCCTCGCTATAAGGTTATTAATAACGATAAGACAGGTGGTAGTCTTGCATTGATTTAAAACTGTTCCAGGTAGATTCTATATCTACCCTAGTGCCTTGTGTGCACTATAAGAGGAGGAGGGTATCAGTGTGCAATGGTAGCTTTATTTGTAACTCTAAAAATCCCTCCCCACAAATTACACAAATCCAAGATCTATTGCTCCAGGAACTGATAAGCAAGGAAACAAGCAAATTATAAAAATAAAGGGTATTTACAAGCAGCTGAAACTACCAAAATGAAAACATGAGAAACTGGAAATTATATGCAATTATATGCAAATGTTAGACAACTCAGGAAAATGGAAGATAAATGTTCTTATCAGAGAATAGGTCAGAGTGAACGCACATTAAACCCTAGATCAAGCCTGTAATCCAGCCTTCTATCTTTACCTTTTAGCAATAACAGAGCTGGTGTACAACCTGGATGTAGAAGAAGGCACCAGATGAACAGCTGGATGCAGAAGATCTCCAACAGGTCACAGCAGTGTAGGCAGAGGGGATGGCTGGTAGAAACCTGAATGGTAATTCAGGCCATGTTCCTGGTTTACCTGACACTTAGTACCCTGGTGCCTTGCTGGTGGGATGTGCTGTTTTATATCTAGTGCACTGCCATTTGGTGAGGAAGGGCTCAAGTTATGTGTCTGAGCCATTCAACTGGTGTTTGCTTATATGCTATTCCCTAACTGTCATCTTGGTGTTGTGTCCTAACCAGTGCTTTTTTTGTGTCGGTACGCAACGGTACGGCGTACCGGCACCTTTCCCCCCCCCCCCCCCCTTCCGGCGACCCCTTCCTCCCGGCGAGTCCTGCAGTTCCTCTGTCCCGCATCCGCAATCTTTCTCGGACCCCATTGCCCCTCCCATCCTGTCTTATCCCATCTCTTTCTGCCCCTTTCATTCACCCACCTTGCAGCACAATATCCCTCCTGTTCTACTTTGCTTGCTCTGCGCTAATAAACAAGCATGGCAGAAGCGCGGGACCATGGCTCTCTGCCTGCCGCTACTGCTTCTTGTGCGAGGTTAACTTCCGGGTCGGTACAGGAAGCAGTAGCGGCAGGCAGAGAGCCACGGTCCCGTGCTTCTGCCATAGGTTATCTGTTCGCGCACTGAGCTGCAAGTTTCTTTGCTGGAACTGGAAGAAGAATTGTGCTCCTCTCTCCCCGGACACGATGGATGTCACTATCTCAGAGCTCCTGCAGCTCTGGAAAGCCCCTTGGTGACTTGGGTGAGTCTTTGCTGGCAGGATGCTGCTTTTTTTTCATTTCATTTTAATAGGAGGTTGCATTTATTCATTAGACGTCGACGAGGAGCCTCACACGCTCCTCGTCGACGTCGTCGTCTAATGAGTCCTGATCTAACTTCTTCTCTCCTGACCTTCCCTCTCACCTTCTGTCCTCTCCCTGCTGCCCACTCTTCCACTGATCTCCCCTCCTGTCCAACTTCTGATCTCTCTCTCTCCCCTCACCTCCTGAATCCTCTGGCTCCAGGTGCTGGTCCACATCACCCAGGATGTGAGGGAGTGTTCAAACCCTCCTCTATGGAGTTGTCACTGCTGTTGGACACTTGCAGGCAACCAGCTGCTTCTGCAGATGCTGCAATATTGTTCTACTTGATAGAAGCTGCAGGTCCTCTGCAGCTGCTGCCAGCACAGCACTCTATTCAGGCCTATGGGCACTGCCTTGGTGTGGGACATACTGGCTCTCGCTCCTATGTGATCTAGATGAGACATTTTGGCATCTGGTGCCATTCTCACACCTGACATGTTTGCAGTCATGCCACCCTGGCTGATGCACGCTCCGTTGCCAGATGCTGCTGGTACTGAGGGTGGTGCGTTCTGGATTGTGCCATCCTTGGTGCTAGTTGGAGCTCAAAGGGGCCCATTGCATGGGCAGCATAGAGATCAGGGCGTCCATGGAGCCCTGCATTTTCCCCAACTTCTTCTCTCCTGATCTTCCACCTCCTGACCTCTCCCTGCTGCAGTGTCCACTCTTCCTCTGAGCTCACCTCCTGACCAACTTCTGATCTCTCTCTCTCCCCTCTCACCTCCTCATCTAACTTCTTCTCTGCTGACTTTCCCCTCTCACCTCCTTCGCTCTGTTCCCTTTCACCTCCTGATCTTCTCTCTTGACCTTCCCTCTCACCTCACAGAGAAGTATTGGTTCCATAGGTTAGAGTACTAATTTGTTCTACACATTAAAGAGCAGACTTTTAAATGCCCAGCTGGATATATGTGGTGGTAATAATCTCATCTTTGCTAAATGTTTGACATATCCATGTACTTGCTCCCATGATATAACTGAATTCTATTATTCTGTCTTACTGTATTTTCAAATGTAACTATGTCCCACATCAAACCGGAGTTTGCTTGAGATAAGGTGTGACACAAAAATGTACAAAAAATATATCCTTTATCCTCCACCACCTTTTAAGACACTGCCTATCCAGATGGCACAATAAAAGCAAGTTTGGACAAGTGAAGACTAACTCAAAATAAGGCAGGGGAGAGAGCAGAATTGCTGGACATGGATGGGAGGGGAGGGCAGGGGAGAGGAGAATCGCTGGACATCATGGGAGGGGAGGGCAGGGAAGAGAGGAAAATTGCTGGACATGGAGGGTAGGGGAGGGCAGGGGAGAGAGGAGAAGTGCTGGACATGGATGGAGGGGTGGAAAGAAAAAAGAAGATGCATATGGATGGAGATGAGGGAAAGGGAAGAGAGGAGAAAATAGGCAAAAGCTGGATCCACGTTATATTTCAATGATGTCTGTTTATATGTGCCATGGCTGGTATAAGGGGTGTGGCTAATGTGGGTGTGGCTATCATAGGAGTGGAACCATGTGGTGACCCCGCCCATGAGTACCTGCACCTTTTTTTCTACAAAAAAAGCACTGGTCCTAGCAGGTATTCTTTCCCAGCATGAGGTTTCTCTCTTCCACCCACCCTAAAAAGTTTGGCATTATTGGCTTTCACAAGGACTACCAAGAGGTTACACTGTTTGTGAGAAAATGTCTACTTCCTCTTGGCAGCCATGACCTCAAGTCATGCAGGAGTATGTATATGTCATCTACCTTGTCTCATATACCGGCAGTTGAGGATGTCCTTTGATATGCCTCTGTCCCTGTGACAGCCTTTGCTATGGCAGTTGAGGATGTCCAAAATGAGGATGCTTGTGAGAAGGATGTCTATGCCTGGATGTTTCTGTGAGAAGGATGTCCATGCCTGCTATGCCTCTGACACCCCCTTTATTTATTTGGGTTTTGGATCACAAGTAGCAACAGTGGGATTTAAACTGGCCACCTCTGGATTGCAAGACCAGTGCTTTAACCACTAGGCCACTCCACACCACTCCAATCCCTTGAAATTTGGCCATCCCTGAGGGGGGGGGCAGTTGAGGATGTCCAAAATATTTGAAAGAAGGACATCCACACCTTCGTTATGCCTCCGCTGGCACACACATACACACACATACCTCCCCCCCAGGGACCTGCATACTGCCCCCCCCCCCCACAGGAATTGCCAAATTTCAAGGGAGTGGAGTGGAGGAATGGCCTAGTGGTTAGAGCACTGGTCTTGCAATCCAGGGGTGGCCAGTTCAAATCCCACTGCTGCTACTTGTGATCCAAAATCCAAATAAATAAAGGGGGCATCAGAGGCATAGCAGGCAAGGACATCCTTCTCATAGAAACACCCAGACATGGACATCCTTCTCACAAACATCCACATTTTGGACATCTTCAACTGCCGTCTCAGGGAAGGAGGCCCTTCACCCATACTCTAAAAAAAAAAAAAAGACAAAAGTTTTTAAAGTTGTTTTTTTCAGGGTGGGAGGTGGTTAGTGACCACTGGGGGAGTCAGGGGAGGTCATCCCCGATTCCCTCCGGTGGTCATCTGGTCATTTAGGGTACCTTTTTTTGGCTTGGTCGTAAAAAAAAAAGAGGACCAAGTAAAGTCAGCTAAGTGTTCGTCAGGGATGCCCTTCTTTTTTTTTATCCCTGGAGGATGCCCCTCTGTTAGGCACACCGCAGTCCCGTCTTCGCTACACCTCCGACACACCCCCAGGAACTTTGGTCATCCCCACGAAGGGAAGCAGTTGGGGATGCCCAAAATCGGCTTTCGATTATGCCGATTTGGGCGACCCTGAGAGAAGGACGCCCATCTCCCGATTTGTGTCAGAAGATGGGTGTCCTTCCTTTTCGAAAATAAGCTAGATAATGGACTAGATTCTATATGTCACATCTACAAACTTGGTGCCAAAATGAAATAGACCTAGGTGTATTCTATAAAATATTCCTAAATGTAGGAGTACTTTATAGAATGTCTAAATTTCTGCAAGGTTTATAGAATATTCCAAGAGCCCGTCCACGTGAATAAATTTAGTCACGCGCAGTTAAGCCAAGTAAAACTTGGTATAAATGCTGATCCCTAAATTATGCATGGACCGGGTGCATTCTATAACAATGCATATAGATTTTAGAAACACCCATAACGCACCCATTCCACACCCATGGCCATGCCCCCTTTTCAACTATGTGACAGAATATACACACATCACGTTATGGAATATAGTTAGACAGTTATGCATGTAAATTCTAATTAATGCCAATAACTGCTTGTTAAGTGGCAATTATTGGTGCTGATTAGCTTGTTAAGTAATTGTTTCATGTGCTACTTAAGTCAAGCTATATAGAATCTGGGGGAATCTATGTGCTTAAGTTCTCTCAACACAGTTTAATCATTGCACCAAATCCTTTTTTTTACATATTTTTATATTTGCATATTAAAACTTCTCTGACAAAATGTGAATATAATAAAAAATATATCTTAATTCTTCCATTCTGTCCATATTTTAATCAGCATTACTGCACAGATCTAACATGGGACCATGTTTTGCAGAGCGTCATCAGGAGAAGTCTCTCATCTGTGGCAGCACTTCGCTGATAACAACCTTAAAAATAAAGTTCATCATACAAACTAGAGACCACATATATAACTTTGACTGGGTACCAGGAGTGGCAGGGAAGCTCTGATCTTGTCCAAAGATGTATGAAAGGTCTGTTAAGAAGTTGTATTGCTCCAAATGTATTAAGCTTATTGGAAATGGTAGTAAGTTACCAAGCTGTACACATTTCTCAAGCTCTACATGGTTTCAGAGCTAAACGTTCATCAACCCTTTTAAAGCTGGATGATGCTGGATAAGCCACAGCTCCTCCTACAATCAGCCTGACCAGGGGAATGCTGGTCTTGAACTGCTGTGACCTGAAGTATGCTACAATCTGGGGGGGGGGGGGGGGGGGGGACCTCCTTCAGCCAAAAGACCAGTTTGGAACCTTCATTTTTAGGTCCTGGTGGTAGGGAGATCCTATAAGAGAGGTAATATTAGCTACCTCTGAATTATTATATCCAATTTAAAAATGTGATTTTGAATTTTAAAGCCTTACATATGGGAATCCATCCTATTTAGTAAACCTCACAATACCTTACATTTCTACCTAATTACTATGTTCACTAAGGGGCTCTTTTAAAAGCTGTGGCAAAATGTGATCTTAGCATGCCCTTACATGAGTCTTCCCCACATGCTAAGGCCACTTTTTGCTGTGGCCAGAATATGGCTGATTTTCTATTTTTGGCATTAATGGCCAAGCGCTAATGTTTCATTTAGTGCATGGGCTCTTAATGCTACACATGTTGTAGGCGGTAAGGGCTCAAATGCTAATCAGTTAGCGTATAGCAATGTGGCTGCATTAACTGATTAGTACAAACATGTCCATTCTCCACCCTCTGGGCTAAAAAATAAAATTTATTTTTTAGTGTATTGGTAGCGTGGCACATTGGGATTTTACTGCAGGACACCTCAACATGCCCCATGGTAAGCCCTTTTAAGCTGCGATAAGCATGGGTTATTGCTTACCACAGCTTGGTAAAAGGACTCCTAAATGATCATCATTTAGTACTACCTAACCCTTCCACCATCATAGTGCCTTTTATTTCCTATCTCCATCAGTATGGAAAAATCTTCCTTTATCTCTTTAATCTGAGCTATCTTATAAAAAAAATATTAGCTCACTTCTGAAAACCAATTTTTTTTTAATTATTATTATTATTATTACATTTGTATCCCACATTATCCCACCTTTTTGCAGGCTCAATGTGGCTTACATTTCATCGTGGATATTGGAAATAGAAAAGAATGTACATTTGGATTTACAGCAAGTTTTGGGTACAAGATGGTGAAATACATAATATTGGGAATAGAAAAGAGTATACATTGTTTTAGCAGAAGTTTTGGTTACATGAAGATTTGACTGCTGGTTAGTTGTGGGAGTGCCACCCTGCTCATAAATCACACAGCCTCCTCTGATATCACTTCCTGTTTCTGAACGGGCAGGATTGGTCAGAGGGAAAGCTTCAGAGCTAGACACAGGGACCGACAGAAGACCACCTTGAGGGAAGACTGGGGGGGGGGGGAAGAGAAGAATTGAGAGGGGGCAGATGCTGAGCCCTGATAGGGGGAGTGGAGTGAGCTACAGCTCTGCAAGCAGAACTGGAACGGCCACCAGTGGAAGCTATTGCCAAAGCAGTAATCTCCAGCAGCCTTAAAAAGAACTTTGTGTTGCTCCTCACCAAGTTTGTGTTGCTACTCATGAAGGTGGAAGGGAGGGAGGGTGAGATGCTGAACAACAGTAGGGAGGGAGAGAGAGAGAGAGAGAGAGAAATAATGGACCTGGGGGAAAGAGGAAAGGGAGTGAAGGAAGAGAAAGGGTGATATGTAGGATCTGGGGGGCAGGAGGGAGGGAGATTATTATTATTATTAATTATTATATTTGTATCCCACATTATCCCGAACAAGCTCAGGTTCAATGTAGCTTACATTCAAGAAAAAATCAAAAATATAATATAGTCATAGAAGGTTAGGGAAGGGGATGGGATTTGATACACCACCTTTTTGTAGTCACAATCAAAGCGGTTTACATATTAAATACAGATTCTTATTTTGTACCTAGCTCAATGGAGATTTAAGTGATTTGCTCAGAGTCAGAAGGAACTGTAGCAGTAAATAAATAAATAGATAAATAAATAAACTTTAATTGTGGGATTAATCATGATAAAAATTTGTAATTGTGTGATTAATTGCAGTTAATCATTTTAATAGAAATGCAGCACTATTTTCTTTTCCGTTAAGCTTTTATCTCATGTTAATTTTTTAATGCAAATATAATTAAAAAAACAGCAAATTGATGCAAATAAAGGCTTAGGAAATATAGAAAAGAAAGTTTGTCAATCATGAAAGGAATTTAATGGATGGAGGACAGTGCCATTTTGGTGAATAAAGACTAAAACATAAATGTTTGACACCAATTTTATTATACAATCTTTTAAATATTTAAAAACATTTAAAAAAACATTTAGATAATTAGAAGTGTAACAGTGAAATAAAGAACAGCAGTTACATTGGGGAAGAATTAAAATTCATTATAGTGATAAATTATATTTACACTTCAAAGGTTTTCTTTTAGAAAAGCAAGTTGAAAGAACTGGCAATAACTTTTTCCTATTATGCTCCCTTGGTAAATGTCCCTCCTTGACTTATGAAGACAGTCATGAAGAATAATCTAATTAAGTTTTATCAATTATAAACTCATCAAATCTGAATGTCCACTAAAGTAATTAACCTCTAGAAACATGCCAGTTTAATGAAACTGTTTACTAGCACTAGAAATGGGCAAACCCACTATTCTTGTGCTTCAATGGGTTCAATATGGATCTTTGTGTATGTGTGTGTGTGTGTGTGTGTGTGTGTGTGTGTGTGTGTGTGTGTGAAATAATTAGCCGCCTGCAATCTGGTTAGTCTACAGTCCAATTTCATTTGTCATCTTTGATTCAGTTTATATTTATGTAATTTATTTTTATGCACATTTTACACCAGAAGATAATTAACCATATTGGACTCAATGCTATAAATGGTGCCAAAAAAAAAAATCAGTGCTGACAAAAAAAAAAAACTGTGCTAAGTGCTATTCTATAAATGGTGTTCAAAGATAGGCACCATTTATAGGATAGTGCATAGAGCTGGGATATGCGCCTAACCATAGGCACGAGGATTTACACTAACTAAACCCTGGTGTAAATCCTCTAACCTAAGGTCCCCTTTTACAAAGCGGCGGTAAGCCCAACGTGGGCGCTCGCTAAAAAGGAAGTTCCGCTGGGCTACCGCAGCAGCCTGGCGGTAGTTCCCACCTCCAGTGTGCAACATATCCAACGCTACAAACATATTTGTTATTTTTGTACCGCCAGGTTAGTGTGGGAACCCTTGCCACCACCTCAATGGGTGGCATTAAGGGCTCCCCTCCCGAAATGGCTGGCACCGGTATCTCTCCCAAATCTTCCTTGATGAAGACTGAAGCAAAGAATTCATTTAATCTCTCCGCTATGGCTTTGTCTTCCCTGAGTGCCCCTTTTATTCCTCAGTCATCTAGCGGTCCAACTGATTCTTTTGCCAGCTTCTTGCTTCTAATGTATCTAAAAAAATGTTATTATGTGTTTTTGCCTCCAATACAGTTTTTTTTTTTTTTCCGAATACTCTGTGCAATTGTAGCCACTGCATCTCAAACAAGATATAGTGGAATTAGAAAAGGTACAGAGAAGGGTGATAGGGATGACTTTCCTATGAGGAAAGGCTAAAGTGGCTAGGGCTTGTCAGCTTGGAGAAAAGACAGCTGAGGGGAGATATGATAGAGGTCTATAAAATAATGAGTGGAGTAGAAGGGGTAGACGTGAATCACTTGTGTACTCTTTTCAAAAATACTAGGACTAGGGGGCACACAATGAAGCTACTAAGAAGTAAATTTAAAACAAATCAAAGGAAATATTTCTTCACTCAACATGTAATTTAACTCTGGAATTTGTTGCCAGAGAATGTGGTAAAAGCAGTTAGCTTAGCAAGGTTTTAAAAAGGTTTGGATAGCTTCCCAAAAGAAAAGTCCACAAGCCATTATTAAGATGGATTTGGGGAAAATCCACTGTTTATTTCTATTATAAGCAGCATAAAATGTACTGTTTTGGGATCATGCTAGGTGCTTGTAACCTGGATTAGCCACTGTTGGGAACAGAATGCTTGGCATAATGGACCTTCCGTCTGTCCCAGTATGGCAACACTTATGTACTTATGTAAATGTGTGTAGACCAGTGGCCTAGTGGTAACAGCTTGGGGCTGACAGTCAGATGACCAGAGTTCAATTCCCACCTGGTCTACAGCTGACCTATTCACCCAAACCATGTACTAGTGTTTTGGAACCGACAACCAGAACTTGCGGACACATGTGATCTGGGAATAGGTGTTTAAAGTTGAATATAGTCAATGTGCAACATGGTTGTTTTCTCATGTGAAGAGCCCCTCAGGTACTTTTGCCAAAATGACATCATTGAACATCTCCTTTGCCACTTAGAAGGATGTGTTATAGTCAAGTTGTATAACAGGTTGGTTGGTCTCTCAAACTTCCTGGAAACCTCATTGTTTGAGTCTGCTGACTGTAGTCACCCTTCCCCCAGAGATATATGCACATCTTTACTGAAAGATGTGCATGTTCTCCTCCTAAGGCAGCAGTACAGATGCCTGTGAGCTACAGCTCCAAAGCAAATGAGGTGGCCTAGTGGTTCAAATCAGTACAAAATCTGGTGTAGAATCCATGCAGAATATGAACTCCAAAAACATATTTTTTTCAGCGTAGAAATGGCAACCACCAGGCATTCTGATGATGTCTAAGTTTTGCGTTGAAATTTGCACTTTCAATTGATAGCAGCCAAGGTGCGTGGCATTTCTGTGTTTGAGATTTAGATTCTATGTTGCCCTGTTATAGATATAATTTGGAATTCAGATGTATGTATAACTTCAGTGCACTGTACACACTCTGTCCTTGCTACTCTGCCATACTCTCTTCTGGCCTCTACCCTACCTGTGTCCATTTCTCTGCTCCCAATCTCCTACTGTCCATTACCCTCACCCATTGCTCCACTCCCTGACCCTCCTGTGTCAAAGTATATGTGTGTCTCAGTGTCTGGGTGTCTCTGCAGCTACTGTTTATCTGCAGTCTATGTCTGTCTTGTGTAGCTGCTGGAGAAGGTGGGAGTGTTGTCTATATCACTTCACAATCTGCAGTGACACACTCAAAGGTGATAGGGAGAGGGAGAAGTCTGGTTCAGCAGGTATATAGGTTTAGGACCCAGTTAATAGACCTCATTGATAACCAGTGAATACACAGAGAACCCCAGTGATAAGGAGACCATCAAGTACCTCTGTGGGCAACCTTTACAGAATCGCACTTAGGGGCCTTTATAGGCATGTTAGCATTTTTAATGAGCATGTTAACCATGTATGCGCGTTAACCCTATAGGTGCCTACACGGTTAGCGTGCACACTAATTGTAGGCACATTAAAAACACTAGGAGTAGAGGAGTGGCCTAGTGGTTAGAGCAACAGTCTTGCAATCCAGAGGTGGCCAGTTCAAATCCCACTGCTGCTCCTTGTGATCTTGGGCATGTCACTTATCCCTCCATTGTCTCAGGTACAAACTTAGATTGGGAGCCCTCCTGGGACAAATAAATATCTAGCATACCTGAATGTAACTCACCTTGAGCTACTACTGAAAAAATGTGAGCAAAATCCAAATAAATAAAAAAAATATTGTGCCTTAGTAAATAGGGCTGTTAGTAGGCACAAGATATAGTATTTGGGCCTCAGGATAGGGGCATAAGCTATATATGCACACAACTACCAATTAGTGCTTCTTAACATCAATTATTGGTACTTATCTCCAATTACGTGACAATTTAGCTTTGATTAGCTAATTATGTTACCCGTGTAACTGACCCTATTCTATAATTTGGTGTGCAATTGCACACCTGACTTTAGGCACCATTTATAAAATTTGGGGGTTTGCGCTAACTCCTGCACTGGTGTCTGTTAAATTTTATTAAGACTGTAAATTGCCTTGACCTGTATACCGGTTACAACAGAATAGCAAATTCTGATAATAAACATAAAAAGGGCAAGAAGTCAAAAACAGTTGTCTGTTCTTCACTGCCCCATTCAATACAGTCAAAAGCCATTATCAAGGCAATCCTATAACAGGGTTCTTGGTAGGAGGCTTTTGTATAATGCAGGAGTTGGCAACCTTTATACACAGAGGCCTGCATGAATGTCAGCACTATCCCTAGCAGGCCGCACACAGAAAATTAACAATTGTGCCATATGTTTCACTACCAACAAAACTCAATACAATGACTGAATGAAAATGAATTATTACAAGAATGGTTTCTTACTGTACTGTACAGTTCTTTCATTCCAAACACTGTTGCTCACACTGTCTATAAAGATTTGTCCCATTGTTTTATCCTTCAACAGTTCCTATGACAGCCAAACGCTGGTTAATGACATTTGTGTGGGCCTTTTTTTGTGCATGCTTCCCATGGTCTCATGTACCCCAGGTTGCCTACTCCAGGTTTAAAGAAATGTAGGTGCATGCTTTCCTTAATAAAATATTAGCCTAACTGGGGATCAACGTGCTTAACATTTAGGTATGAACACTTGTACCAGTGGTATAGTAGGTACAAGTGTTAGAATTTAAATGCTGCAGATACCCACCTAACATGGTATTCTATAAGTTATGGGGGGGGGGGGGGGATTTTATATATGGCACCGCATGCTTCCCATGGTCTCATGTACCCCAGGTTGCCTACTCCAGGTTTAAAGAAATGTAGGTGCATGCTTTCCTTAATAAAATATTAGCCTAACTGGGTATCAACGCGCTTAACATTTAGGTATGAACACTTGTACCAGTGGTATAGTAGGTACAAGTGTTAGAATTTAAATGCTGCAGATACCCACCTAACATGGCATTCTATAAGTTATGGGGGGGGGGGGTGGATTTTATATATGGCACCTAAATGATCTGTGGGAAAACATTTTCACCTAAGCGTATTCTATAAGCGGCACCTAGATTTAGGCATGGTATATAGAATACACTTAGTAGATATCCCAGGCCTAAAACTATGAGCATCAATTTACACCAATGAAAACATGGCATAAATCCTGATGCATAGATTTAAGTGCAGAGAGCCATATTCTATAGATGCACGTATAAATTTTAGAATGCCCTGAAATGCCCATTTCCCCACCCATTACCCTGCCACTTTTTGTCTGCACACATTAGAAGTTAGGCACAATGTGTTACAGAATTTGCTCAGCGAGTTGTGCATGTAAATTCTAATTATTGCGAATCAGTGCTCATTATCACTTGTGAAGTGCTTTTATCACTGCTAATTAGCTTGTTAAGCCAATTAAGTTACACCCATTGTTATAGAATCTGCCTGGATTTTGGTATGGATCTCTAGGCGCACTATATAGAATCTGGGGGTATATGTGTAGTTTTGAACCCCATCCATGCTCTGCTCAATCTCTGCCTGTATACACCATCCATAACATTATGTGTTATGTAAGTTACATGGGTATTTACAAAATAGCGATTCACCAGAATATTTTGGCAATTTTGTTCCTTTGTGTACACATACGTGTGTAAATATCTTTAGCTAAAAATGTATTTGCATAATGGACCTGTAAATGTTAGTGGCTATGTTATATAATTAACCCCTGTATAACCTGCATCCATAGAAGGAAGAGGGAAATCTGCACAGGCTATAGGGCTCATTTTCAAAAGAGAAAAATTTCTCAAAAGTGACACAAAGCAGCAGATGGATGTTTATCTAAAAAAAAAATTAAATCGAGATTTTTGAAACTCAAATTTGGGACATTTTACTCTGCAGTTTGTCTAACTTGCAAGGGGACATGTTGGAAGCGTATTTTGGGTGGGCTTCAAATATGGATGTTTTTCAGAGATAATAGAACAGAAAATAAGGTCCTGCTTAAAGAAGTACGTTTTTATCTAGACCTGTTTCATCATGACTATGTCACAAAAAGGTGATCTAACTGACCTGCTGACCACTGGAGGGAGTAAGGAATGACACTGATTTAATCCCCAAGTTGTCACTGCCCCCCTCCTCCCCCAAGATATGACAGTGACAGTAGATACTAGGCTCTATGAAATCTCCAAATATTATGGCCATTCCTAAGAAAGTGCAAAACCCCTCCGAGAAAAACTGCATTGGCTCCCAATCAAAGAACGAATCGCCTTCAAAATGGTCCACAACATCATCTACGGCGAAGCCCCAGGATATAAGACAGAGCTCATAGACCTGCCAACCAGAAACACAATCAGATCAACAAGAACATACCTAAATCTTCACTACCCAAGCTGCAAAGGACTCAAGTACAAATCAACGTATGCAAGCAGCTTCTCCTACATAAGCACACAACTGTGGAATGCACTTCCAAAAGCCGTGAAAACAACATGCGACCATCTAAACTTCAGGAAATCACTAAAAACCTACCTATTCAAAAAAAGCATACCATACTGACATAACCTAAAAGCCTGAACCCTGCTACACAACTAACTAAGCTAGTAATGGACTCGACGCAACTCCTCCTCTCTACGATTCCCAAATGTGTCTGTAACACATGTATCTTATTCTACCATAATATCACCTTGTATTTGTTCTTTACTGGCTTGGCGTATGCCTACGGTATTATGTAAGCCACATTGGGCCTGCAAATAGGTGGGGAAATGTGGGATACAAATGTAACAAATAAATAAATAAATAAAGCAACAAGCAAGTAGTTGGAGTAGCCTAGTGGTCAGGACAGCGGACAGTGAACAATGGGACCCAAGATCAATTCCTACGTTAACTCTTTTGTTTCAGTACAAATATATGAGCCCTCCTGGATAATACAAATACACTCTATACCTAAATATATGTCATCTGCAAGCCCGAGGATTATTGTAGTGGTAGATCTTTAGGTACAGTAGGTTCTCTCTCTTCCTGGAGTGATCACAATACAATATGAAGGGCTTTATTTAGGATATGAACCTTGGTCTCTTTATCTGAAGTCAACTGCACTGCCACAGGACATCTCAGATCGTAGTTAAGTTTAAACTGCATATATTTCAGTTTTCAATTTTTGTTGCACTATAACATGATGGTTTGACATAAAATAATGATAAAAAATGTTCAATATGCAAAACTGCCATGATTAGACCTCATGGACTTAGTTAAGATCTATGGGTCAGTGTCAGTCCATTAAAAGTTACTTCTTTTACTATTTTTAGTAGAATTGATTTGTTTGATGTAGTAGGGATTTGGGATTTTATTACAAATGTATAACTTGGATTTTCCCAAACACCATTAAATTGTGGTTTATTTTTCCTTCATTATTAATGGGATGTACAGTGGTGGAAATAAGTATTTGATCCCTTGCTGATTTTGTAAGTTTGCCCACTGACAAAGACATGAGCAGCCCATAATTGAAGGGTAGGTTATTGGTAACAGTGAGAGATAGCACATCACAAATTAAATCCGGAAAATCACATTGTGGAAAGTATATGAATTTATTTGCATTCTGCAGAGGGAAATAAGTATTTAATCCCTCTGGCAAACAAGACCTAATACTTGGTGGCAAAACCCTTGTTGGCAAGCACAGCGGTCAGACGTCTTCTGTAGTTGATGATGAGGTTTGCACACATGTCAGGAGGAATTTTGGTCCACTCCTCTTTGCAGATCATCTCTAAATCATTAAGAGTTCTGGGCTGTCGCTTGGCAACTCGCAGCTTCAGCTCCCTCCATAAGTTTTCAATGGGATTAAGGTCTGGTGACTGGCTAGGCCACTCCATGACCCTAATGTGCTTCTTCCTGAGCCACTCCTTTGTTGCCTTGGCTGTATGTTTTGGGTCATTGTCGTGCTGGAAGACCCAGCCACGACCCATTTTTAAGGCCCTGGCGGAGGGAAGGAGGTTGTCACTCAGAATTGTACGGTACATGGCCCCATCCATTCTCCCATTGATGCGGTGAAGTAGTCCTGTGCCCTTAGCAGAGAAACACCCCCAAAACATAACATTTCCACCTCCATGCTTGACAGTGGGGACGGTGTTCTTTGGGTCATAGGCAGCATTTCTCTTCCTCCAAACACGGCGAGTTGAGTTCATGCCAAAGAGCTCAATTTTTGTCTCATCTGACCACAGCACCTTCTCCCAATCACTCTCGGCATCATCCAGGTGTTCACTGGCAAACTTCAGACGGGCCGTCACATGTGCCTTCCGGAGCAGGGGGACCTTGCGGGCACTGCAGGATTGCAATCCGTTATGTCGTAATGTGTTACCAATGGTTTTCGTGGTGACAGTGGTCCCAGCTGCCTTGAGATCATTGACAAGTTCCCCCCTTGTAGTTGTAGGCTGATTTCTAACCTTCCTCATGATCAAGGATACCCCACGAGGTGAGATTTTGCGTGGAGCCCCAGATCTTTGTCGATTGACAGTCATTTTGTACTTCTTCCATTTTCTTACTATGGCACCAACAGTTGTCTCCTTCTCGCCCAGCGTCTTACTGATGGTTTTGTAGCCCATTCCAGCCTTGTGCAGGTGTATGATCTTGTCCCTGACATCCTTAGACAGCTCCTTGCTCTTGGCCATTTTGTAGAGGTTAGAGTCTGACTGATTCACTGAGTCTGTGGACAGGTGTCTTTCATACAGGTGACCATTGCCGACAGCTGTCTGTCATGCAGGTAACGAGTTGATTTGGAGCATCTACCTGGTCTGTAGGGGCCAGATCTCTTACTGGTTGGTGGGGGATCAAATACTTATTTCCCTCTGCAGAATGCAAATAAATTCATATACTTTCCACAATGTGATTTTCCGGATTTAATTTGTGATGTGCTATCTCTCACTGTTACCAATAACCTACCCTTCAATTATGGGCTGCTCATGTCTTTGTCAGTGGGCAAACTTACAAAATCAGCAAGGGATCAAATACTTATTTCCACCACTGTATATGTGGCCAGTTTACTAGGAATGCTGCCAGACAGACGTCCCTATGGCTTGTTATTCTCGGTCTTTCCCTGAGACTATTTTTTTGACAATAGTACTTACAGATGGATGTTGAGAGCCTAAAAACGTCTAGCTCAAAGCCATAATTGAATCAGAGATGTAGACGTTTTTCTGGTTTGATTATGGCTGTGTACTAAATGTTGATTTGAGACATTTCTAGCAAAACATCTTAGTTCGGAGATAGATGTCATATTGAAATGCCCCTCTAGGAAAACAAGTCAAATCTTTTTGGTTCATAAAAATGCTTTTATAAGAAATATTACTGAAAATGAGCTGAAAAAGGATCAAATATACAATATGCTCCAGTAAAGGAAAAAAAGAAAAGTTCTCATTCATATTGCATATTTTATCTTTCTCTCATTTCTATTATCAGCAGCTTTTAATCAGTCTGATTAAAAGCTAACATTGATTAGCAATACTAGCAGAGCAGTGGATAAGTTAATTGACCTGAGAACCCATGTTTCTAAAGGCTGACTATTTAAAATTTGCATACCTTACTTTGATGCACTACTTTTGTAAGCACATGCCAGATACTTTTTCATTAAAAATGTCAAATTTTCATTAAAACACAAAAACAACCAAAGAAATGAGACCTGACTAACATGATTTATTTTTCTGAGGTTTTTCAATTTCATTTTACTGACCCTGACAATGTATGTGATTCATTTGGAACATTTTGCTGTTAGTTAAGGTGCAATCCTTGTAGTGCTGCCAGGTGAAGATTATTAAACATCCATATCTCAAGGCAAAGTCACTAGCACAGTTATGGCAAAAATGCTGTAATCTGGCAGGAGATGCCTCAGGAAATAAGTGTTATGTTTACTAAAAAAAAGAATTTTTATTTTATTTATTTGTTACATTTGTACCCCACATTTTCCCACCTATTTGTAGGCTCAATGTGGCTTACATAGTGCCGGAGAGGTGTTTGCAGACATCAAGCATTTATGTTGGATCAGTGGGGTATGCCTTTTTAAACAGGTGAGTTTTTAGGGATTTTCTGAAGTGTGAGTGGCTGTGCATAGTTTTTAAGGTTTTTGGTAGTGTGTTCCAGAGTTGTGTGCTGATGTAGGAAAAACTGGATACGTAAGTTGATTTGTGTTTGAGTCCTTTGCAGCTTGGGTAGTGTAGATTTAGGTACGTTCGTATGTGTTTCTGGTTAGTAGGTCGATCAGTTCTGTCATGTATCCCGGTGCTTCACTGTAGATAATTTTGTGAACCATAGTGCAGATTTTGAAAGCAATGCGATCTTTGATTGGAAGCCAGTGTACTTTTTCACGGAAGGGTTTTGTGCTTTCAAATCGTGTTTTTCCGAAGATGAGTCTCGCTGCCGTGTTTTGAGCAGGAGGAGGTTGTTGAATTTCATCAGCATGTGCCTCGCTGCTCATTTCGTCATCTGTTCCATCATCAGCCATTGTTGCCTGCGTGTAGGCACATATCTCGACATCAGTGCTGTCTTCAGCTATTTGTAGATCATAATCAACAGCTACATAGTGATGAAACTCCTCTTCAATAACACCAGCTGGGATGTCAATAACCTCTTCATCTGACATTTTTGCAACAGCTGCATCTGTTTCATCTCTCTCCACATCCTTAACAAAGCTTGCCCGCTTGTAGCAGTTCACAATGGTTGCCTGTGTAACATGATTCCAGGCTTCTTTCTGCATATGTAGGGATCCAACAGTGATCGATTACGAGCCAGTTCAACAGCACATTTATCCTTGCCAGTCTGGTCATCCATAACGCTGATCAGATGACGTAGCACAAGAGCCCGATAATGTTGTTTGAAATTGGCTATTATGCCCTGATCCATAGGTTGGATCAGAGAGGTAGTGTTTGGTGGCAGGAAGACCACCTTGATGTTAGACAGCCTGACATCATCCCTGTGTGCAGCACAATTATCACAAAGCAGCAAAATCTGACGCTCTTGTGCCCGCATTCTAGTGTCTAACTTCTTTAGCCACTGCTTCCAAATTTCCCCAGCCATCCATGAATTAGCATTAGTCTCGTATCACCCAGGAAGTCGCTTAACTTTCTTGAAGCAACGGGGCTGTTTGCTCTTTCCAATGACAAGGGGTTCCTACTTCTCACTCCCATCCATATTGCAGCAAAGGAGGATCGTCAGCCGGTCCTTCGATGTTTTACCTCCAGTAGTTTCGGCTTGTTTGAATGTAAGTGTTCCATCAGGAATCACTCACCAGTAGAGACCGTTTTCATCAGCATTAAAAATGTCACGAGGTGCAAACTCGTTCAAGATGGTAGGAAGAACTGAAACAACCCAATTTTCAGCACCAAAGTCATCAGTGTCTTGTTTCTCACCATGCTGTTTCTTGAATTCTATGCTGTTCCTCTCCTTCCATCTTGCCAACCATCCAACAGTGGCTTTGAATTCAGTAAGTCCAAGACTTTCAGCTAGCTAGTTAGCTTTCTCTATAAGCAGTGGACCACTGACAGGAAGCTGCTCCTGACTCGAGAAAACCACCGAAGAAGGAAACCTTCTACCTCCTCAGCTTTTCCCGCCCGTTTTTGTTTCCATTGTGGATTTGTATTGTTTTGCCAGTCTTCCAGAAGCTGGTCTTTCTGCTTCAAGACACATGAAATTTGACTGGGATTGACACCATATTCTTTAGCAATAGATGCTTGACTTTGTTTTCTAATTTTTTAAGAACTTTTATTCGTTCAGCCAGTGTTAAAGTCTTACAGTTCTGCCGCAATGATGACGACGACCCCAGTATACGCTCTAACAACATTCTTTTGCTTATTCTGCCGGTAGCAGTTAAAGAGGCAGTAAATTTGAAATCTCATTGGTTGTCACGCACCAGCTGGCTTCCATATTCCATGCACGCGCTTATGCGGAGTCTTTCCTGCAGAGAAGCGGTCTTAAACCATGCATACAAGCGAATCTTGCACTTATCAGTGGTGCGCTAAACTGAAGTTTGTCCCCATAGTAACTGATGGTGCCCAAAACGGGACCGAAGTACGGCATGCAGTTAAACAGAGCATGCACTTATCTGACGTGCACTTCAATGGAGTACACTGTGTATATATATATATATATATATATATATATATATATATATATATATATAAAAGGCTTCATGTTTTATTGACAATAGCAATTAATGAAAGTGTCCACTTGAGGTCTTTGAAGGTAGCTGACATGTGAGAGCACAGGGAATGAATGCAATCAGAAGAAGGTATGCATGGATGAATCGCCTATAATCTGGTTTAAAAATAAAGATGTTATGCCAGCAACCAAAGCCAGCAGCTACAAGCTACTGTAGCTGGAATTAGCAGTAGATGTTAATTAGAACAGCTTGACAGAGGAAACCGGATAAGAAGATGACCAAACGCAGATGCTGTTTATAACTGAGTCATTTCAGCTTTTTATAAACACTAACTCCAGACAAATCAGACCCCAGTACCTGAAACCAGCTGTGATTAAGAATTGTCAGAGAAATGAAGAAATGTGATAGGAGGATTTCAGCAGATAAGGACCTAAGCAAAGAGGTATAAAGCTAAAACAAAAACCAAAAGCTGATGTATCTAGACAGAGAACCGGTGAACTGAGAAATGTAACAGCTGTGAGATATACAAGCTGAGAGAACCATAGCTGAGAGGCAAATGATCCTACACCTCTCATTTATTGTTCTTTTTTTATATTTTCACAGTAGCATGCATACTCCTTCATACACCATCTGTGCATGAAAGGTAACATATAAATGATAAATTTACCAACACAGTTTTCACAAAACAGAAAACATCCTGTCTTTTCAAAAACTTGAACCCCCCCCCCCCCCCCCCCCCCCTGACATTTAGAGCATTTGCTAAAAGAAAAAGAAACCAATAACTCTAAGATGAGCAGGTAGGACCATTCTACCTTCCACTTGCATAAAGTCTCACATAGCTGAAAAATTACTACTCAGTAATAAACATGGACATAGACTTAAATGTCAAAGGACACAACTTTATTAACATTCAAAAGAGATGACATCTACCAAATTAAGGGGCCCTTTTACTAAGCCACATCAGACACCTACACATGCCTAATGCACACCAATTTGGAACTACCGCTCGTTGTCCAGTACATGCGCCAGAAAATATATTTTATTTTCCGGCACACAGCGCTAACCAGGCAGCAATCGGCATTGTACGCGTGCTGATGATTACTGCGCGGTTAATGCATGAGACCTTACCGCAATATGAACGGGTGGTGGGAGGGTCTCAAGCCCGAAATGGACAAACACCAATTTTCATTTTGCTGCATGTCCATTTTCGGCCTCCAAAAAAGGCGTTTTTTGCAGGCGCGCTGAAAAATGGACCTGCATGCATCCAATATGCATGTCTACAACAGCGCAGGCCATTTTTCGGCACACCTTAGTAAAAGGACCTCTAAGCTAACCAAGCATGCTTACATTTTCCTCAGTAGCCCCTCCACCATGCTCCAAGCAAGCAACATGGATAGTCTCTAGGAGTAGCCTAATGGTTAAAGCAGCAGCCTAAGAATCAGGAAGGACAGAAACCAATCCCATTCTTGATCCTTGTGATCTTCTGCAAATTACGGAAACTTCCATTGCCTCAGGCACAAATTTTGATTGGAAGCCTCTCCAGAAAGAGGAAAATATCTAATGTTGTTGAGTTTAGTTTGTCTTGAACTACTAAGAAAGGCATTAAGCCAAATCTACATGTGAATAACTACCATATAAAGTCATTAATATACACTTATGGATGGAAAGGTACCTGTCAATATGGGGGAGCTAAAATGCTGTGTTCCGTCTCCTTGGTTCCAAAAGAAAGGCATACTGTACTGCTTTTATATAGTAAAATCTACAACTAGCAATGGAAATTTTCCTTTGTGTGGTTTTGGTTTCAAACAATTTTTATTGACTAAGGACCCCTTTTACCAAGCTGTGGAAAAAGAGGGCTGGCGCTGGTGGCATGTGTTCTACACACACTCCAAGACCCCCTTTTATCGCAGCTGGTAAAAGGGAAGGTCTCTCTTTCCTGCAGGAAATGGCCGTGCGGCAAGTAAAGCCATTTCGAGGGGGAAGCCCTTACCGCCAACACACAAAGCAAGAAACAAACCAACATCATATAAATGTAAAGGGACCCAAACAAACTACCAAGTATAACATGTATGTAATCCATTTGATTCATATATGTTATCCAAATGATAAAAAGGAAAAGTAGTTGCCCACATTTATCATCTTAACCAGTCACACTATTATTAAAAAAGAAAGAAAGAAAAATGGAAAGAACAAACAAGAACATAAAAATGCAAACATTAGGCAGAATCATGAGGAATCAAGTAGAAAACAAAGGATCATTTTAAGACTTCTAGCACAAAAAACATGCAGCTATAGATCCAATAACTAACTCTCACAATTAGTCCTTTTGTTCTGCTGACTATCCTTTCAAAACAGGTCTCCCCTTTCCAAAATGTTTATTAATTTCTAAGGGGCCCTTTTACAAAGCTGTGTAGGCGCCTACGCATGCCCAATGTGCATCAATTTTGAGTTACCACCCAGCTACCGCGTGGCCCTTGAGGTAATTTCATTTTTGACGTGCGTCCACTAGGCACGCCATAAATATTTTTATTTTCTGGCGTGTGGGCAGTAATCGGGCGGTAATTGGCATTTTACACACGTAGACCATTACCGCCGGTTACCGCGTGAGACCTTA
Organism: Microcaecilia unicolor; assembly: GCF_901765095.1. NCBI lineage: Eukaryota > Metazoa > Chordata > Amphibia > Gymnophiona > Siphonopidae > Microcaecilia > Microcaecilia unicolor. The sequence continues at coordinate 293,743,499 of NC_044031.1, forward strand.
CCGCTAGGTCAATGGCTGGTGGTAAGATCTCAGACCCAAAATGGACGTGTGGCAATTTTCATTTGCCGCATGTCCATTTTCGTCAAAAATTTTAAAAAGGCATTTTTTACAGGTGCGCTGAAAAATGATTCTGTGCACGCCGAAAACAGGGCCCCTAACTGATCTAAAGGCTTCTTCCCTGCTCCACTGTCTCATCCACACTCGCCTGCTTTTGGTGTCCTGTGAGTGGAATAAAGAACAATATCCATCAATGCTGTCATGGAGATTATGGATCTAAATTTTCTACCTAAGAGCCTAAATTCCACTTCCATAATCTCTCTCCAACATCTTCTTATGTCTTTGGTATCCATATGTACCACAACAGGCATCTCTTTGGCACTCTCCAAAATCCTATCCATGTTATACATGAGATCAGCTACTTTCAGCAGGAATTTGTAAATGATTTTTCATATCTACTAGGCACATATCATCTATCTGTATTACATTCCAAATGATTACATCACGATCTAAAATGGCAGACCCAACCTATCTTTAGTTAACATAGTAGCTGTATGACAGAGCATGGATCACTCTATAGAATCTATTGGGTCAATATTCAGCTACTGCAATTAAGGGCCCTTTTACTAAGGCACATAGGCGCCTATGTGTGTCCAATGTGTGCCAAATTGGAACTACCATATGGCTACTGTGTACCCTGGGAAAAGGGTCCAAAACACACAGTAGAAAATATTTTCTATTTTCTACTGTGTGGCGCATACCTGGCAGTAATCAGCAGTTTATGCGCACTGGCCGCTTACCGCCTGGTTAGCACATGAGAACTTACGGCTAAGTCAATAGGTAAGGTCTCAGGCCAAAAACGGACACACACTGGTTTTAATTTTGCCACACGTCCATTTTTGGCCACAAAAAAGGAGCCTTTTTTTCCAGGTGCGCTGAAAAAATGACCTGCGCATATCCAAAACATTCGCCTACACCAGCACAGGCCACTTTTAGGCGCACCTTAGTAAACGGGGCCCCTTAGTTTTTTTTTTTAACTCCATTTGTGGAGGTCAGCACTGAATATCTGGATAGTGTCCAGCACTGAATATCCATATAAGGCTGTTGGTGGATGAAATTTTTTGAATAACTGATCAATATTCCACCTATTTGGATAACTTATTCAAATAATAGGACAGCTTTCTATCAGTCATAGGTTATCCAGATAGTAGATGGAATATTGCCAGTACCTAAATATGTTCCAAGACTGCCTTGGCTCTGCTCACGCTTCATCCCGTCACTATCCATAGAAAGCTAAATACAATAAATGGTGCCCAAATTTGGGCACTGAAAAAAAAATAGCACTAAGTGCTATTCTATAAATGGCACTAAGACGGGCACCATTTATAAAACAGCACTTCATGCCGGGATCTACACCAAGTTTAGGGCATAAGGATTTACACCAACTGAAAACTGGTGTAAATTCTCATTCTCATGCCTAAATTAGGCTCGGATGTGTCATATTCTATAATACTACGTGGAAATTCTAGGAATACCCCTGAACTGCCCATACCTCTCCCATGGCCATGCCCCCCTTTTCAGATCGGTGCTTAAAAAAATTTTGTGCACGTCTTTATTAAATACCGACTAGGAAGATGCATGTGTAAATGCAAATTGTTACCAATTAGCACTAATAATTGCTTGGTAGCAGCCAATTATTGGCTCTAATTGACTTGTTATTCAATTGAATTGTGCATGTGCTCAAATTTGCACAAGCAATTTTGAGCACTATTTAAATAATTTTGGGGATAGTGCAGAGGTGGTCTTTAAGGATATCCAGAGGCACTATCCAGTTAGCAGAATGTGTCCAGATAACTGGTGCTTGCATAATGATAAGTGCTTTTGAATACTGGCCTTTATGTGTCTTTATAAATAATAACACTGCTTACCTCTATAAGAAATACTAATTGGTTAGATGCCCGTTCCATACACCCACTATACTTTCCATTAGCATAGTAAATGATGACTGTAAAAAAGGGTAGAATTTATAGCAATAATTATCAGTGCAATAAAAGTGAAGCTTTTACTGTACCCTAATGTTCTATGGGAGTGACTAACCTGAGGTAGCTTAGTACCGATAGTTAGTTAGTTCTATTGTATATCAATAATGCTGTGCTATCAACTTTGTAAGCAGTGTTTTATCACATGTGAGGTTAGTACCAGTAATCACCACTAGGTGTGGTAAGATAAAGATGTGTATAAAATAACTGTTTAGTACTCTAGAATAATAACCAGGTCTCCTACTTAGCTGACCTTGTTCTCTAACCTTCTAGATATATAATTATAAACTACAAAACACATGTAACTAATAATAATAAACAAGGAATTTGTTTACGAGAAGCAGAAATAACTAGGATTTAAAAGTTATGTTTACGTATTTAGAATGTGACAAAACAAAAAATTAGAATAAAAGGTCTTTAAATTCTAGAGTGAACACTAGTCAGATATTAATTGGAATAAAAACACTCCCTATGATACAATGCCTCCTGTTTGTATCCTGATATGAAAATTATTACAAATCTTGACTTATACAACCTGAGTAGGTGATGTAAATCTCTTCCTTCTTGAGGACAACTGGTAGTCTGACACTCTGAAGTGTTCTGATGATAATCAAATGAAGTCTGAAGTGAAGTTGTATAAATCAATGTTGAGTAGCTTATCTCTTGCCATGGAAGATGTCATTTTATATCATTTAGATATCATCAATGTCTCTGATGAACTGATAATAGTGCAGAAGGTGATTGACTTGTGTCCTTATATTAAGGCTTCACAAACCACTGGAAAGTCTTTTGACATCACTCTGGAAGATTCTCCCCAAGTGCCAGGCAAGCTGAGTCACTATGTTCAAGGGTGTTTAACACATTGGACACATTTCTTCTTGCTTGAATCAGCTGGATTGCCATCTCAACAGTTCTAGCAGTCACAAGTTCCTTTCTTCAAGAAGGCATGCCTGTGCAAGTTGTAATTGTAGCACAGAGCACCCAATATTCTGTGATCTGTGCAAGCTGTACCACAGGTCTGGTATAGTTAAATTCTGCAATTCACTGGTTATATTGTGGCAGTGGTTTTTACCCCTACACATCTGGAAAACATCAGGGCCCAAACCTAAGGTCCTATGCTCATGGCCACATTTTAAAGAGTCCTAAGAAAGGCAAATTGAGCTACCTCCCAAGCCCCTTATCACAAATGCTCCTGCACACCCATATCTGAGCACCCTTCCTAAGTACCCCATTTCAAGCTCCCCCAACAGGAAAGGCCTTCCTTCAGGGCCTACCTTGCCATATCCCTGGTTTCTAGTGTGGATGGGAAGGAGTGATCTCCAGTCACTCCTGCGCTTGCTGGTGTCAGGTTCAAAATGACACCAGCAACGCCTAGAGATGGTCTCATGGTACTACTGCTAGGGTTCCATATAAGGGCAAAAAGGCCCTTTTAGAAACATTCTAGAACGTTTACCTATAAAACCTATGATATCCAGATGGGGTTAGATCTATTTTTTTTAAATATTTGGTCACAGAAATGATAAATCATTTTATAACAGTAGATAAAGTACTAATATACAGGACTGTAGAAACACTTATCTAGTAGTTGAAATGTAAAAATAAAGTAGTGTCACTGTAAGTTATTTCTATCCAATCTATTCAAGCTTCTTCCTCTATATTACCCTTCCAGTGTCCTCACTACTATGAACGTGTTTTCGATACGGTGTAATTCATTCATGTTAAGTCAAATTAATCAGTGTTAAAAAGTTCTAGCATACAGTAACAAATTTTATTAAAACAAATCTTCTTCCCATTACCTTTTCATTTTATATTTCCTCCTGTTCCCCTATTTTCTCAATATCTTCTTTCCTCTTTGCTTGTAGACTTAACTTTCTCTCTCATGTTTTCAAATATCCCTGTGCTCTGCATTTACCTTCTTTTTTGCATAATGCGGTCATTCCATTTCTCATTTCTCTGTCCTCTTCTTCAACTTTCTCTCTCCCACCCATCTTTGATTTCCAAACTCCTTTATGTCTCTACCCTATATAGGATTTTATACCACTTCTTCTCAAATTGTACTCTCCTTCGTTCTGTTCCCATAAGAAATTTTCAAGTTCTACTCTCATTTACTTGGGCTGTTGAAGTCACAGCAGCTACATGCCTGCAGCACAGAGACACACAATAGTTTATTTGCCAGTTCTCAAAATGCTTTATCCATCTCTGAACAGGATGCACAATGGAAAAAATGAAAACTGGAATTGGAGCTCTCATTATGATCATTCATCAGGCTTCTTGCCTGACATCATTCTACTGAGCAGTAGCTGTTTCTCTCCTTCTGGATGAGAATGAAGAAGGTAAAGAAAATACAACATACTACGGATTTGTATGGAAACAAATTGTTGGCACATTTTTTGTATCGTTTTCAGAATTTTTTCCAGAATTTTGGACCTTTTTTTTCTATTTGTTTCATAGAGTAGTTTCAATTTTAAAAAATTAACACATATTAGAAAGGAAATTCTATTAGTCGGTGCCTAAACATAGCACCATTAAGTTATTTGTTTGGATTTTGCTCACACCTTTTTAGTAGTAGCTCATGTGAGTTATATTTAGGTACACTGGGTATATCTCTGTCTCTGGAGGGCTCCCAATCTAATTTTGTACCTGAGAAAATAGAGGGGTAAGTGACTTGCCCAAGATCACTTGGGCAGTGGGCTTTGAATCGTGCACCTCTGGATGTCAAGACTAGTACTCTAATCACTAGGCCACTCCTCCATTCTAATGTACCTAGTCATAAAAAAATAGCCTTTACGTGCATGACTGATGCCAATAATTGGTGCTATTCTATAAAGAGTACACCTAAACTGTTTAGCACACAACTGTCAGAGAGGGTGTATATGTGGGCAGAGTATGGATGTGTCATGCACATGTCACCAAGTGACGCATGCAACTCATAGAATGCTGTTACCCATACACATTACAAGATGCACTTACGTGCGTCTACTTACACCAGTTATTCATCTGTCATAAGTAGGCATATCTTTACATTCCTCCTTTCAAAATAAGCTGGTGAAACCTTTATTCTGAGATATCAGATATGAGCATAATAAAAGGGGCATTTTCTTGGTATAAGGCCTGAACCATTGGAATACCTTGCCACAACCTCTTCGCTCTCAAAAGTCTCTCTCACAGTTCAAATCTGACCTGAAGACTTTTCTTTTTTTGTATGCATTTCACTAGTCCTCTTTTTATTTTCTTTTAGCCTGGTGTCTGCAGAGGACAAGCCTGGAGAGTAAAGCAGCCTTCCCTTTCCACCTCTCCCTCTTTTTTTTCTTTCCTGTTGAATACTGTAGTTCCCCCCCCATCCTAATCATACTTTGTTCTTCCCTTTTCTGTTCTGCAATTAATAGATTGTAAGTCACTCAGAGTTATCTATGATGAGTGGAATACACCTTGAAACTTGTGGAACACCAATTCAGCTTTATGCTAATATTCTTTGAGGGTTTAGTTGAGCCCTAACTTAAGCCATTACAGAATTGCTACTAAGCATATCCTTTTCTGGGAAAATCCGCTGCTTATTTCTAGGATAACCAGCATAGAATCTGCTTTACTGATCTGGGATCTTGCCAGGTACTTGTGACCTGCATTGGCCACTGTTGAAAACAGGATACTGGGCTTGATGGAGCTTTGGTCTGTCCCAGTATGGCAATGCTTATGTTCTTATGGTGCCTAAAATGCAGTGTCAATTGTCAAACCTGCAGAACAGTAGTTGTAGCCTTCCTCCTGGCTAGTCACCATAGTATTTATAAACTAATTCTCTGGATTTAAAGCATATCTTGATTTATGGACACCAACATTGTTTTGTGTTCTGCTAACATAATGCTTTTGCATAGTGAACTCTGTTGACTGAAGCAGCACACATGGTCATCTGGCTGCCAGTTGGAAATCAGATAGATGTCATGTATCATCTGATAGCTCCTGCTGTGCATAAATTAAGCTTTTAAACAAAAAAATATGTTACTCTGCTGTATTGTAGTCAGTGATCACTTTATCAGGAAAGCAGAAAATGAAAGATGTAGAAACAGATGCCAAGTGAACAAGTTATTCTTAAGTTTTTCTGATGTCCATAAGAATAAGAAACCTACAAGGTGGATTTTCCTTATTCATCTCCGGGTTAGAAGTATCAAGATTGCAATGGCTAGCAGCAGTAGCATGTTTCAGATGCATCAGCAGGACCATAAAGGAAGCACTGCAAGGTACAGAGGTAACTAAAACAGGTGATCCCCATAAAAGCAAAGCTGCAGATGCTAATAGAAGGAATTGAGGTGCAGCAAAAAATCAGAGCTGTTGGCGTGGTAGCAACTGAGCAGTATCAGGAGCTATTTACAGCACTTCCTGACCAGCAGCCCAAGTAGGAGCATGAGCGAGAAGTTCTGCACAGCCTGAAAAGACAACCAAGGTGCAAGTCTTCAGCATAGTACATGGTAGAACTGCAAATTAAAGACTGCTTAGACAACTGAAAAATACGTATTTCTTTTTTTGTTGTGATATCTTATTGTAAATTGCTTCTGTTCTCACATATCATATGTCACACTGCGATGCATCTCGAGTGTAATCAGTTACTTGTAAGTCACGTTCCACTACTCCATTGCAGGTTTTCTATATAGCCTTGTTTTTAATGACTTGAAATCATAACAGTTAATAAACATAAAATGCTATTGTTGGTGGATCTTTCTTCCTCTAGTCCACAGCATGCAACAGTTAAGTTCATCTAGGGTGTCAATTTAAGGCTTTGGCTTATAAAGGGTGCCAAATAAAGCTCCCCTTTCAACCAGCTGCACCAGCCAGCTGCATCAGAATCCTTAGAGCACAAGTCTCTCACAGAGCTCAATATTATTTTTTAAAGAAAGCTCATTCACTTGGAAAAGTTCATATATTACAATTACTTCCAGCAGACTCAAGCCCTTTTTACCCTCTCCTCAGTTAACCTTCAGAGGCACAGGGAACCCCCTCACTTAAACATATCAGCATCTAACACATGGTATTCACCTTTTTGGGTCAGGTTTGAATGCCTTATCAAGTTCCTAATATGCTTCAAAAGGAAACAGGTTTAAATGCTTGCAGTAATTCCAAAGGTTAGGTTCCAGCATCCATACCTTCAAGGCTTTCTCTGTTGGGATCCCTCCCCAACCTTTGGATGAAATACACAAACAAGTCTGTTATCAGGCTCTTAGGCTTCTCTCCTTTCACCTCTGCCAGGGCAGAAATGTCCATGGACTCCTGCTCAGGTGTTTCTCCCTCCCCTTAACCCACTGGAACATTTTCTATGGTCAACCACTCCATTGGTTCCTCCCCTTTTCCCCTTCTCCTGCAGCTGATAATCTTTATGATTAGCCTGCCTAAAAGGGTCATGAAACTCACCCTCAAGAACTTGGGAAGTGTAGTCAATATTGTCCTTCCTGGAAAGGTCCTATGACTGGCCCCAGGGATCTTGGGACTTGTAGTGAGGGCTTGCATCCCTAAAGGATTCATGTAACCTACCCCTGGGAGACTGGGAGTTGTAGTTCCTCAGGTCTTCTGGGAAATGTCTGGTTCTATTCTGAGGTAACTGGGACTTGTAGTCCCTCAAGTCCTCTGGGAGACGTCTGGCTTTTGGGCACCTTTTCCCAAAGATCTTCCCCACAGGTCTACCTTGTTCATCACACATAGGAAGGGCTATATAGTGATGTCGGAAACCACTTTTTTCAACACAGTGCTTACAAGTGAATGCAACTGTATTGTAGCAGCTGTAATTTGGCTGATGACATTATTACTTTAAGTACCCTCATTGTGAGGTCATTAGAAAAGTGATCTTCCTTTGACAAACCTTCTGTGCTGTCATTCTGTTTTTCTCTCCAGTGTTTTATGTTATCTCTATGAATATTCATAACTCTGGGAACTGGGACTTGGGTCTCTTCCAGGGGCTGGAAGGTTCCACCCTCCCTCTTTTACCTGGATAACAGCAGAAAGACACAGGTTGTTTGGCAGTTTTCTTTTGACTGCAGCTTTATTGGACAACAACAGTAAAAACCAGCTATAGGCAGCCAGAAAATTTCATATTGTTTCCCATGTCATTTCCAGGAATGTTCATTTTATTCATTTTCGTTTGGCCTTTTTTTCATCACAACAGCAAAAGTCGGTGTGTGCACTCTTTTGAAAGAAGGTACACTATGTGCAAAAAATGCACATTCTTTCTGAAAGAGTATGCACTATGCATGCACGCACAGTGATTTGTACATGAGCGATACTTTGCACAAGAACAGTGGGTGCCCTGTTTGCAAATAGTGCCCACCATTATTGGCAAACAATAAAACACATTTTTTTTCTGTTCACTTCCATTTGATAACAACATGGGGTAATGCACTGATATTCCCATATCATTGCAAATGAATCACCATCCCTTATAAAAATACTACCACTGGGGAATGTACCTGATCAAATCAAAGGATAGTATGGGCTTGCTTGCCCTGCCTCTAGCCCTCCCTGCCATGTTACTAGCAGTCCTACTATGTCCCAAAGGGCAGTCAACCCCAGCCCTAGCCACATCTTTGCAATATTACTACCTAAGGACTCCTGACAGACCAACCTGGAACTCCTCTGGCTTGCTTTAGCACAACCAGCCACAACCACCACCCCTTCATAGCAGCCTACATTCCTAGGACCCTTGCCCCCCAACAACTGAACTACTTGCCTCAGTACATATCCTTCCAGCTGTGACCAACAACAATAGCCAGGGAGAGTGGGCGGGATATCCATGCAGTCAAGGTGACTTCTCCACTCACCCTAACAACTCTAAAGCTCCTTCTTCCACCCCTTCGCCCCTCCCATCCATTTTCCCAATAACTCTGGGGGATGCCCAGGAATAGAAGTTTCTATTTCACCCTTCTTATTCTCTTTCCCCTTCTACTCCACTTTACCTGGAAAGAAGCAGACAGACATGGGTTGTTTGACAAATTCTTTTGGCCACAGTTTTATTTAAGAACAATAATAACACCATCTGTGGGGGACTTACTCAAGCCAAATCCAGCGTAGTGCAAACATGGCTGCCCCACCTCTAGCCCTCTCCTTCCATGTTACTAGCTAAGGGAGCAGCAGCCCAACCATGCTCCCAAGGAAAGTCAACTCTCGTCATGGACATGCCCTTGCCCTATTACTAGTTAAGGACCCCTGCCAGACCAACGCAGAACCCCTTCAACCTCTGTTGGAAACAGGATGCTGAGCTTGATGGACCTTCAATCTGTCCCAGTATGGCAATACTTATGTTCTTATTGTAGATCCCTATGGGTGAGGTTCTAAAATCGGATGGTGAAAGGATTCAATCACGGTGTAAGGTTCCTCGCTAAACACTCACCATATAGGGAATTTACAGGAACATTGGGGAAATTCAATGCTGGATATGTTATATAGGGTGCAATTTAAGGTGTTAAATGAATTTCCCCTGATGATGGTTCCAGTGTTACCAAGTGATAATGATATTGCACACTACTGTTTGGATTATAATGATTTATTGCAGAAGATGTTTTTTTTTAATTCAATAAATACCAGCAATTAATAGATTTTAAAAACAGTTGCATTAAGATGTAGTTATTCTATTGAGTTAAAATGCTAATTTTAAACTGCAAATGTTTTTCTCACATTTCACGACAATGAAATTATATGCATGCATTCCTGACCTGAAACAATTTTCCCTTCTAACCTTCGGAAAATAGGAACGCTGACAATCAATCAATACATTTTCATCTAACCAATATCCTCAACCAACTAATCAGATAAGTATTACAATTGCTCAAAATTTACTTTTACTGTGAAATATTACTAAAGAAATTGATTCTTTGTGTGAAATTTTCTTTTTAAGGAGTCAAACCTCCCTCACTTGAATATGAACACACGCCTCCACCTCAAGGTAAGTATTTGGCTATGAATGTAGAGTCTCTGAACCGCTGAGGGCAATGATGCTTGTACTTAGCTGTGCTTTTAGTTGACCTTTCTTGTATAGGAAGAATCTTTGGTCTTTCTTGAAAAGTTGGTGCACGTGCTGCTTCGGCGTTGCTCCTTCTGCGTTGCTCAACAGCCCCAGTACCTGTACTTTAATTAACTGAGAGGATTTAAAACCCTATCTCCTTATTTGTTAGGAATTCTGTAGGGATTCTATTGTTTTTAAAACTGTGGCCCACTCATCTCATTCAAAATCAAAAGATAATTAACTTCCCTATAATGACCTGTCTAATTATTTTTTTCCCTACCTAATGAAGAACACCTTGGGATTTAAGTTGGTCACACTGTATCACCACACTTGCATTTCACATCCCAAACAAGAACTGGAATAGAGGTTATATAATGCCTGTCATCAAATTCACTCCATTCATTTCTCAGACCAATGCTCTCACAAGCACATGGTTCCACCTCAAAGTCAACAGTCTTGCTTTATTTTTTTTTAATCAGCGCTAATTCACACTGTGGACAGGTGCAAGGTGGTCACACAACCCTGCTCAGTGGCAAGTCAGTGAGAACCCACCAAGTTTGCTGCACACCCACTACCACTGGTCACATTCACTGGCTACCAGCGGCTATTATACAGTTTACAGCTTATTCCCAAACTCAGGCAAGCCTCAGTACCACACTCAGCAAATTAACACATGCACACCCCTCAAAATGCCAATCAAGTACTCTGTGATTACCAGCTTGCCTATTTTAATCAACTTCTTCTTCACTCAGGCTCTCTCTCTTAACCTCAATCTTACTCACCTATACACACAGGCAGAGCACTTTCCATGCAGGTCCTGTCTCTCCTGTGCCTTCAGTCCCTCTACCCCTGTCACCAGCACCGTTTCCCTAGCAACGGGACTGCGGCTTGGGCATCTGACCTGCCAGCACCAATTAAACGCTAGCTTTCGGAATGTTAGCCAGCTTTTACAGTTTGGAATTTTATGTCAATCTCCATCTTAAAATCAATTTTTACCATTAAAGTATATGGTGAAAATGAATTTTTATACAAAATACAGAATAATTCACATTGCACTTCAATAAAAATTACACCACCTTCCAAGTCATATTTTTCTGACTCCAGTCCATGTTTTATTTTTTTTAAACCCATTAACAGGCACCAATTCTCTCTATTTTCACCAAAATAACCCATAAAAAATTAATAGAATTTCACCAAAATTTCCACGTATGTGAGGCAACATGCGCTCTCACAAATGCCGTCGACAGAATTTGAAAAAACATAACCAGAGCAGCGCACGATGCTCCGCAACAAACAAACCTCTAAAACCCCTTTAAAATTAACTTTACAAATTTTAAAGTATTCAATCCATTTAAACAATTCCCCAAGACCCCCTGACCATAAAAATAATAATTTAAAAAAATTCAGGGAAGGCCCGACAAAGAACATTGGAAAAAACTCAAAAATTAAACTAATTTAAATTAAACCAAGGCCATAGGACCTCTTACCTGGCCTCCCTCACGTGCATCCTGGGGTTGTCCAACTTCCCGATGGTCCTGAATACCCTCCGATGCTCCTCTTCATCGCGGGCCCGAAAAATCCAAAAATCGAGGCCCAGGCTCCATTTTTCGGCCTACCGGCGCTTCCAGGACCTGTTGGCGCATGCGCACGTGCACCCGAGGTAGCCAGCGGTTTTCTTCTTTCCCCTGCTCCTCTGCATCCACGGCAGCATCGCGATTGCGGCATCGCGGTGGCGCACCAATCGCGCCAGCTGCGATTTCAGCTGCTCCCTCTGCCTTCGGTCCCTCCTTAGCCCCAGGACTTGCTCCGGTCCCTAAACGGGACTCAAAAACGCCGGAGCAAGCCTGGGGAAGTCCGGAATGCTGGCCATCCTTCGAGGGAGCCCCGAATGGGCCCAAAAGCGGCCCAAAGACTGGCAGACCCACAAAAGGGTCACAAAAACAGCTGGGGCACAATGAAAATGCCCCCCGAAGATCATCAGACCCAGCGGAGGGTCAGAAAAATGAGGGGCACACTCAAACCAGCCCCTAAAGTGCCCACCAGACCCCAGGAGTCCCGAAAACCCCCATGGACCATCCCGAGGTCCAGGTAAGCCCCTCTTAAAGGGGACTCAGACCTTTTTTTTTTAATTTTCTTTACCCCATCTACATTATGTTATATATTAGCATGCGGTTTGAACGCACTTATCAGGAAATTACCGCAGGATGCCTGTGTATGTCCCACGGTGTCATTTTAAGCTGCCGTAAGCACATGCTAGCACTTATCGCCAGGAGCGTATCTGCATGGGGCCTCAGGGGCCCAGGCCCCCGCATTCCTCTCTCAGGCCCCCTCTACTTTGCCTGATTGAAAAAATTCAATTGGCTGCTGCTGCTGCTTTAAACGACGTCTTGCGTGTTCCAGGCAGCTTCAGCAACGCTAGCAGCTACCCTTGTGGCCCCCACACACCAGCTCCTGCCCTCATGTGACTCACAGCAAGAGCATTTACATTGAGTGATCCGGCGATTCTGAGGCGCGAAGAGCCCTGTCCCCCACAGCAGCATGATCAGATGGAGACGCATGCACGCATGCACGCCTCGTGCCTCACTGCTGCCCTACTCACCCACCTCGCGTCGCGCCTTTGCAGTTCGCGCCAAAATCGGATCTCATATAGACGAGTGAGGAGGACGAGGAGGAGGAGTGGAGCACGACAAGCACTGAAGACGAGCCCACCAGGCACCACCAGGAAGCCACCATCCGCTGCCTATCTGTGTCTGTAGCAGCAGCAGCACTGAAGGAAGCTTCTCCCTTGCGGTGCTCAGCCGGTGCAGGCAATTTGATAGTGCCTGGCCCTGCCTGCTCTGCCTAGCTGTTGAAGCCTCTTCCTTGCGGTGCAGCCTCAGGCAATTTGATTGCCAGGCTCCACCACTGTGACTGCCTGCCTGCTGTCTACTCTAGTCCAGAGAATCCAGACTCCAGGTAAAAACAAAACAAAAAAAACTTTGGGGACAGGAGGTGATGCTGGGTTGGCTGGTGTTGTGGGGTTAGAATAGCAGAATTGAGGTTGGATTGTGGGGATGGTGGAGTAGGGAAGGACAGGGGGAGCTATGAGACAGACAGTGGGGTATAGAGAGCAAGGGCGATGCAGGTCTTGAAGGATATGCCACTGCAGTAATTATTTTGAAGGACACTATGATGTGTGTTTAGAGGTTGACCAGACTGAAGTCTACTATAATGGGATAATGCAACTTTATTTAAAAATTTCAGTGTTTCTAAGGATTCTATAAATGTGTATGTGGTTTATATTGATGCAGGACTGACTGTGTACTTAGTAACCCATCATCAAGAACACTGTAAAGCATTATTTAGCAGTATACCAAGCACTACTCAACCTGTATGCTTAGTGCCCCCCCCCCCATTTTAAATCTGGCCCCCTCAAAATGTCAGGTCTAGATACGCCCCTGCTTATCGCAGCTCATCGAAAAGACCCCTTAGTTCCAAAACCTGTTATATACAATTGTTTTCAAAAAAATAGGTTTACATCAGAAACAGACTGCCTTCATAGGTAAGCATAGGATGTGTTAAATTGGCACGAAAAGGCCCCCAATTTTCTTTTTCGTGTGTTGACTTGTATTCTTGAAAATAAAAATGTTCATTTAACCAGAAAACAGCTTCTCATACTTATGCTTTGGAACCAAGCTCTTCAAATGTTACATTTGTTTCCTTTATTTGATACATATGTCCTTTAAAATTTCAAAAATATAGAGTCATAAATATCCAGTAGATTATTTTATATTTAAACACAGAACAATGAGCTATAAAACAATAAGCAATGAAAAGTAATACACTAACATCGTACAATTGCTCAAAGTATAATATCATCTTTGAACTTAACCCCTCTCCCAAAACCAATCATCCCCTTTTCCACCCACCCCACCCCCACACACTGCAGAATTGCTCGGACTTGTAAGACCTGATGAACCCAAAAGACTGAAATGAGAAGTTATCCTGAAATGTGTAGTGTTCATCATGTTTTCTAAACATGAGCAACAGCAAAGTAGAAACACGGTAACCATGAAAGATTCAGCAAATGAATTTCAATAATAATTATAATAATTATTTCAGCAGCAATATTTAATTGTTTAAGCTGTCAGCTCTTACATTAGCCTGAGCTATGAAAGGGGTGAGAGATTAGTAGCTATGAGAAAAGTGACAGTTTCTCATTTTTGAAATCTTGTTGATCTATGTGCATTTTGAATGTTTACATGCCATTTTGTCATTCCCATTAGGTAGCAACAGAGATAGTCAAGTAATTTACCGCTAGAGAGAAAAATGTGATAAAATAGAAACAGCATTTCTGTCAATTAGATAACCCTGTTATTATTATTGAAAAGCATTTTATGAAATAAATCTCACTAAGAAATATTTGACCCTTTCACTCCCAATAGTGTTTATCTCTTCAAAAACTAGATATTCTACTTTTTATTAAAATGACAATGTATTAAGGCTGTATAAAATGTCTTCCTTCCCAGCTGTCTTAAGAGAAACATCTGTCGGATGTCTGGTGCCCTCCATCTGTCTACATTAAGAAAGTAATTTATGCAAGTGTTTATTAGCATCAGCATCTTCCCAGGACCAGTCAAACCTTTCAATGGAAAGTACAAGTAAATCATAGAATGCATTTCAATTATAATGCGAAGGGAAAAGAGAAACAGAGGAAGGAGGGATTGGTGTATTTGAATGATCAGACGGTGACAGACAGTGGAAATGTATGACTCATAAGCATAGGTCTCTGTTGAGTTATTGTATTGTGGAAAGATTATGTGGAATGGTATGAGACACAGAGATCACACAAAGTCACTACAAGTTTATTCTCTTACATGACGATAAGCAGCCTGCGGCGCTGAGTGGATTATAAACCACTTCCAGTCACGAACTGACAAAACCCTGGATATTCAGTGCCAGTATATGTGTGTCTCTGGGCATTGAATATCCAGGATTGAGTGCTGACCCAGACGTTAATTGGGCACCAGTCAATATTCACACCACTGTCCTGTTAATTCACTGCATAGATTTAGGACAGCTAGGCCAGATATTTAGCCCTCACTGGTAAGTGGCTGGTAAGCCACTTCAAGCCATGGGTTGGACTAACCTCGGATATTCAATGTCAGGGCATGTGCAGCTCTCAGCATTGAATATCAGGGTATGTCCACCAACCCAGAAATTAACTAAGCACCAACCGATAAACAGACTGGGGCTAGTTGATTTACTGCATATAGACAGCTGGGGCCCTGTTTACTAAGCTGTGCTGTAGGCAGTGGCGTACCAAGGGCAGGGCGGTGGGGGCAGTCCACCCCAGGTGTCAACGGGTGGGGGGGGTGCTCTGCTGGTGCCCCGGTCCCCACCTGCCTACCAGCTCCGTCACCAGATGACCCTCTCCTCCTGCCACCCGGCACCTGACCCAGCCTTTAAAAAAATCTCTGAAGCGGCGGTGCGGCGCTTCTCATCTGCTCTGCGTATAAAGGAAGAAAAATCGCTTCATCGGCTGGCCTTCCCTCACTGTGTCCCGCCCTCTGAAGTAACTTCCTATTTCTGCGAGGGCGGGACACAGTGAGGGAAGGCCGGCCAACGAGGTGATTTTTCTTTCTTTACATGCAGAACAGATGTGAGGCGCCGTACCGCCGCTTCAGAGATTTTTTTAAAAGGTTGGGTCAGGTGCCGGGTGACAGGAGAAGAGGGTCGTCTGGCGATGGAGCTGGTAGGCAGGTGGGGACTGGGTCGGGGAGGGGGGCTCAGATGGGAGGAGGGCTCAGATGGGAGGAGGGGGGCTCAGATGGGAGAAGGGGAGGGCTCAGATGGGAGAAGGGGACTGGGTCGGGGAGGGGGGACTCAGATGGGAGAAGGGGGCTAGAACTGGGGTCTGAGAAGGGGGCAGGAGGAAGAATGGGGCTATGCTTGGGACAGGTGGGAGAATGGTTCTAGGGCTGAAAAGGGGGGCCCTAATGCAAAGTATGTGGAAAGCTATGTGCACAAATTCTCGTAGTCTAAGTAAAAAGGTTCAAGACTTGCAAGGATGTTTGAAAAAAACGTGGATATTGTTGCTATTATGGAGACGTGGTTCAACGATTCTCATGAATGGGATGTGACCGTACTGGGCTATAATCTTTTTAGGAAGGATAGAGAGGGCCGAAGAGGTGAAGGAGTGGCACTGTATGTGAGAGAGAATATCAGAGCGGCTGAAATGCGGGGAACCTGGGGAAAAGAAGAAGCTTTATGGGTCGTCCTGGAAAGAGAAGACGGAACCTGTACCCACACGGGGATTATCTACAGACCTCCTGCGCAAACGGAGAAGTAAGACAGGATCTGATAGAAGATATTGAAAAGATTGATATGAAAAGGGAGGTACTACTGTTGGGAGATTTCAATTTGTATGATGTAGATTAGAACGTCCCGTCTGCAGAATCGGATAGAAGTAGGGAGATTGTGGATGCCTGTCAAAGTGCCTTGCTCAGACAAATGGTGACGGAACCCACGAGGGAAGGGTCGATGCTGGATCTAATGCTCATGAATGGAGGTAGAGTTTATTTATTTATTTGTTACATTTGTACTCCACATTTTTCAACCTATTTGCAGGCTCAGTGTGGCTTACTTAATACTGTAGTGGCGTTTGCCAATTCAGTTGATAACAAATACAATGTTATATTGTGGTCAGATGAGGTAGGTGTGGATCAGACGTCATGGGGTTGAAGGAAGTGAAGATTATAACTTGTTCAGTATGATCATTAGTTATGCTGTGTTGCTGGGTGTGAGGATTTATGTTGGATCTGTGGGATAGGCCTTTTTGAAGAGGTGAGTTTTTAGTGATTTCCTGAAGTTTAAGTGGTCATGGATTGTTCTCACAGCATTTGGGAGTCCATTCCATAGTTGTGCGCATATGTAGGAGAAGCTAGATGCGTAAGTTGTTTTGTATCTTATGCACCGATAAGATACTGTTTTGTATCTTGCCCACCGATATCTGGGTGGGTGCCCACCTATGTATAAGGGCGAAGGCGGAGTGCAGATGCACAAAACTCAAAGTACTGGATTTCAAACGTACTGATTTTGATAAAATGGGGGAATACCTGAAGAAGGAGCTGTTGGCGTGGGAAGGCATAGGAGAAGTGGAAAAACAGTGGTCCAAGCTAAAGGCTGCTATAAATATGGCGACTGATCTTTTTGTGAGAAAAGTAAACAATAACAAGAGAAGCAAGAAGCCTATATGGTTCTCCAAACAAGTAGCTGAAAAAATAAAAGCAAAAGAGGCTTTGTTCAAGAAATACAAAAGAATGCAACGAGAGGATCACGGGAAAGATGATCAGATTAAACTCAAAGAATTGAAGAGGGAAATACGGCTAGCGAAAGCACGAGTGGAAGAAAAAATGGCTAAAGATGTAAAGAGAGGTAACAAGACTTTTTTCAGATATACTGGAGAAATGAGAAGAGATAGGAATGGAATTGCGAGACTGAAAGATAATGAGAATGACTATGTGGCGAGTGATGAAGACAAAGCGAATGTGCTAAACAATTATTTCTCTTCGGTGTTCACGGAGGAAAATCCTGGAGAAGGACCGTGGTTGGCTGCCGAGGGAATATCTGGGAGTGAAGTGGATACTGTGCCATTTATGGAAGAAAGAGATTCTAAACAGCTGGAGAATCTGAAGGTGGACAAAGCTATGGGGCCGGATGGGATACATCCCAGGATACTGAAGGAGCTCAGAGAAGTCCTGGCGGGAGCTCTTAAAGATTTATTTAATAGATCTTTAGAGACGGGAGAGGTTCCGCGAGATTGGAGATGAGCGGATGTGGACCCTCTTCACAAAAGTGGAGAAAGGGAAGAAGTGAGAAACTACAGACTGGTAAGTCTCACGTCGGTGGTAGGAAAAATAATGGAGTTGTTGCTGAAAGAAAGGATAGTTAACTTTCTAGCAGCCAACAGGTTCCAGGACCCGAGGCAACATGGCTTTACTAAAGGAAAATCCTGCCAAACGAATCTTATTGACTTTTTCGACTGGGTGACCAAAGAACTGGATGAGGGACGTGCACTAGATGTAATAATCTACTTGGACTTCAGCTTTTGATCATGTATGCTACATAGGGGACATAACAGTGCATAGCTATTGTGTGTTGCTGACATCATCTCCTAAGTAGTAACTCACCTCAGATGTGGGCATGCACATGATATCATCTAAGGGTGATGTGGTTTGTAATCCGAGAGGTGGTTGACATCATTACTGTTCATCATGTCACAATTTGAATGTGGATGCTTCAGCAGCATGGGGCAAGGCTGAGCTGATGTAGCCAGTGGGGTAGGTGTGTTTTGAGGGGACATAGCTCTCCACAGTTTTAGTCGACACTGGATGCGTATCAGCAAGAAGGAGTACAGTAAGTCTACTGCTAGAGGTCACAGTGGCTAGTTTTGCAATAAAACCACTAGTGGCAGGAATATGTGGGGTTTGCTCCTGCACCCATTTCCCCACTGGATCATCAGGGACTAAGGTAGGCACAAGGAGGCCTTTTGTAACTGGGCAGGGAGAAGGTAGTCAGTGATTGTGTCAGGGGTAGGAGAGGGTCCAAGATTGCATTAGGGGGGTGGGGAAAGGAGTGTCATGCATGAGTGAATATCAGCTGGGAGCCATATAAGACCCAGTGCCCTGACCAATTTGACACTGAAATTAAATGTTGGTGCTTGGACACAGCTTGGCATTGAATATTCAGCCTGATTCTGCCCATGGCAGTCAACTTTTAAAAGCCACTCACCTCCACCAGTTGAATATTGTCTGCTCTGTGGTTAAGTGATATCTTGGAAATGCCTTCAAAGTTACATCAGTCATTTATCAGTCAAAAAATAAACCACGGCTCCTTTGGGACCTCATAGAGAAGATAATCCTACAATTAATCCACAGGTCTAGACACTGAAACCTGAGGCATAGATTTTTTTTACTATCACAAAAAAGTAAAACTAAGAAAAAAAGAAAAAATATTGGTCTGGACATAAACTACTCTTAGTATATGCTGTTACTGATCCATGGCCCTCTTGAATTCTCTGTAATTAAATTTAAGTGAGCTTCTCAATTTAAATAAATATCATCATTTTCATAATTTGTCATTTTCTCAGAGCGCCATTGAAATTAATATAGCATTGGAAACTTGCTTAAATAATTCAAGTGTTTTATCACAAAAATATTAAATTATGTTCCTAAGAGCCTCTCCTAATACAGAAAGAGTGTATAATAGATTAAAAGTATTGTTTACCTTGAGAAAATTGATTCAAGAAAATATTGTGTATATAATTTATTTTTTTTAATGAATGCTAGAGGGACTCTTTTCCAATGGAAAGCTGGACATTTGCAGGAAATTTCACATAGAAATTAAAAAGCTATCATTTGAAAACATTTTTCTGTCTTTTTTTTGATAATGATATAACTCATCTTGTACCACAATGGCCCCATCTTTGTTCACTCTACAAATTACAGTGGGCTTTAGCTGCCAGAGATGGCAAATGGCAGCCTTTTCTACCCAACTAGTTACTGCTTTCACAAGAAATCATAATTTAAAAGAACTACTATGTGCTGCTTAGCTATCGATGACTGTACACAGGCATGTGTACTGAGGGCTGGGAGGGTAGTTCACTTCAAATGTGGTTGGTGCACTATTTGGTTGACGCAGCTACTCATACTAATTCAACTTGTCTTACCCAAAGCCCTGAATAAACTGATTACTTGTCTAACATCAATTCAAGAATGGGCTAAAAAAACAACAAAGTTTGCCTGAAACCAAGTAAAACTGAGCTTCTATGGGTCTCTAACACAAGTGGAAACATACCTTGTGGTGTTACATACCCAAGCGGGCATGTAACTTCCTCGAGTGTCCCATAGTCTTTATACTTTTGGAATGAGTAAAAAATCGGTTTACTTCTACTCGTTCTACACCACTCAGGATTTTGTAGACCTCAATCATATCTCCCCTCATCCATCTCTTTTCCAAGCTGAAGCATTTCCTCATATGAGAGGGGTTCTATCCCCTTTATCATTTTAGTCGCTCTTCTTTGAACCTTTTATAATTCCGCTATATCTTTTTTGAGATATGGCAAACAGAACTGAACACAATACTCAAGGTGCGGATGCACCATGGAGCGATACAAAGGCATTATAGTATTTCTGGTCTTATTCACCATCCCTTTCCTAATAATTCCTAGTATTCTATTTGTTTTTTTTGGCCACCACCGCACACTGAGCAGAAGATTTCAGTGTATTATCTACGACAACACCCAGATCTTTTTTTTGACCACTGACCTTCAAGGTGGACCCTAGCATCAGGTAACTGTGATTCAAATTATTATTTCCAATGTGCATCATCTTACATTTGTCCACATTAAATTTCATCTACCATTTAGATACCCAGTATTCCAATTTCCTAAGGTCTTCCTGCAGTATTTCACAGGCCGCACGTGTCTTAACAACCTTGAACAGTTTTGTATCACCTACAAATTTGATCACCTCATTCATCATTCTGATTTCCATATCATTTATAAATAAGTTAAATAGTACCGGTCCCAGTACAGATACCTACGGAACTCCACTGTTTACTCTCCTCCATTGAGAGAAATGATCATTTAACCCTACTCTCTGTTTTCTGTCCAATAACCAATTCCTAATTCATACCAGAGCCTTGCTTCCTATCCCATGGCTCTATTTTTCTCAGGAGTCTCTCATGAGCAACTTTATAAAAAGCTTTCTGAAAATCTAGATACACTACATTAACCGGCTTACCTTTATCCACATATTTATTCACGCCTTCAAAGAAATGAAGCACGTTGGTGAGGCAAGACTTCCCTTAGATGAACCCATGCTGACTCCGTCCTATTAAACCATGTTTGTCCATGTGCTCTATAATTTTATTCTTTATAATAGGTTCCATTATTTTGCCCAGCACTGACATCAGGTGTATCAGTCTATAATTTCCTGGATGACCCCAGAACCCTTTAAAAAAAATCGGTATCACATTGAGCATCCTGAAATCTTCAGGTACTATGGACGATTTTAATGACTGGTTACATATTACTAACAGCAGATCAGCAATTTCATGCTTGAATTCTTTGAGTACCCTTGGATGTATACCATCCAGTCCAGGTGATTTACTACTCTTTAGTTTGTCAATTTGGCTCAGTACATCTTCCAGGTTCACCGATATTTCTTTCAATTCCTCCACATCATCACCCTTGAAAACCATTTCCGGTACAGGCAGATCTCTTATATCTTCTTCCATACAGACAGAAGCAAAGAATTCATTCAGTTTCTCCGCCATGATCAATGAATTGCCTGTAATAATTAGCAAATCCAAGAAAGCATTGGAGATCCCAAAGCCCAGTAACACATTGCAAATTTTGAATGGCATGACATTTGTTTGTATCTATTTGCAGCCCAGAAGCCAAAATGAGATAGCCCCGGAAGGGCATGGTTTCCTGATGTAACATGCATTTCTCTAACTTCGTATATAAGTGGTCATCCCCAAGTCATTGGAGAACAGCGCACAAATGCTTAGGGTGTTCCAAAGCACAGGAAGAAAATATTAGGATATCGCTGAGATAGACGAAGACAAAGGAATACACATGCCCTGAAAATGTAATTCACAAAATGTTGAAATACTGCAGGAGCATTAAATAGTCCAAAGGGCATCACTGTCACGATTGTGGCCGTGACCCATCCCAGACTCACCTTATTTCTGGCGGTCAGCTTCTGAGCTGGCTTCTGTCTGTTTTGCCTGAGTTAGCTCTGTCTCTGTGTGCAGGCTGCTTCCAGCGTGGCTCTAATTACCCCACTATACTGCACCTGGGTGGGTTTAGCCTCTCTGTGTTTCAGTATGCTGTCTGCCTGTGTCTGGTAGTTGTGACATCATCAGGCAGGGCCTTGATAAGGAAGTGGTGTTCTTCCATTCAGGGCCTTTGCAACGTTTGCTATAGGTCCAGTTTAGTGTTTAGCTTATGTGTTTAGCTTCCCTGCTTTTTCCTTGTGGCTCCCCTGTTTTCCCTTTTGGTGCTGTTAGAAGCCCTTCTGTTTTTGCTGTTAGAGGTATTTCTGGTTGTGGTGCTGTTAGAAGCACTTCTGATAGTGGAGTGCTTAGGAGCACTTCTGGTAGCTTGGTACTTAGGAGCACCTTTGTTAGTTTTGAGCTGTGGAGCACTGCTGTAGCTTGGTGCTTAGGAGCACCTTTGTTAGTTTATGTGTTTAGCTTCCCTGCTTTCTCCTTGTGGCTCCCCTGTTTCCCCTTGGTTAGTTTAGTGCTGTGGAGCACTGCTGTAGCTTGGTGCTTAGGAGCACTCCTGTTAGTGTAAGCCCCGCCCCTCCTGAGAAGGCAGTCTGAGTGCCTCTTTAATGTAGTCGAGCCAGGCACTCAGGAAAATTTCTCAGGAACGGAGGGAACAATACAAAAAAAATTAGATCAAGATGGAAATGATTTTTTTTAACAGAAAATTTTTATTTAAAAATTAATCTTCAGCTCAGATGATAAGAATTCACTAATAACTCTATTCATAGAAACATTCTAATACCTAAAATTCTATGCTTAAATTTCCTAATGCCCCCTATTTTCAATTACCTAATAATAAAACATTCATAGGTTTAACAACAGAAAATTCTAACATTTGTTTTTCTATTCCCTCCCCAGATTTATTTGTCCAGAAAAATATCAATATCAGATAAGTACTTTCTAAATACTTCTATCTCCTAAGCTGAACATGCATGTAACTAGACTCATTTAGTGACCGTTTAATGCTAGGAGTAAATTCTTTGTCTCTATTCTTCTTCCAGGTTCCTCTTCAGACGGATCTCAGGGTAAGTATAAACATTACTGTTCTAATAGTCCTTCTTTCATTTCTTTCTCAGTTAAAAGGATACTCAAATTTGATGTCATTCTGTCAGCTCTTCCTCCTCTTTAATTCACGTTGGGTACCATATCTGATGATAAGCCGAAGATCCTCTGGCCAGGGAACAGGAACCAGGAACTGTAGAACCTACTGCACTAAACTCAAAAACTCAAAGGAAGTAAAACCCTATCTTATCCCTGACTTAACCACAAAGAAACTTCAAGTTACTTCTTACTTCCACTCTGTTATCCCTATCTTACCCCAAATAAAAGAACGGATAATTATTTGTCCCTATGCTAATTCCCTCCCAAACAATGATTCCCAGCCTTATCCAACACAATTTATAAAATTGGTATAAATACCAATAAGTAAATCTAGAAATAACAACAGCCTCAGTTTACAGAAACTGTGCAACAGTTCCAAAGTTCTTCACCTAGAACTTTTCCACGTTGCCAAACTCTCACTTAGTACCTTCCTTTACTTACAAAGGAATTCAACTGAGTTGAATAAATGGCTGATGTTCACCAATCTCACCAGGTATCTCTGTCTCATGCAGCAGCTATAGAACTGTAAATAAAACTTCCACTGCTGCCATGAACACTTACAGAGTGACAAGCTGTTCTCAAACTTTTCCAGCTTTTTCAATTGTTACAGCATATTGTCTTGATTCATTCATTTCAGGTTAAAGACTTTCAGACTAGCATGCATCAGCATACATTACTCTAGAGCCTTAAAATCACTGCGAGGCTCCTACAAATTAGTAACTACCCATTTCAGCTCAAATCATACATCAGCCACCTTCAGACTTCACTTTCTCAGTTTTTTTTTAAACAGAATTCCAGCACAACTAAACAGAGCACATAACTACAGGTCTGTTCAGTCTCATATCTTACCTCCCAACTGCCCAACAAGCCGTTTCCCAGACAACCAATTGCTCAGCTGAGTGATGTCTGAGAGTGATGTCACTGAATAGAACCCTTATTCAGCCCAGTTGAGATTATTTAACCCCTTGGGTTACATTAGTTTAGTGCTGAGGAGCACTTGTGTTAATGATCTGCTTAGGAGCACTTCTGTTGGTTTAGTGCTTAGGAGCACTTCTGTTAGTGTAGTGCTTAGGAGCTCTTCTGTTAGTTTAGTGCTTAGGAGCACTTCTGTTGGTTTAGTGCTTAGGAATTCTTCTGTTAGTTTGGTGCTTAGGAGCACCTCTGCTAGTTTAGTGCTGTGGAGCACTTCTGTGGTTAGGTGCTTAGGAGCTCTTCAGTCTGGTTACGCTATAGGAACACTTCTGAGTTGCTGGGTTTCCCTGCTTTCCCCTGTGGGCTTCCCTGCCTTTCCTTTTGGTGCTTGGGAACACTTCCGTCTTGTCTTGGCCCTGTGTTCCTGGTTTGTCCACGCTTGCGTGGTAGTCCAGGGTCTGAGGTGGTCCCTCAGCCCTAGTCCTATTCCTGGTCCTGGTTCTGTCAAGCTTGTTCTAGTATCCCAGTCCCTGTGTTATCCTGTATCCAGTAAGCCCTGCTGGCCGCTTGAATCCAGGGGCTCAACTCCTGGGGGACAGTGGATAAGTGCATGTGAAGCAGTGCGGACCAGTCTGGTGTACTCCAGTTGAGTGTGTTCCAGTCCAGTGCGGACCAATCCGGTGTACTCCAGTCCAGTGTGTTCCAGTCCAGTGTGTTCCGGTCCGGTGTGTTCCGGTCCTGTGCGGACCAGTCCGGTGTCCTCCAGTCCAGGGGGTTCCAGTCCATGTGTTCCGGCCCGCTGGGTGGTGCCTGCAGTCCTTGCCTATGCCTGTGTGTTAGCCCAGTGTTGGTTGGTGGGTTTTGCCTGCTGCTGTTGCTCCTCGACAGCAGCCAAAGGATTCACGTTTGCTCAAGAGCCCATCCCCGCGGGCTCTGAACCTGAGAACCTGACAATCACCAGGTATTCGTAGTGATCATAATGAGTATTAAAAACTCTTTTCCACTTTTCCCTTCCATAACACAGACTAAGTTATAGGCTTCTCATAGGTCCAGCTTAGTAAAGATGACTGCTCCTTATTGTCGATCGAAGAGCTCTGGGATGAATGTAAGGGGGTACTGATTTTTTATGGTAATGGCATTGAGCCCATTACAGTCAATGCAGGGGCAAAGACCCCCATATTTCTTCATTAACAATAAAGATTTCAGTCCGTACAGGAGAGGTGGATGGACGGATAAATCCTTTTTGCAAGTTTTCCATCATTGCTTGGGTTTTCTCAACATGAGAGGGTATAGATATGACACCACAGGGGTGTTTTCCCTGGCAGGAGTTTGATCACACAATCTAATTCCCTGTGGGGCGGTAGTGTGTTCGCTTGTTTATTACAGAAAACATTGGCGAAGTCTTGGTAAATAGCAGAAAGGGCAGGTAGTACCAAATGTTGAAGAGAGGAGACAGCTGTCCTGTTGAGGTTATTGGTGAGCCCTTAGGTTCCCTGAGGTCTGGTAAGACCTCCGAGGACCGCCGCGCACCCCGAATCTTCACCCGCGGCGACCGCCGTTCACCGAGGGTTGAGCCCCCAGCTGCAGGCGGCCAGCAGGACTGCTGGAACCGCGGGGTGACGGCCGGCCTGGCGGGTAGTCAGCAACTCAGTCTCTAAAGGGCAGCTAGCAAGGACGGCTAGCACTGAAAAAGGGACACAGTTACTGAAGGTGGCTAGCAAGGGCGGCCAGCTGGAAGAGGAACTCAAGGTTTGAGGGTGGCTAGCAAGGACGGCTAGCTTGAAGAGGAACACAGTCTCTGAAGGAGGCTAGCAAGGACGGCTAGCTTGAAGAGGAACACAGTCTCTGAAGGTGGCTAGCAAGGACGGCTAGCTTGAAGAGGAACACAGTCTCTGAAGGTGGCTAGCAAGGATGGCTAGCTTGAAGAGGAACACAGTCTCTGAAGGTGGCTAGCAGGGACGGCTAGCCTGAAGAGGAACACAGTCTCTGAAGGTGGCTAGCAAGGACAGCTAGCCTGAAGAGGAACACAGTCTCTGAAGGTGGCTAGCAGGGACGGCTAGCCTGAAGAGGAACACAGTCTCTGAAGGTGGCTAGCAAGGACGGCTAGCCTGAAGAGGAACACAGTCTCTGAAGGAGGCTAGCAAGGACGGCTAGCTTGAAGAGGAACACAGTCTCTGAAGGTGGCTAGCAGGGACGGCTAGCCTGAAGAGGAACACAGTCTCTGAAGGTGGCTAGCAGGGACGGCTAGCCTGAAGAGGAACACAGTCTCTGAAGGTGGCTAGCAAGGACAGCTAGCTTGAAGAGGAACACAGTCTCTGAAGGTGGCTAGCAGGGACGGCTAGCCTGAAGAGGAACACAGTCTCTGAAGGTGGCTAGCAAGGACGGCTAGCCTGAAGAGGAACACAGTCTCTGAAGGAGGCTAGCAAGGACGGCTAGCTTGAAGAGGAACACAGTCTCTGAAGGCAACACTTCCGATCCACTGTGTGGGCTTCTGACATACGAAACGGAAGCACTGGACTCTTCCCGTTCCGTTGTTTAAATCCCCCGCCAGTCCATCCCCTTCTAATCAGCTGGAGCCAATCCCCCCGGCCTAGGCAGGCAAGGGACGCCTGGATTGGCCAGCCTGCCTGGCAGGCGGAGTCTCCTCATCAATGCGCCAATCCGGCGTGAGTAGGCGGGGCTGGCTCGCTGGTCCGCTCCAGCGCAGGGAGACGATGACGCCGGCGCCGCCATCTTGTCCGGCGTATCCCCTTCTCCGAGGCTGGCGCTCGCTCCAGCAGATCGCCGGCCTCGGAGCGGCCCGCGGCAGCGCCGGCCCCTTCGGCGGCTCGTCTTCGCCGCCCTGGATCCTGCGGCCTCCGTCGACCTTCGCTCCCCGCTGCGGGAGCCCAGGTAAGGGCCCGGGATGGGACAACAGCCTCTAGCAGTCAAGGAAGTGTGACCGGCATTAGGCTGGAGTGGAAGCATGAAGGACCCCAAGCCAGAATATCATTACAGCTCCAATCAATATGTGGTGAGTGTCATTGCAGCCATGGAAGACCTAAGACCAGTGGGTGTATAGACTTGGCTAGTACAAGAAACTGATGGTCTTTATGATGTGAAACTCATGTCCTGTGAGCTCATCCTTGATCCTCCCTGCCAGAACCTGCCAAAATATGACTACCAGGGCTTCTTGATTCCAGTGAAGCTCTGATGCTAAGGTCCAAAAATGAATTGCATAGATCCCAACAGATGAGGAATCTTGTTGATTGTGTAGAAGCTCACTGGCAGTGGAAGAAGGGCATCCAGATTCATCAAAGATCAGCCGAAAACATCTCAGGAAGGCGGGAAGGTTGGAGAGGATTGTGTCTTTCTGCTCCCAAAGCAGAGAGGCCCAAACTAGGGCCTGACTGGACAAGAAAGACCCAATATAGGTCAATTTTCTGCAATCTGTGGGAAAATTGGCAGACTGCAACTCAAAGTACATTTGACACTGATTTAGAAAGACCCTACAGGACCCAAACGTGGAGCTGCCTGGGTGGCAAGATTTGGGCTCAGATGGGGACAGCCTACAATGCGGTCAGCTGGGCACACACATCCTGGAGTACCCCAGCAGAGATGTTGCAGATGTAACACCTGAGCCAAGTCAGGAAGTGTGGGTTTGTTGGACAAGCTCGTGGCCTCGGCAATCTGTTGCATCCAAAATGATTGGAGGAGGAGTGAGCCCTTGTGCTACTACCAGGGATGACTGGCTTGGTGGCCGACACCCCCAGGGACTTCACCTGAACCAAGGGTTGAGCCCTCAGATGTGGGCAGCTAGCAGGACTTAGGACAGGTTCAAACAAGGATCTGGGTGGTGGATTAGAATAGGGAGGCCATAGCAGAATCAGGTTGATAGGTGGGCCAAGGTCCAGGCAGGTGGCAGGCAAGATGTAGTTGAGTTCCAAGCAGAGATCCAGACAAGTGGCAGACAAAACATGGTTGAGGTACAGGCAGGCAGCAGACAAGGCTTAGGTGAGTTCCAAGCAGAGGTCCAGACAGGCGGCAGACAAGACGTGGTCAAGTTCCAGACAGAGGTCTAGGCAGATCAGGTTGAGTCAGGGCAAACACAGGGCAGCAGCATACAAGAAAGGGAAAAGCAGGCAGAACCTGTTGCTGAGACCCTGAGACCAGAAAGAATCCTGAAAATAAAGGGCAAGAGAATGTCCGCTGGCAGGCTGCCGCTCCAACATCAGCAGCAGCTGGAGCAATGAGAGGGGGGTAATTGACTGTGATCCATCACCGAGAGGGAGGTGACCACATGATGGAATGCCATGGGGGGAAGCCGCAGCAGGAAGGAGACGTCACATCTGAAGGGCTTGCATTCAGGAGTTGGGAAGAATGCACACTGGCAGAGATGTGCCTGTGTCGCACTCCATAACTGGGAGAGACATGGGCAATGGCTGGACCCCGCAGGACCCAAAGGTAGACCAGTGTGATAAACCTGCTGTATTATTTCCTTAATTTTTTTGAATTGGAATTAAGGTTTGTTATCAGGTTTCTAATTGGCGCACATAGACAACCATTACTTTAAATATCACATCGCCATTTTCTGGCTATGTGCATGTTGCTGAAAAAATAGCAATTCTACTGAGTATGCTTACTTTTTATATTTGTTCTTTCTTTCTAACAATTTCTTGTATGTTCGTTTTATACCTGTTTTCATCATTTGAGGTGCACGTTTCCCTGATGCAGCTGATATGAATCATTTGCTCTTGTTGGAAATTTGCTTAACTTTCATAAAGTGCCTCCAGCTTATCAGATACCAGATGTTCACATGCTGCCCTCGAGTTCTTTGATTAATAAGCTAAATAATTTTCATTTTCTCTGAACCTGGACTGCTTAAATTTAATGAAGGATCGAACTGATAGTTTTTTGCATAAGGAGTTTTTTTTTTTTAAGACCAAAGATGGTAGTTTTCTTAAGGACTAAGAAGCCCTTTTAGTAAGCCATAGTAAGCCTAGCACAGGCCTACCAAACACAAAAAGCATCGCCACAGGATGCCTGGTAGTGTGCTGCTCAGCACGAGTTAATCCCATGATAAAATAAACTAGTTTTTATTTTTGGCACAGTAGACGTGGCTATGGGCGGAAAGTAGGCATGCCCAAAGCTAATCAGGTAACATGGGTATATTACCACATGCTGCTTGATTAGTGCGGGTGTAGCACTGGAAACCTTACCGTCTAGTAAATAGATGGCGGTAAGGGCTCTTGCGGTAATGGCCATGCACTAATTGGGAAATTAGCACGTGGCCATTACAGGAAATTAGACAAATGTGGCCATTTTATTTACATGCTCAAAGTAGTTACAGCACACAGAAAACCCACACGCTACAAACAGCACCGGCCACTTTTGAGAGTGGCTTAGTAAAAGGGCCCTGTTATAGCATGCACTGAGGTCCTTTTTTCTTCATATATTTACATTAGTTCTTTGAAACTGAAGGTTTTTTAATATTGTTTTTGATTTCATCAGAAGGTTTGCTGTTTTGTTTTTCAGACTGAAATTTTTTGTACATGCGTTAATGTTGGTATTAGCGTGCAGCTTTTACCAAAAATTAACCTATGAGCCCTAACTGCCATCTATTGTATAGGAAATAAGGGCTTACATGCTAATCCTGCGCTAATCAGTTAGCGCGCAGCAATATAGATGTACCAACTGATTAGCGCAGAAACATCCCCTCCCGGAAAAATTTAAAAATATTTTTTAGCACGTGGTTTGAATGTGCACATTCAGAACTTATAGTGGGATGCCTTAGCACGTCCCGTTGTAAGCCCTTTAAAGCTGTGGTAAGCACGCACTAGTGCTTACTGCACTTTAGTAAAATGAGCTCTTATCTCCCCCCCCCCCCCCCCCCCCCCAATATTCAAAGCTTTTTATCCAGCCAGACACGGAATAGTTCAATAGCATATCGGCATCTAACGCTAATAAACACTGGCAGATAATTGGTTATCTCTCCTGTATATTACCAGTTAGAGCCTAGTGCATAACCAGCTATATCAAGTGATGTATCCAGTTAGGTGATGATATTCAATACCTAACCTGATAAGTTTAGAGGTCAAATAGGACCGCATAAATAGCTGTCCTATCTTTAACAACTAAAAAGTTAATTGGTTAGTGCTGAATATCAGCATAGCCGGTTAACTTTTTATTGGTTAAAAAAAAAAACTTGGATATTCAATGATGGTCACCAGAAATGTCCCCACATTGGATATTCAGGTTTACTGCCAATGGTGGACAGCAAAAACAATGCCTGCTGCCAGTGGCGTAGCCACAGGTGGGGCTGGGTGGGCCAGGGCCCACCCACTTAGGGCTCAGCCCACCCAACAGTAGCTCATGTTTAGCGGTAGCTGGTGGAGATCCCAAGCTCTGTCAGCTGAAGACTCCCCTGATAGTAACAAAATTCTACTCTCCACAATACTGGCACCTACACTTGCTCAGTTTTCAGCGCATGCCTGCTGCAGACTGCCAAGGTGGAAAGAAGCATTTTCCTGCCAGCTGACATATTTTTTTGGTGGTGGGGGGGGGGGGGGGGGGGAGAACATTTGGTGCCCACTCACTTCTCAACTAGGCCCACCGAAAATCTGTTGTCTGGCTACACCCCTGCCTGCTGCTAGCTGAATATCGGGCTCTTAGTGTCCTTCACCTACTGTTTTCCTCCTTTTAACAAAAAAAAAGAAATGTTTGCGGTGGCATTGCTTCATTAACAAGAAATTTTTAGGGAACAGCAATGAGATTTGCTCGCTTTTCCATCTGTTTGAAGGTGCCATCACTGCGGCTTCCATTGGGAGCAGCAGTGAGATTTGCTGGAGTGTGCAGGCATTAAGCTTGTCATCCTGGGCCCTGGTGTCATCGAGAGGAGGCCCTCTTTTCCATCTATTTGAAGGCACTATCACCGTGATACACAGCTGTGGGGGTGTGACCAAAGAAGCAGGTCTCACCCCTTTAGAGCCACTTCAGAGCCCGCGAAGAGCGTGGAGTGTGGTATTCTGCTCTGCTCCAATGGGGAAGTGAAAAAGCAGAGGGAAGAAGAAAACAGCATTGCCAGCACCTGTAAAGGGTCCTATGGATGTGCATCTACAGATGGCAGCTAATGTGAATACTGTTTATCTGCCTGATATTTCTCTTTCATCTGGGAGCCGCACCCATCCCCACAACTGTCTGTACCATCAGAGTTGATATCTGCTTCGCCACAGGAGAGTGTAGTGGCTCACTCTGAATCCTTGAACAACATAGTAACAGGTGTGAAGAAACTGTTGGTTCCACTCAAGCTAAGCTTCCAGTTTCTGTGCCATTTTCATATTGATCTTTGACTGACTCTTCATTTTCTGTTTCTAAGCAAGAAGTTTCCTTAAAAGATGCTTATTACTTGCTCTAATGTTGCCCAATCATTGCTTTTGCAAAGTGGGCACAATCTTTTGGAATGGGTGCACAGTCTTTCTTGATTCTTTGCAATGTTAACTCTTTGCAAATATTGTGCACTCTTTGTGAAAAGTTTGCAGCAGGCATTCAGAAGAGTGCGCATAATTAACAACATTTTTAAACCTTACAATTTTGGGGGGTTTCCCTCTTATTTTAGAAAAAAAACTGCATGAACTTACAGAGAAATATTGATAATTCTCATGTCATCTCAAATGATTGCACATCCCTAGTAAGGACTAAGGTAGAAAATTAGTTTCTGTTGGTATTTTTGTTTGTTTGTTTGTTTGTTTTTGTACGGTATTTTATAACAGATAATCACAAAAAAAAGCAATTATTCTGGACTTGTTTGGTAAGGGGAATGACAGTACCTAATTGGCCCTTGGCTAGCTAGCTGTGCCAATGAAAGGAACAATGCCACAGATAAAATATGTATTATTATTTATTAGGTAGAAAAATAATATGGCAAATGCAAAGCAGATTTACAAAAATAGATTAGTGCTAACAAAATAGATTATCACCAAAATATATATAAAGAAATATGGTTATCCAAATAGACTATCTGAATAAAAACACAACTAATTACAATACTGATATCCTACTGATTATGAAAACTTACACCACTAACCTGACTTGTGCAAAACACTTAGCAGCTAATAATTCACTGACCACCAATCCTGACAACTAATCTCTCACAGATAAAACCGTGGACTATCTATCTCCTGACCATAGGTGGTATATCCTGTTATCTCACCTTGCCGTCTTTATTTCAGACTTCCAATGGTAAAGAATCAGATTCCTCCTCTGAGACGCAAGCTGATGCCCCAGCGAGTCTCTCAGTCCAGGATACAGATACAGGTTGAGGCCATGTATTGTAGCTGAGCTAACCTTGTCAGTTTGTTACAAGGTCTGCAGTTCAATGGTGTTTAGGAAATCAGTCTCTTGCTCTCTCTCAGAACCCTCTATCCTCCAACAAGTCTTCTAGTCTTCTCTTCCTCTTCTCTTTCTTCAGTCCAACATTGGCATCTTTTGGGGTCAGATGATACCTATGGACCAATCACAGATGATGTAATAATGTCCAGCAAAATTCATGGTCATGAAGAGAGGCTTTGTAATTAGCAAAGAAACTATTACCAGACGGTAGCAGATGGTAGCTAACCTCCCTCTTGATTCTCATTAAAACTTGAGGCCATTGTCTCTGTGAGGTGCGCTCCTGCACTCTTCACAAGAGATAACTGGAGGCCAGTTTGCAGTAAACAATATGTTCTTGGATGAAAACAAAATCTTATACCAGGGTAGGCAACTTTGATCCTCGAGGGTCACAACCTGGTCAGGAGACATCCTTGTTGAAAAGGATATTGCATCAATTTGCGGAAGGTCCTAGTTACAGGACCATTTTCTTCTGCACCTTTTTTCAGATGAGCATTTTTCTCAGAGGCTGCCAGACAGGAGATGGGGACCACTAGAATATATCCTCTTATTGATCATTTAGTCTATGGTTTTGTGAGGTTATTTTATAAAAACACGTAGGTACCAATGTTGATTATATAGATTAGCCACACTGTTATAGCAGTGGCATAGCCACAGGGGACCTTGGGGTCCTGAGCCCCCCAATTTGGGTTTGGGTCCTCAAATGTCTGCTGGTTTGGCTAGCGAGGGTTCCCAAGCCCTGCCAGCAGAAGCTTTCCTGCAGCAATATTTGCCACCACGCTGCCTGCCCTCCTTTCCCTCTTCCCCTTGCACATACTCATTTTTAGTGAAATTCAGCATGTGTGAGCTTCGTGAATTCTCAACTTCACTAAAAGCGAGTATGCATGCCAGGGTGGGAAAGCAGGGCAGGCAGCACAGTGGCAAATATCGCCACAGGAAAACTTCTGCTGGTGAGGCTTGGGGACCCCCATCAGCCTAGGTATGCGGGGTTACAGCGGGGGTTGAGAGCAGTGGGGAAGTATGGCAAAATGTACCCCCCCCCAAAAAAAAAACACACTTTGGGCACATGCCCCCTCCCAAATTGAGGTCTGAGTACACCTCTGTGTTACAGTCCTTGCAAAAATGCTGTTAGCAAGCAGTAAGCTTCACTGTCAGTTAAATCAGAGTATAGAACATCACTGTGAAGACTCAGAACTCTTGAACCAAAATCTTTTATAATGCAAAATCAAATGAAATGACTTACAGTTCTGAAGTGTGGAGGAAGAGTCTCTGCCCAGCAGATAGAAGAGTCTGTTCTCAACTAGCTCACTCTGTATGCAAAGAGAAGCGAGGAGATCTCAGCACCCACCTGAGAGAGAGTAGATATAAATACTTTTAAATTGGTGAAAATTGGATGATGTTGCAAAGGTTTTGAAAGGCTCATGCAATAAGGTACAGTGTTAAAGTACATTTCATAGAGAAGCATGCTGCAGGTGGATTCCTCCTCATTGAAGGAGAAAGAGATGGGGGGGGGGGGGGGGGGCTAACTCCAAACAAGCCTAGAGAATTAAGCTAGCCAAAAGGAAGAATCCCATAAGACACAAGGAACTGGGACATGTGCTCTGGAACAGCCCACCAAACAGAACCACAGAATGACAAACATTTTTAGTCCTATCCTGTTTAAAGACACAGGGACCAAACCTGGCTATACGCAATGTCCAATATATACATATAAACAACAAGCACCCTGCCTTCGGGCAGAATACTCACAATAGATGCATACTTGGTCTCCCTACTTTGACAACCTATTATATTACCCTTCACAAGAATTGTGAATCACATTTCTTCACAATTGTTTAAGCCAGAATATTTAGTAAATGCATAGAGTACCCATTATGGAATAGCACTGAGTGCCAATTGAGGTGCCTAAATTTGAACACCAGGACTTAAACCTGCTGAAACCAGATATAATTCCCAGCCCCCAATTTGGGTGCACATCCCCAGTTTTCTATAATACTCTATGTAAATTATAGGAATGCCCCTGACCCACCTACGGACCTTCCATAGCCATCCCCCCCCCCTTTTGGTTGCATGCTATGGCATTTAGATACATTGTTATAGAATAGTGCATAGGAAAATGTGCACCCAAATCCAAATTTGCACCAATTAGCACCCAATTATTGGCAGTAATTGACTCATTAGCCAATTTAGTTGGGCGCACATCTTAGATCAGCACCCAAATATTGGCGTCCAATTTTGGGTGCTATATATAGAATCCAGGGGTGAGCGTCAAGTAACCAAAAACTGTCCTATTCTTCCCCAAATTAAAATAAGTAAAGACACACAGCATTGAGTTTATTAAGTCTAACCATGAGACACTGATAGCCACTAAATTACTAAAGCATAAATCCTTTGGCTCTTGGCAGCTTCTGTTGGGGCTGTGCCAGTAGTCAACATTTTCAAAGATGAATCAGTGCTGAATTCCTTAGGGAGGACCTCACTGCTTTTTTGATTGCTTCATTGAAAACAGAAAATGTATCACACAAGATTTTCTCCCCCCCCCCCCCTCCTTCCCACGATTTAGAGTCATTGAGCTATAAAGTCTTTCACTCATTGGTGAACAAAAATAGAACCCGATCCAGATAAACCAAAGCCTGGTCAAGCTTATTGGCATGATTGGCAACTATGATGTCTATGAATAGCCCCTGAGATTATCTGCATTACTGTCACATTTACGAAGTCTCAATCTAAATATGAGAAGCACACATTAGGAAAAGAAAACAAAAGATTAAGCATCTGGAGTGTTCAGATTATATGACAGCATATGCCTGGATGAGTTCCCTAAGTGGGACGTAGAGGACAAAATAAATTCATCATCATCTGAGGAAGGGAAAGTAATCTCAGAGGATGAGTCCCATGGAATTCAGCAAGCTAAACAATTTTGTTTAGAAGATATTGATGCTTTCCTTAAAAGACTGAAAC
This sequence comes from Microcaecilia unicolor, assembly GCF_901765095.1. Classification (NCBI taxonomy): domain Eukaryota; kingdom Metazoa; phylum Chordata; class Amphibia; order Gymnophiona; family Siphonopidae; genus Microcaecilia; species Microcaecilia unicolor. Next base: position 293,778,671 of record NC_044031.1, read on the forward strand.
AGCAAGCTGTCAGTCTGAGGATAATATGTTGGCCTCAGCTTAAATAATTTCACTCTTTAAAAAAACATTAAACATATTTTCATGTAAAATGTGTCTTCTAAATCAAAAGACTTGTTTGCTCCTTTTTCAAAAAAAGGAGTCTTCAAGATAACTTGAAAACACGTGTAGCAGAATTTGCAGTTTCAGGCATATTGAATAGAGCTATACTGCTGCTAACTGAAGATTTCTTGCCACAGGTAAGAAATTTGTGCATTGCCAGCTGTGGCAACATGTATAAAATATCAATTGCTTTCACCCTTTGGATGAGCAGCATTACTTAAAAGGGATACATGTTCCTAGTGACATCCATTCCCTGGGAAAATCCCTGGTGGTAAAGTGGGGCAAGGGTAACAATCCCCCACCCATTCCAAAATGCATTGGTAAAGTTATGGGCTAGATTTATTAAAGTACACCACTGCTGCTAACACCATTAAAGCACATTAATAGCAATTAGGTCCCATTGCATAAAATGGAACCTGTGATAAATATGTCACTGAAGTCCCTTCTTCCCCTTTGCCAATCTCCTCCCTCCTTCTTCCCAGTGCTTACCTTTTTGTTGTGCTTCAGTAGGGGGTCTGTTGCAACCATTGCTCATTTATACCCCAGTGAAACTGTCCTGGAAATTGGTGCTCTAATAAGCATCTTCTCTATCTGAAATAGTTTCATTGAAAATTTAGTGCACTTTGGATGCCTTCACTATAACTGTTTTGAATGATTTGTAATGGTTCGTTGCAATGAATAAAGACTATGATAATTTTTTTTCTGACACCACTGGTGCTGTTTTTCCTCTCACTAATAAAGAACACAATAACTTTTTTTCATATTATATTTGATTGCTTCAATATCTGTATGAGAGATTTTCTTTGATGACAATCCAGCTTATTTTCGTAAGAGATCGCCGGCCATCTTCCGACACAAATCGGGAGATGGCCGGCCATCTCCTGAAGCTGGCCAAATCGGTATAATGGAAAGCTGATTTTGGCTGGCTCCAACTGCTTTCCATCGCAGAGCCGGCCAAACTTCAAGGGGGCGTTTCAGCAGGGTAGCAAAGGCGGGACAGGGGTGAGATGGGGCGTGGTTACGAAATGGCCGGCTTCAGCTGATAATGGAAAAAGATGGCCGGCTCTGACGAGCATTTCGCCGGCTTCACTTGGTCCATTTATTTTCAGGACCAAGTCTCAAAAAAGTGCCCCAATTGACCAGATGACCACCGGAGGGAATCGGGGATCACCTCCTCTTACTCCCCCAGTGGTCACCAACCCCCTCCCAAACAAATAAAAACTTTTTTGTCAGCTTCTATGCCAGCCTGAGATGTCATACCCAGCTCCCTGACAGCAGTATGCAAGTCCCTGGAGCAGTTTTTAGTGGGTGCAGTGCACTTCAGGCAGGTGGACCCAGGCCCATCCCCCCCTACCTGTTACACTTGTGGTGGTAAATGGGAGCCCTCCAACCCCCTCCAACCCCCCCAAAACTCACTGTACCCACATCTAGGTGCCCCCCTTCATCCTTAAGGGCTATGGTAATGGTGTACAGTTGTAGGGAGTGGGTTTGGGGGGGGTATTGGGGGGCCTCAGCACCCAAGGTAAGGGAGCTATGCACCTGGGAGCTATTTTTATTTTTTAATTTTTAGAAGTGCCCCTAGGGTGCCCAGTTGGTGTCCTGGCATGTTAGGGGGACCAGTGCACTATAAATGCTGGCTCCTCCCATGACCAAATGCCTTGGATTTGGCCGGATTTAAGATGGCCAGCATTAGTTTCCATTATGGGCGAAAACCGATGCCGGCCATCTCAAACCCGGCCATCTTTGACATTTGGCCTGCCCCAACCGTATTATCGAAATGAAAGATGGCCGGCCATCTTTTTTGATAATACGGTTCGGGACCGCTTTTTGCGGCGCCGACCATCTAGATGGCTGGCGCCATTCGATTATGCCCCTCAATGTTGGAAATTGGTGCAGGCAGATCCCAGTTGCTAAGTTGCCCAGAACATCCAAGCCCATTTTTACAAAAATCAACATAAATGAGATGCTTTGTATGGTTTTGCATTTCAGCAGCTCATCAATGCTAAATTTAAATAAACTTAAAACACATAGAATGGCATTTTAGAAAGGATGTCCAACTCATAATATGTCTGTAATAATTAGAATATATGTGCAGAGATTTAATAGATCCAGTATACCAAAACCTCCTTCTGTAATAAAGTACCAATGACCTCAAAATCAACTGGCTTGCTGTTTAAAAAAAAGAGATAGTAATAACCTATGTAATTGATATAATTTTCAGAAAGACCTTTCAGTGTCACCACTCAGTGATGCCTATTATTGATCACATGCACATATGGAGCTAAAACTAAAATCGTGCCGCCTACATATAAGATACATAAATTCATACATAAAAAAATAAAAACAATATCAGCTAGTCCCTAGTCCTACCCAAAACATGCCTCGGAAGCTTAGCTGAAATTGGGTGGCGGAGCAGGTGGGGAGAAGAGGGGGTGGTGGTTGGGAGGCGAGGATAGGGGAGGGCAGACTTATACGGTCTGTACCAGAGCCGGTGATGGGAGGCGGGACTGGTGGTTGGGAGGCGGGAAATACTGCTGGGCAGACTTATATGGTCTGTGCCCTGAAAAGGACAGGTACAAATTCAAGGTAAGGTATACACATATGAGTTTGTCTTGGGCAGACTGGATGGACCATGCAGGTCTTTTTCTGTTGTCATCTACTATCTTACTATGTTCTATGTAACATCAAAAATGCTGTCCACCAGGATGACCTCATATAATTTCTAGCAGACACAGATCACAGCTTGATGAGGTGCCCCATTTAACATCTCCATCTCTTCAGCAAGAGCTGTATTTGCAAATTCATCATGTCTATGCACAAATTTTCGAGTAGCCAATACCTCTCTTCAGGCCACCCGACAGCATTTCTCCATCACCTGGAAGCATTCCCCAGGGAATCCACACAGGGCAGTATTTTCAACCATCACAGAACACCAGTAAACTCATGTTTATATCCAATAACAAACCAGTTTTGTCAATAAGATCATATGCCCACATTAATTGGATTGGATTAAATAAAATAAAATGTAACTTTATGCTTATATGATGGCATTTCATTCCACAAAATCATTTAGACCCCACTCGGAGGTCACCTTCAAATAAAATATCCACCACTGATCACATTCAGCTCATTTTTGTGCTCTATTGCCCCCAAGTGGATGTTCCTGCACTTTGTTCAATGATGTGCCATTTGATCTGATCAAAACTGTGATTATTATCCAAAAAATGCTTGACAATAGGGGCTGAAACCTTCTGCGGTGCTCTACCAAATGTGTTTTTATCTTTCTTGTTGTACGCCCCACATAAAAACTGCAAGGACAAAAAACAAACTACTATACCTGAATGTAAACCACTTCAATAGCCTTCAGACTTGCAGGTTTCTCATGCATACAGCTACAGTAGGTATTTTTCTTTCCCTGGAGGGCTCACAATTAAAAAGAAAATTCACAAAGAACCATCATGGGATTTGAACCTAGGTTAGTCTGCAGCACGAATCATTCGGCTATTGCTCAGCTCTGCATGGAAGTACTGTAAGACGTTAATTAAACATCCATAGTTCTTGAAGCTAAATCAGATCCCCATATTCCTTGCTGATTTCATATTCAGAGGCTGGAGGGTTCAGTGACCATTAGATTAAGGAGATGACTTGCCTTAATTCCTCAAGTGGACAACTGCTCAATCAGAGCACCTTTCTGTAACCCAGACATGCAAAGCACCAGGTCTAAATAAAAATATCCATCTTTTAGGACATTGATATCCCTTCCCCTTCTTAAATCAGACTTGGATGATCATATTTTGGCCACTCCCTAGTCCTACCCAAAACATGCCCAGACCACACCTCCTTGCCCTAAGGACATACTGCAGTTTTAGATATCCATACCCTGGCTTCAGTGGCGTAGGAAGGGGGGGGGCGGTCCGCTCCGGGTGCACACCGCTGGGGGGTGTCGGCTCCATGCTGGTGCACTGCCCTTTCTGCCCCGGAAGAGGTTACTTCTTGTTCCGGGACAGAGAGAGCAGTGAACCAGGCAGCGTGGAGCCGACACACCACAGCAATGTGCAGTCGGGGCGGATCGGCCCTCCCGTCCGTCCCTCGCCGCAGGTATGCGCTCCGGGGGGGGGGGTATGCACTCTGGGGGGTGCGCTCCAGCGGGAGGAGGGTGCGCCGTGCTGCACCTGGGGGGGGGGGCGCAGCTGCGACCCTCCCCGGGTGTCAGCTCCCCTTGCTACGGCTCTGCCTGGCTTTATAAAATCAGGATTTGAATGTCCATACAATATGGATGTTTAAATACTGGTTTTCAGACATCCAAAACATGAATAGAATTTCTAAAATAACGGCCATGTATGCATAAAAGTTTATTTTAAAAAGTGCTTAATTTCTGCAAATTATTTTTACTCATGGCAGCTTTCTGTGCTAAAAAACACAAACACCATCATTTTTGCAATTTGGCACATGTTGATATGTTTTTGTTTATTTTATCACCCACGGGATCTCATTTTCAAAGCAGATAGCTGTCTCAAAATGGCCCAAAAATGTCCATCTGCCAAAAATGTCTAAATTGTGATTTTCAAACAGGCAGAATTTGGATATTTTCCACTGAGTTGGAGGTGTGTTTTGGGCAAGACAAGGCAGTCCCAAATTAGGATATATTTCAGTGATAATGGAACAGGAAGACATGTCCAAGTCAAAAAAGAAGGACATTTGTATTTAGACCTGTTTCAATCAAGTTCCAAGTAACAAAAGGGGCTGTGATTGACCAGATTACCACTAGAGGGATTAAGGTTTGACCCCTCCATAATCCCCCAGTTAATGCTCTTCCCCTCCCACCTCCTTAAGAAGTGAAACTGAAAGGGATGCCAGGTGTTATGGCAGCATCAGGTATTATGGGCATCCCCAACAGAGCAGCAAGCAGTTCCCAGGAGTAGCCTAGTGGTCAGTGCAATGGACAGTGAACAAAGGAATCCAGGTCCAAAACCCAATCTACCTAATACATATGTGGTAGAAATTGTGCTGAGATATCTCATACATATATATTATGGTTATTCCCGAAAATGCCAGCTTTCTCCCTTCCTTCCTCCTTACCCAGCACACCCTCTTCCTCTCCAGTAGTATTTCCCCACCCCCTTTCCCATACCATGCCAGTGTAGACCTTAGAAATGCATAAGCTCTATATGTAGATCCTTCAAGAGGTAGTGTGCCATGATTTATGCTCTACACCCTTTCTGATATTTTGGTGCCACCTCAGTAAGGCCAACACACAATCTCTCCACTGCAAAACACTATACACAAACGTGTGCAAAAAAACACATTCATAACCTTACCAAACCAAACCATAACAGCACTAATTCCAAGGACAGGACGAGCTACAACCTTATGCGTGGAAAGGCAGCACTGTAATTACACCGGGCTCTAAAACACCAGTACATTACCTAATGAAGAAAAAAAAAAAAAGGGCTACACACTAGCAGACTACTGCACCTTGATCACACATGAAAAACACAGATATGACACAAGGAACTAGAAATAAAAAAATATGAAGGCAAAATACTGAACTAGAAAGTTACCTCAAGAAGTCAGACTCAGCATGCAGCAATACTAGAAAAATTGAAACTTACATGCAAGATATCACAGATGCACATTTCCAAAAGCTGACATATTCCAATTAATAAATTCTGAATAAAATACTTTTTTCTACCTTTGTTGTCTGATCATTTAGTTTTTATATTCGCTTTGGTCCCAGTGTCTTCTGTTTTATGTAGTGTCTTCTTTCCATTTGATATTTTTTCACTCACCATGTCCTCGAGTTTCAGTATCTGCCCTCAAAGTGTTCCGATCCAGCCCTTAAATTCAGCAGTTTCCCCTCCATCCATATCAAGCATTTCTCCTTACTCCCTATCCCTCCATTCATGTGCAGCTACTTCCTCTGTCTTCACTTCCCTCCATCCATGTCCAGCATTTCTCCTCTCTCCCTTCCCCTCCATCCATGTGCATCTCCTTCCTGACTTCCCTCCCTTCCATCCATCCATATCCAGCAATTTTTCTCTCTTCCCTGCCCTCCCCTCCATGGCCAGCAATTTCTCTTCTCTCCCCCTGCCCTCCCCTTCATTCATGTGCATCTCCTTCCTGTCTTCCATCCCCTCCATCCATGTCCAGCAACTCTCCTCTCTCCCCTGCCCTCCCCTCCATCCATCCATCCCTCACAGACAGTGTCCCACCCTTGCGGGAACAGGAAATACATCATCATAGGAAAGCGGGACACTGTCTGTGAGGGAAGGGAAAGGCTGGAGGTGAGCCTGCTTGCTGTGCTGTTTTCTTCACTACCATCGCTGGGACTGTAATAAAAGGTTTAAACGCGGGGGGGGGGGGGGGGGAACGACAGGAAGGAATGAAGAGGAGGGCTGTCAGGGAGCTGAGGGCGGGAAGGAGGGACCAGAGCTGCCTGTAGCAATGTACCGGCCCTGCATTTGTCCCTGAAACTATGCCCATTCATATAGGAGACACCTGCAGGCTTGAAAGCTATTGTAGTGGTGTACAGATAGGTAGAGTAGGTTTCATTCTGTTCCTGGAGGGCTCACAATACAAAATAAAGGAATTATGGTGAGAATTGTACCTGTGTGCAATTGTTTAAAGCCTACTGCACTGACCACTAGGCTGCCCCTCTGATCTACAGGGATGTCTGTGTGGCCATTTCTTTCAAAATGATGCCGCTCATTCTAGTGCCTGGGGTTTTTTTTGTTGTTGTTGTTTGGTTGGTTTTTGGAGTTATTTTTGTGTTTAGATGTCTTCTGTGCAAAAATGTTCATCTTTAAGCCATTTTCAAAACAGAAACCCAGATGTGTTTCCTGTTCAAAAATAGCTCTAAGATGGATTTTTTTTTTTAACATACTGAGCAAAACGTCCCAATTTGGACTCTCACAACTTATCAAAAATGCCCCTCACAGTGTCTTTTGTGAGAAAAGATTAGCAGTTTAGTACATCACATCAGCCTTTGTGATGGAGTGTACAGGAAGTTGCTAATTCTCCTTAACAACACTTCCTCACAGTCCCTGGAATGCTTAGTAAGGAGGGTATGATGCACTCAAAACAGTAAAAATGCAGAAGAGAGACAAGCAAGGGAGGCCCAGGTAAGAAAGGAACTGCCCTCCAGCATATGCAGCTACACTTATAGACTGCAAAAATGCATTGACTACCAATATGGACAAATATAGCCCATGTGAATCCCCTGGTACACTTACTGCCACTGACGACCCTCCCTTCCCAATCTATGGGTGCACCAGACTAAAGCTAGTTCTAAAGATGACACACCCTTTACCGAATCAAACTTAGTGCCAATTTTTCCAGCACCCAGATTCCGGTGCCATTTATAGAATCCGGTCATATGTGGGTTGCATCTTAAGGGGTCCTTTTACTAAGGTGTGATGAAAAATGGCCTGCAGTAGTGTAGGCGCAGGTTTTGGGTATGCACAGATCCATTTTTCAGCGCACCTGCAAAAAAATGCATTTATAACATTTTTGCCGAAAATGGGCATTCGGCAAAATAAAAATTGACACACGTCCATTTTGGGTCTGAGACCTTACTGCCAGCCATTGACTTAGTGGTAAGGTCTCTCACATTAACTGTGCGGTAATCGCCTATATCCGATGGCATGCATAGCGGACACGTGTAAAATTGAGATTACCGCACGGGACACATGGTAGCTGGGCGGTAACTCCGGATTGGCACATGTTGGGCGCATGTAGGCGCTTACGCAGCTTAGTAAAAGGGCCCCTAAGTTTGCAGAATACTGTTCAGCACCCATTCATCATTTAGGCATGTGAATGTAACATGCATGTAAGTATTAACATTCTTTAAACTTAGTATGCAAATGGTGCTTATATTAGGTGCTAAGGTTATAGTAGAAGGAGATACAGTATATGCACAATTATAAGTATTTTTGATAGTTAAACAATGAATTTTTTTAATGCTAGACTATATAGAAAATCTTTACTGATGAATAAACTGAAGAAAGAATAATATTGAAATAAATTCTTGCTTCATATATGATGGTTCTTAAATTTTTTTCAAAATGGTTTGGTATAGAGAGTTTAAGAGTGGACTTGTTTGGATGTTGCTTTCTAATATAATCAAGACATATTTTATGTTGGAAGGGAATTACTAACAGATTATGCTATAATGAGCTGAATGCTCACTGAGGTCCAGACGCTCAAAACTCCCACAGCAAGCCAACAGCACAGAAAAAATACAGCTGAAACAGCACAGAAAAATAACTCGCCAATGCTGAAAGTAAATGGTATGCAAATCACACGTGAGCTGTTAAAGTGAAAGCGAGGAGAAGGGATGTGCTTGGCACATGAACAGAAGAGTTTCCCAGCTAGCTTGGAATGCTTATATTTAAATACAGGAAACAGGCACCAATTTGTGCTTTCACTTTTGGGTCTGCTCTGACTTGCACACATTCGTTTCTCACAAGCAGTGCTTAGGGTCTTGCAGGGCTTTCTTCTGCTACCAAAACCAATCAACAACAGGGCCGCCGAGAGGGGGGAAGGCGGGCCAGGCGCTGGGGTCAGGCCGCCGGCACTGCAGTCCCCGGTCTCACCTGCCTGCCTCCTTGGCTCCAGGCCCCCTGCATTCGAAGCAGCAGTCACAGATCGCCTCCCTTCGGGCCTTCCCTCCCTGTATTCCGCCCTCGCGGAAACCGGAAGTTACATCAGATGAGGGCGGGACACAGGGAGGGAAGGCCAGAAGAGAGGCAATCTGCAACTGCCGCTTTGAATGCAGGGGGGCCCAGAGCCGTGGAAGCAGGCAGGTGAGACCGGGGACTGCAGCAGCAGGGGGAGCGACAGGGGGTGGCAGCGGCAGGGGGAGCGATGGGGGGAGGCAGCAGAGGGGGGCTGAGGCGGGGCAGACTTGCCCCGGGCCCGGTCTAGTCTCTCAGTGGCCCTCATCAACACTGGCAGATTTTAAAGAAAAAAAATTCACAAGAAATCCTCTCTTCAAACACCCTGATGCCTGCTCCGAGCTGGCATTATATTTTGCAGCGATAAGGTGACTTTGTTTTGTGCACTGTTCTCTTGAGCATTGGAAGGGACTAGGAAATGACCTCATATCTATTTGACTACATTAGCATGCTATATGCGCTAATCCTTGGTGCACTCCTTATTTCCCATGCTAGAGCCTTCTAAGCATTCCACGCTAGTTAATGCGGTCGCTAGTCCTACCCTAATGGCTTCTAGCTCCCTCATTTGCTTCTGAGCATCGGGGCATGAGGAAAATACACAATGACCAAACTATGTAGATTTTAAAAAAGGCAGCAGTCTTGAATGGGATTCTGTAAGAAACAGGGAGTCAATGTTCTTTGTGGAAAACAGTGGCAACATGGACATACTTCTTAGCTCTTTCATACTGATCAGGACATTGCTTTCCCAAATCCTTTGAGAAAGGAAACTGTTTTCCTACTGCAGTTTTAAACACATCCTATTTGTATGTTTAGATAGAACAAACTATTCCAGATTCACTGGTACATTGTTTTGTTTTCTTGTTCAGAAGGCTAATAAAGGTTTCTGGCCTTATACAGATCCTTATCCAGAAGATTGGGGAGGCTTATGAGGGCACATTCATCTCAAACTCATTCCTGTGGCTTCCACAAAGAAAGTCTTCTTTCAAATGGAAATTTGGAACAGCATCAGTTTCAGTGTATCTCCATGAAACATTGTAAGTCTTTTTCTTCTGTTTGCTACATTTCAGAACGCTGTTTTGGAAAATCCCATGGTCCGGGAAGAATATTCTCAAACTGTTACTTTTCTCAGACATTCCAAATGGATTAACTGCCTAAAGGAAGTAGTAGACTAAGGTTAATTTTATTTTATTAAAATCAGACTGATTTAAGGGCTCATTTTCTAAACAGAAAAACAGGCAGATAGATGCATTTCTAGCAGAAAAATGTTAGTACATAAGCACTGCCACGCTGGGAAAAGACCAAAGGTCCATCAAGCCCAGCACTCTGTCTCCGACAGTGGCCAATCCAGGCCCCAAGAACCTGGCAAAAACCCAGAATTTAATAACGATCAATGGGCTTTTCCTTCAGGAATCTGTCCAGACCCCCTTTAAACTCAGCAAGGCCAGCTGCCGTCACTACCTTCTCCGGCAATGAGTTCCAGAGTCTAACCACACACTGAGTAAAGAAAAACTTTCTCCAATTTGTTTTAAACCTACCACATTCTAATTTCATCTTGTGTCCCCTAGTTCTATTATTGTTAGAAAGCGTAAACAAACGCTTCACATCTGTCCGCTCTACCCCACTCATTATTTTGTAGACCTCTATCATATCACCCCTCAGCCGCCTTTTCTCCAGGCTAAAGAGTCCTAGCCGTTTAAAGCATTTAATCAAACAAAGGAAGAAAAACGCCAAGACCGCTAGTAATTTAGAAGAAAACATTCCTAGAGGGGGTGTTTTGTGGGTATAACTTGGGCGGTGTTATATGATGAAGGTTTCGAGCCCAAAACGACTTCATAGAGGTGGGAAGAAAAACATCCAGAAATAGACCTGCTTTAAAATCACCTAGGGTAAGGCCAAATCTGTCTTTATATCCGTTTGTGGTTTTGCTGAGTTGGAGAGTGGAGAGCTGGAAATGATCATTTGTGAGAAACAGTGGAGAGTTGTTGAGTGCTTTGCTACCTTTGTGTGTTTGCCCCAGTCTGAACCTTTTCACCTTTACATTTCCTGTTTTGGAGGGTATTTTCAAATAACGGAAACATTTATTTTTTTTCTTCCATTATGGATTTCAGTTTTTAAATGTTTTCTGTTAAATGTTTATTTCTCCATTTGGACTTCATATTGAAAATGCCCCTCTTAATGTGGCACATGGTCTAACAGAAACTTACATTTGGTAGCAAATGTAGCAGGACATGCAAGTAATACTATATTACTATGGCTTACATAAGAAAGGTGATAAAACAAAGATGCATTTAGAAACTTTCCATAATAACAATTATTCTTACAGTCAAACTTACACATACTTTAGGAAATAGACAAAGCAGATCATGCAATTTAACTTGAGACAACCTAGCTGTAATTGACCCAACTCCTAATTTAATACGTAACTGTCAGCATATTACCATTTTTGAATCATCTCTGGGAAAAGAAAAATGCTTTATATCCATTAGAAATCCCCAGTAACTCTCTTTGTATTTAAATAAGCATAATAAAATTCTCTTTGATGTCTAGACTGCCATATACCTGTCAGTCTTAAAGAGCAATTACTAATCAAGGAATTTAATGCAACCACCAAGGCATTTTATATACTGCTATAAGTAAAATTAAGGGGAAATTCATACATGAAATCATTTTTTAAAAATACTTAAAAACAAACGGGAAGACAATTTTCAAAACTATTTACCTGGTTAAATAGCAAGTTACCAAAGAAAATTGGCCTGTTTGAAAATGTCTGTCCTCTGTCTGGCTGAAAGTGCATACAGGCTTCCATAGCTTGCACACTTTTAGCTGGTCAAAATAATGTTCCTGGAGATGTGTTTAGGTTTTAGAGCAAGACTCCAATGGAGCATTTAACCAAGTCAGCCCTGGAATTCAGAATGGGTCTTTCAACAACCAGGTCAGCTAGTAACCTGAGCCACAGAAAAAAAAGACTCTGGCCTAGATGCACAAAAATCAACGAGCCAGCAATGTGCATTTTATACTGGTTTTAGCCAGTTAAGTGAGCACGGAGTTCAGCAAGACATGCACAAACGCTCTTGTCCTGTCACGGTAGCAGCTAATGATAATTGCATGCTAAGATATTTAAATGAGCTACTTACCATTCAAATATGCATTCTGAGTAATGCACAGTCATTTTCCTAGTGATGCACAGAAAGAGCCGCCTACCTTTACAATGACAGTTTAACGGGTGGTCAGGAGCTGTCTGTACTGCCTGACTGGCTGAGGAGAGCTTTGAGAGTGGTGGACTGTCCAGCAGCTGTGAAGTTGCAAAGCATCACTAGGCCTGCCTATTCTCTTTTTGCAGCTAACAGTGCCGTAGATGACAGATCAGCCCAGAGGTCTTCCAGCTGGAGCGGGAGACAGGGGTACAGGGAGAACAGATCACAGAGACATGCTGTCAAGTCCTCAGCCTCTAACCAGCTACAATGTTTGTACTAACGCCTAAACTCCCCAAAATATAGTAACAACATGACAAACTAATGGAAGACAAATTAGCTGTTTCTGGACCTTTGCAAACTCCTTGTGGGTCAGAAATGGTGGAAAACAAAAAAAGGCTACAAACTGCTTTCAGACATGCAGCTTGTAAGCATGTATGAAAGCCGTCTGAAGCATGCGCAGAGCAGTCATGCTTAGCGATTGACTCCCCCCTCCCTACTGAGCTGCTCACTGTTTTTGTGAGCAGCTCATTTGCATCCTGTTTCTTCTGAGCATCCCTAGCTATTCCCAACTCGGTAAGTTTTTTTTACCAAGGTAGAAATAGCAGTCGGTGATTTAACGGGAATTTAGTGCATCGACGTGTCTGTGAGATAGCCCCTAGGTATCAGGGATTGGCTAGGCTTAGTCAACATGAAGACTAAGCAGCTAGCTCAGTTTCTTAGCCTTCTGTTTTCAGAGTCCTTGATACATGGAGGGGCATTTTTTAATGTGTCAGAATTGGGATGTTTAGCTCATTGTCCAAAAAATGTTCATCCTAGAGCCATTTATGAAGAGGAAAAACATCTGTGTTTCCCTTTCAAAAATGCTTCTAAGATGGACATATTTTCACTGAAGATGTTTAAAGAGAAGAATCATTTTCCAAACTGACAGAGGGGGACAGCATCTACTGGGGAATTAAGAAGGGGTCAAGCCTTAATCCATCCAGTGATTAGCTGGTCATTCAGAGCAACTTTTTTAAGCTTGTACATGATTGAAACAGGTCTAGGTAAAAACATACTTCTTTTTAGATTTGACATGTCTTTCTTTTCCATTATCGCTGAAAGATGTACTAATTTTGGGGCCTCCCTAGTCCTGCCCAGAACATGCCCACAACACGCCCCCTTGCGGTTTGGATGAACTCAATGGAAAACATCTAAATTCCGCCTTTTTGAAAATCATGATTTAGACATTTTTGGCAGGTGGACGTGTTTTGGGCTATTTTGAGACATCTATCTGCTTCAACAATGAGCACCTAAGACTTTCTGCTTAAAGTATATAAGGTGCAGTGGAATAATTTTTAAATGATGTTTTTGCACATATAGGTCTTTTTATATGTATAAAAGTACTTTTATATTATTATCCAAGGGGTTACACATGTAAAAGTATGCACAATGACAAGAAGGTACTCATATGTAGGTATATTCAGAGGGGAGTCTGAGTGCAGTATGGACGTAGTCACAAGTTACGTGTACTGTTTATAAAATAGGGACCCAATATTCACAGTGATTTAACTGGGCAGGGCAGTCTCCTGCCCAGTTTAATCCCTTATGCCTGCCTATCTGCTGATATTTAGTGGTACTTAACCACCCTCCCCAACACCCGCCCACTTCTAGCACAACCCTTCATTTATAGTCAGTTATTGTAATTAAGATAACAAGCAAGGAGTGCTCTTACAGAGTTTTAAATACATTTCATTACCTCTAAGAAGAAAACACTAAATAAATCACACAATATACCATATAAACTAAAGATATGTCTATATTAAGCTAATATCCGTAACACCTTAGCAAGTTTTAAATTATTGGAAAACTCAAAAATACTAAGATGAAGTCAGCAGTCCAGCAGCGAGAGGGGTGCTATCCAGTCTTTTGCATTGAGTGTCACATGTATGATTATCTCCCACTTGGTGAACAGTTATATGTGTGTGCCCAATGCAAAGAGATCCTAGCTCTCAGAGAACGGGTCTGTTGTCTTGAGGCTAGAGTAGCAGACTTGGTGGAGCTGAGGGAGACAGAGAGGTACATAAAGGAGACCTAAAGGGATGTTGTAGAGAAGTCTCGCCTCAAGTCTGGTAGTCCCTGTGCTGCATTGGAGGAGGGAGGTCTCCTAGAAGGACAGCATCACCCTGGTGAAGTAGGAAATACTCCTGTAGCCAGGATCTGCCCACCAGGGGATGTACTACCCTCTCGCACCGAGGATATGTCTTCAAGTTCTGCCCAGGAGGGAAGGGTTAGGACAGCTGTTGTAGTTGGTGATTCGATCATTAGGCATATAGATAGCTGGGTGGCTGGTGGACATGAGGATCGCCTGGTGACTTGCCTACCTGGTGCGAAGTTGGCGGACCTCACGCATCACCTAGTCAGGATCTTAGATAGTGCTTGGGAGGAGCCAGCTGTCTTGGTACATGTGGTACCAATGGCATAGGAAAATATGGGAGGGATGTTCTAGAAGCCAAATTTAGGCTCTTAGGTAGAAAGCTGAAGTGCAGATCCTCCAAGGTCGCATTTTCAGTTATGCTTCCCATTCTACTCGCAGGACCCAAAAGGCAGGTAGAGCTCCAAAGTCTCAATGCGTGGTTGAGATGATGGTGCAGGGATGAGGAATTTAGATTTGTTAGAAAATGGGCAACGTTCTGGGAAAGGGGAGACTGTTCTCAATGAGAGAGGGAGCCATTTTGGATCTGGTCCTTTGTGACGTGCAGGGCAAAGTGCAAGAGATGGCAATGTTGGGTCCCCTGGGAAACAGTGATCCTAACATGATTAAGTTTGAGCTACTATCTGGGATGAGCCCACAAAAAAAAATCTACTGTAGCTACATTTAATTTTCAAAAGGGCAACTATAATAAAATGAGGAAAATGGTTAAAAAGAAACTAAAAAGATCAGCTGCAAAGGTTAGGACACTCAATCAGGCATGGATGTTATTCCCCTTCCTTGCCTATTCTTGTCTCTTAGCATTTTCTCTTATTGCATTGTCATTTTTAATTCTCCTATGTAAGCCACATTGTGCCTGCGTGTGTGGGAAAATGTGGGGTAGAAATGTACTATAAATAAATAAATAAATAAAAATACCATCTTGGAAGCCCAGTCCAGATGCATTCCACGAATTTACAAAGATGGAAATAAGAGATAACATCAGCCAGCATGATTCAAAGGTAAAGTAAAAGAGGCCATTGAAGCCAAAAGATTGTCCTTCAAAGAATGGAAAAAGGACTCAAATAAAATAAATAAGAAGCAACATAAGCACTGGCAAGTCAGATGCAAAGCATTAATAAAGAAATCTAATAAAGAATATGAAGAGAAACTTGCCTTTGAGGCTAAAACTCACAGTAACAACTTTTACACGTACATCAGAAGCAGAAAGCCTGTGAGGGAATCCGTGGGACCGTTTGATCATGAAGTAGCAAAAGGGGCGCTCAGGGAGGACAAGGCCATAGCAGAGAAACTGAATTAATTATTTGCTTCTGTCTTTACTGAAGAAGATGTAAGAGATCTGCCTGTACAAGAAATGATTTTCAAGGGTGATGATGCAGAGGAATTGAAAGAAATATCAATGAACCTGGAAGATGTACTGAGCCAAACTGACAAACTAAAGAGTAGTAAATCACCTGGACCAGATGGCATACATCCATGGGTACTCAAGCATGAAACTGCTGATCTGCTGTTAGTAATATGTAACCTGTCGTTAAAATCATCCATAGTACCTGAAGATTGGAGGGTGGCCAATGTACACCGATTTTTAAAAAGGGTTCTAGGGGTGATCCGGGAAATTATAGACCAGTAAGCCTGATGTCAGTGCCAGGCAAAATAGTGGAAACTATTATAAAGAACAAAATTATAGAACACGTAGACAGACATGATTTAATGGGGCAGAGTCAGCATGGGTTCAGCACAGGGAAGTCTTGCCTTACCAACTTGCTTCATTTCTTTGAAGGCATGAATAAATATGTGGATAAAGCTAAGCCAGTTGATGTAGTGTATCTAGATTTTCAGAAAGCTTTTGATAAAGTTCCTCATGAGAGACTCCTGAGAAAAATAAAGAGTCATAGGATAGGAGGCAAGGTTCTGGTGTAGATTAGGAATTGATTATTGGACAGAAAACAGATGGTAGGGTTAAATGGTCATTACTCTCAATGGAGGAGAGTGAACAGTGGGGTGTCACAGGAATCTGTACTGGGACCGGTACTATTTAACATATTTATAAATGATATGGAAATCAGAACGACGAGTGAGGTGATCAAATTTTGCAGATGATACAAAACTAATCAAGGTGGTTAAAAAACTTGTGGTCTGTGAAATATTGCAGGAAGACCTTAGGAAATTGGAAGACTGGCTACCCAAATGGCAGATTAAATTTAATGTACACAAAAGCAAGGTGATGCACATTGGAAAGAGTAATTCGAATCACAGTTAACTTGTGCTAGGGTCCATCTTGGGGGTCAGCGCTCAAGAAATAGATCTGGGTGTCATTGTAGAAAATACGCTGAAATCTTTTGCTCAGTGTGAAGCGGCAGCCAAAAAAACTAACAGGATGCTAGGAATTATTAGGAAAGGGATGGCGAATAAGACCCAAAATACTATAATGCCTTTGTATTGCTCCATGGTACATCCGCACCTTGAGTACTGCGTTCAGTTCTGGTCACCATAGCTCAAAAAAGATACAGCGGAATTATAAAAGGTTCAAAGAAGAGCTTATGAGGAAATGCTTGGAAAAAAGACGGATGAGGGGAGATATGATTGAGGTCTACAAAATCCTGAGTGGTGTAGAACGAGTAGAAGTAAATTGTTTTTTTACTCATTCCAAAAGTACAAAGACTAGGGGACACTTGAAGAAGTTACATGGAAACACTTGTAAAACAAATAGGAGGAAATATTTTTTTCACTCAACGAATAGTTAAGCTCTGGAACTCTTTGCCAGAGGAAGTGGTAACAACAGTTAGCGTATCTGGTTTTTTAAAAAGTTTGGACAAATTCCTAGAAGAAAGGTCCATAATCTGCTATTGAGACAGACATGGGAAACATGTAGTATGTAGTATGGGATTTGTAGTATGGAGTGTTGCTGTGATTTGGGTTTCTGCCAGGTACTTGTGACCTGGCTTGGCCACTGTTTGGAAAACAGGATACTGGACTAGATGGACCACTGGTCTGACCCAGTATGGCTACTCTTATGTTCTTAGAATATCTAACTGCCTCTTACCAGAGCTTTTGATCTAGTGAACCATAATGTATTGTTGGAGATCTTTGATAAATACTGTATATCTACTACTACTTAACATTTCTAGAGCGCTACTAGGGTTACGCAGCGCTGTACAATTTAACAAAAAGAGACAGTCCCTGCTCAAAGAGCTTACAATCTAATAGACAAGTGAACGGTCGGTCCGATAGGGGCAGTCAAATTGGGGCAGTCTGGATTCACTGAACGGTAAGGGTTAGGTGCCGAACGCAGCATTGAAGAGGTGGGCTTTAAGCAAAGACTTGAAGACGGGCAGGGAGGGGGCTTGGCGTAAGGGTTCAGGAAGGTTGTTCCAAGCATAGGGTGAGGCGAGGCAGAATGAACGGAGCCTGGAGTTGGCGGTGGTGGAGAAGGGTACTGAGAGGAGGGATTTATCCTGTGAACGGAGGTTACGGGCGGGAACGTAAGGGGAGATGAGGGTAGAAAGATAGTGAGGGGCAGCAGACTGAGTGCATTTGTAGGTAAGAAGGAGAAGCTTGAATTGAATGCGGTATCTGATCGGAAGCCAGTGAAGTGACCTGAGGAGAGGGGTGATATGAGTATATCGGTTCTGGCGGAATATGAGACGTGCAGCAGAGTTCTGAACAGACTGAAGGGGGGATAGATGGCTAAGTGGGAGGCCGGTGAGGAGTAAGTTGCAGTAGTCCAGGCGAGAGGTAATGAGAGCGTGGACGAGAGTTCGGGTGGTGTGTTCAGAGAGGAAAGGGCGAATTTTGCTGATGTTAAAGAGGAAGAAGCGACAGGTCTTGGCTATCTGCTGGATATGTGCAGAGAAGGAGAGAGAGGAGTCAAAGATGACTCCGAGGTTGCGGGCAGATGAGACAGGGAGGATGAGGGTGTTATCAACTGAGATAGAAAGTGGAGGAAGAGGAGAAGTGGGTTTTGGTGGAAAGACTAATAATCTAATAATGTATTATCATGGTTTAGAGGATTTCTGACCTTCTTGTGTCAAATTTAAGGATCAAATCTCTGAATGTTGGTCCCCTCCATCTGGTGTGCCTCAGGAATTGCCACTTTCTTCCTTGGGTCTTCAATTGGAATTGCAGGATTTTAAAGTTTCATTTACGTAGCTTTTATCACAATTATAGTCCCGGTTACGATTAGTCTATAGGCTTTGCATAATGATGTTTCCTATTGTCTTTTTATAATTACAAACTGGATAAATTCTCATTATTTTAAATTGAATAGAGATAAAACTAAATTTAGTAACTAAATATAGTGGCAGAAAAAGACTTGAATGGTCCATCCAGTCTGCCCAACAAGATAAGCTCATTTTACAAAGTATGTGATACTTTATATGTATACCCAGGTGATTTGTCCATGCAATTCTTAGGGCACAGACTGTAGAAGTCTGCCCAGCATTGTTCTTGTATTAAAAGTTCTGAAGCTAACTTTGAAGCCCCTTAAAATTTACACTCCAGCCCATCCATCTCTATTTAGTTACGATCAGGGTGTAGATCGTAGAAGTCTGCCCAGCACAGGTTTAGCTTCCCAATTACTGGCGTTGCCACCCAATCTCCGCTGAGTTTACATGGATCCATTCCTTCTAAACAGGATTTGTTTGTATTTATCCCATGCATATTTGAATTCCATTGCTGTTTTCATCTCCACCACCTCCCGTGGGAGGGCATTCCATGTATCTACCACTCTTTCTGTGAAAAATACTTCCTGACATTACTCCTGAGTCTGCCCCTCTTCAACCTCAATTCATATCCTCTAGTTCTACCACCTTCATGTCTCTGTAAAATGATTGTTTGCAGATTAATACCTTTCAAATATTTGAACATCTGTATCATGTAACCCCTCTTTCTCCTTTCCTCCAAGGTATATATGATTAGATCGGCAAGTCTCTGCTTGTACGGTTTGCAACGCAAATCGCATAACATTTTTGTAGCTTTCCTTTTCACTGCTTCCAGTCTTTTTACATCTTTAGCAAGATACAGCCTCTAAAACGGAACACAATACTCCAAGTGGGGCCTCACCAACGAATTGTAGAGGGGCATCAAGTCGTTGGTGAGGCCCCACTTGGAGTATTGTGGGAATGGGGATGGGGAATGTTTCATTTTAGACCAATCTATTAAAATCTTAGGTACTACTCTGGTTAATAAACTTTCCATGGAACCACAGATAAAGCCATTAATCAAAAATTCATTTTAGACTATGAGAAAGTTACAGGCTATTCGTAAATATCTCCCAGTAGAATTATTTCAACTGGTGATTCAATCTCTGTATCTTAGCAAACTGGATTATTACAACATTGTCTATGTGCGGTTGCTAAAATATTTGCTGAAGAAATTCAGACTATCCAGAATGTTGCAGTTCATTTAATCTTCTCACTTAAGAAATCAGACAGAGTCACAGATTATTTTATTAAGCTTCATTGGCTTAACATTGAGACAAGAATCATTTTTAAATTAGGATGTCTTTTGTGGAAGATAACCCAGGATATAGTACCACAATACATGATTTCTTTGGTTTATTATTCATTAACAAGTCAATGTTATAATACTCACAAGCAGTTCCTATTTGCTTTTCCAAGTGTCTGGGGTATTATTTTCAAGAAGCCTTTATCAGGTCTATTTGCATATCAAGCAGCTAGACTCTGGGAATTCTTACCATCAAGTTTGAGATTGTTACCCAGTTCTGGCCTGTTTAAAAAGAACCTTAAACCTTTATTGTTTAACAGATATATGATCTATATGATCTATATAATCTATATAATTTAGAAAACAGAGAGTAGGATTAAAAGGTCAATATTCGCAATGGAGAAGGGTAGTTAGCGGGGTCCCTCAGGGATCGGTGCTGAGACCTCTGTTTTTTAACATATTCATAAATGACCTAGAGATGGGGGGTAACTAGTGAGGTAATAAAATTTGCCGATGACACAAAGTTATTCAAAGTAGTCAAATCGCGGGAAGATTGGGAAAAACTACAAGAGGACCTTATGAGATTGGGAGACTGGGCGTCTAAATGGCAGATGACGTTTAATGTGAACAAGTGCAAAGTGATGCATGTGAGAAAGAAGAACCCAAACTATAACTATGTCATGCAAGGTTCAGCGTTGGGAGTCATGGACTGAGAAAGGGATCTAGGTGTCGTCGTTGATGATGCGTTGAAAACTTCTGCTCAATGTGCTGCTGCGGCCAGAAAAGGAAATAGAATGTTGGGTATCATTAGGAAAGGGATTGAAAACAAAAATAAGGATATTATTCTGCCGTTGTATTGCTCCATGGTGCAACCGCACCTCGAGTATTGTGTTCAATTCTGGTCAACGCACCTCAAAAAAGACATAGTGGAATTGGAAAAGGTGCAGAGAAGAGCGACAAAGATGATACAGGGGATGGGACGACTTCCCTATCAGGATCGGTTGAAGAGGCTGGGGTTCTTCAGCTTGGAGGGAAGGGGAACTGGCAGGCAGACAGAAGGAAAATATGCAGGACCCTGGAGGGGGAGACATGTTATATATGTGGATTGAGGGGGCACAGACCGGGTATATTCCATAACAACGTGCATAGATTCTAGAAACGCCCATAACCTGCCTATTCCTGCCTATGGCCACACCTCCTTTTCAACTGTGCAACTTAGAATTTACTTGCAGCACGTTATAAAATACACTTAGACAATTCTGCACATGAATTCTAATTAATGTCAATTAGTGTCAATAATTTCTTGTTAATTAGCAATTATCAGTGCTGATTGGCTTGTTAACTAAGTTGTGTTTGCAGATCCAGAATATGACTGGATTTGCAGGCGTAAATTAGGTCATGCTACATAGAATCCCGGGGTATGTGTCTAAAATGTTGGTAATGATACTGATGCTCCTATGCATCTCAATGAAAACATGAAGTTAGACTAGAATTATAAAGCTAAGGTAACTCTATTCATGATTTTATGTTGAAAGCAAGCCTATCCAATATTATCAGTGCTGAATAACAAGCATTTAATCATCTGTGCTGGAGGATATTGTACATTAGAAACTCTTTTTTCTGTAAAGTTTGACAGAAAGATGGAATTGTGTACTATAATAAAAAAAAAGCAAAAACTGATACCCTGCATACTGATGGCAAGCAAATAAGCCAATTTTTCTTTCTAGGCCATGTTAAGACTTAGAATAAAGCTTTAAGCTTGGATACATTCTTTAAAGCTCACTGAGCTCAATAAAAAAAATGAACTGTCAAGTTGATGCAATCTCACTTATATTAAAAAAAAAAAACCCTCAAATGTGTATGCAAAATACAAATGAAGGAAAAATAAAGCACTATCCTATACACATTCAAGAGTGAGAGTGATCAGTAACAGAGAACTGGAGCATGCTTCCAAAAATACTTAGCTTAGAAATGAGAAATGCTGTTTAAGGTAGTGGTATAATAAGATTCCATCGTTATTTAGCGAGACAACTATGGTATTTGTCAAGGATTACAGGTCCTTGATTTACTCAGGAACTTTGTGAAACCAAATAGGCTTTATATCATGAACAGTGAGTCTGGTTGCTTAAAAAAAAATTGGAGACCAGCAGCAGAAGCTTATTAGATTTCTGTTTTGGCTTACGTTGCATACTCCTTCCATGTTTATCTTATTGTATGTATATTATAATTTGTGGGAACCTTTTACTAAGGTGCACTAACAGATTAAGGGGCCCTTCTACAAAGCAGCGGTAAGCCCAACATAGAATTACCGTGTGCCAATTTGGAGCTACCGCTGGCCCAACGTGGGCACCGGTGGTAATTCCAACCCCAGCATGCTCCATTTCCCATGCTGGGAAAAATAGGGCTCAATTTTTTTTTGCGTGGTGGTTACCCAATGGGTTACCGCAGGAGCCTTTACCACCAACTCAATGGGTGGCGGTAAGTGCTCATAAGTACACAAATATTGCCATACTGGGACAGATTGAAGGTCTATCGAGCCCAGCATCCTATTTCCAACAGTGGCCAAGCCAGATCACAAGTGCCTGGCAAGATCTCAATACAGTACAATACATTTTATGCAGCTTATTCTAGAAATAAGCAGTGGATTTTCCCCAAGTCCATTTTAATTATGATTTTTTTCCTTTAGGAAGCCATCCAAACCTTTTTTAAACCCCACTAAACTAACAGCTTTTACTACATTCTCTGGCAATGAATTCCTGTTGAGTGATGAAATATTTTCCCCGATTTGATTTAAATTTACTACTTTCTAGCTTCATTGCGTGCCCCCTAGTCCTAGTATTTTTGGGGATTCACATCTACCCATTCTACTCCACTCATTATTTTATAGACCTCTATCATATCTCCCCTCAGCTATCTTTTCTCCAAGCTAAACAGCTCTAGTCGCATTAGCCTTTCCTCACAGGGAAGTCATCCTTTCTCTGTACCTTTTCTAATTCCACTATTTTTTTTTTGAGATGTGGTGACCATGGAACGATATAAAGGCATCATAATGTCCTCATTTTTGATTTGAAGGGAAGAGAATGGGACTTGATATACCACCTTTCTTTGGAAATTGGGCTTTTTATAGAGAGAGACTGATCCTGTTGATCCTAATAGGCCCTTGACAGCAAGCAAGCAAGCAACTTATAGTGCCCAGGGCCTATTAGGATCAACAGATTGCACATGACATTCCACTAGCAGGACATCAAGAAATGACATGTACACGCACTAGATTGACCCAGAACTTCTATTGGCTGGGAGTATCTCAAGCCGTAGCTGACTACTGTCAAACCTGTGATGCTTGCCAAAGAGTGGGTAAGACCTAAGATCACCCCCAAGCTCCTCTGAAACCTTTACCCATTATCAGTGAGCCCTTTGAGAGAATAGCTGTGGATATAGTGCAGCCTCTAGCTGTCCCTAGCTGGACTGGGAAAAGGTATATATTGACAGTGGTGAACTTTAATACCAGATATCCTGAAGCAGTAGCCTTATCCTCTATAGAATCAAAGAAAGTTGCCATTGCCCTGCTAGAAATATTTTCCCAAGTAGGATATCCATTGGAAATACTCTCAGACCAAGGGACACAGTTTATGTATGAGTTGATCCAGAATATGTGGGCACACTGTGGAGTGAAATTTGTACGTATTACCTCATATCACAATGAAACTAATAGGTTGGTAGAGAGATTTAATGGAACCTTAAAGCATATGTTAAAGACTTTTGTGGAAACAGGAGACCATGACTGGGAAAAATACTTACCTTACCTAATGTTTACATATAGAGAAGTACCTCAAAAATCTACAGGGTTCTCTCCAGTTGAGCTGCTTTATGTCTTGAATATGTAGTTAATATGCGGCAGAGAATAGAAGAACTTGTAGGCTTTGTCAGAGATAACTTGCAGGCAGTCCAAACTAAGCAAAGAAATGGTATGATCATCAGGCCCGAAACAGAGAACTTTATGAGGGCCAGTAGGTGTTTGTTTTAGTCCCAGTATGTCAGAATAAACTTCAAGCTAATTGAGCGAGACCTTACAAGGTCATAAGGCACCTAAATAATACAAACTATGTTTTATCTATGGACTCTCAAGACAGACAGCAGCGTACCTTTCGTGTAAATATGTTAAAGGCCTATGCAAATCACACAGCTATGGTGCTAGCTGTGTGCAACCTACCAGAAGAATGTCAGGATAGTAAGCTCAGACCTGACCTCCTAGAAGAGACAGAGTGATCTGACACTGAAGAGAGACTATTTAAATGTACAGACTGTGAAAAACTTAATAATTGTTTGTTTGCCCTGTTTGGATTGATAAAGAATCCTGGTGTTTTGTGTGTCGGGTCTGTGAGTGCTTTCTGGGAACTGTGGAACCACTAGGAGTGTGGCCTCCAGTAATCTAGAAATCACTGGGGATAATTTGAAAGCAGAAGACTCGCTCAGAGGTGGTTGTAACCCAGTTGGTGGGAGGAGGGTGCTAGTGTAGAGAATGAGCGGCAGGTGCAGGTGGACCTGAGCTGTGCTGGGGATAGATCCACTAAGTTGCAAGGTAACCCCAAGTGGGTGGCTAGGCATTGCATGAGAGTCACATGCCAATAATAAGGGGAAATCAGGAGGGGAATAAAAACTTTATTACAGTAATGTATTTACTATTGTTTAATACATTTTCAGAGTTACCAAGTTACCCATTCCAAGAGGGAGACTTTTCGGCCAGTCCAGATTTTAAACTTACATCCCAAAGCAGTATAGTATTTGTAGTCCATGATTCTATCCATTGAAATCAGTGCTGTAGGCCTCATAATGCACCAGGATGAGGTTGGCAGAAATCCAGGACCAGCCAAAAAAAAGTCTCACTTCTGGAATGGGTAACTTGGCGGGCTCTGTCTTTTTTTCATTTTCTATGTTTAAACTGATGCGGTAATAAGTAGTTGTATATCACTGGGTATAAATAAATGAATTACAGTTGGTCCAAATCTGGCTCCTAGATTTTTGGGCTGGCTCCTAGATCCTAAAACTTTGTCAACCCCTGCCTTAGAACACACTAATTAATTAGTGTGTGTTAAGTGCCTTTCAGCCCGTAGATATTCAGTGGATTGCGCAGCATTTACCATGTGCTCAATGCATTAGCTCACCCAGGGCCTTGCCCTAGGTACAAAACTTAGATTGTGAGCACACTAGGGACAGATAAAGTACCTGCATATAGAACTAGGTTCTGTATATGGCACCCAAATTTGAGCACCAAAAACCATGAGCACCAAGCACCTGTGCCAGAGCCGGTGGTGGGAGGCGGGACTGGTGGTTGGGAGGCAGGGATAGTGCTGGACAGACTTATACGGTCTGTGCCAGAGCCGGTGGTGGGAGGCAGGGATAGTGCTGGGCAGACTTATATGGTCTGTGCCAGAGCTGGTGGTGGGAGGCGGGGCTGGTGGTTGGGAGGCGGGGATAGTGCTGGGCAGACTTATACGGTCTGTGCCAGAGCCGGTGGTTGGGAGGCGGGGATAGTGCTGGGCAGACTTATATGGTCTGTGCCCTGTACAGCACAGGTACAAATCAAAGTAGGGTATACACAAAAAGTAGCACATATGAGTTGTCTTGTTGGGCAGACTGGGTGGACCGTGCAGGTGTTTTTCTGCCATCTTCTACTATGTTACTATGTAACAGCGCTTCACATTAGGCACTGTTTATAGAATAACTCTTAGCACCAGGATCCACACCCTCAAGCTTAAATTAAGCACAGATCTACCATATTCTGTAACAGTGCACACAAATTCTAGGAACGCCTACGATCAGCCCATGCCCCTCCCATGGCCACACACTCCTATCAGATCCGCATGGAACATTTTTGTGCACATCTTTCTAGAATCTTTATAGAAGATATGCGTGTAAATTCTAATTGTTGCCAATTAGAAGCAATAATTGATTGTTAGCGCCCAATTATTGGCACTAATTG
The DNA here is from genome assembly GCF_901765095.1 of Microcaecilia unicolor. NCBI lineage: Eukaryota > Metazoa > Chordata > Amphibia > Gymnophiona > Siphonopidae > Microcaecilia > Microcaecilia unicolor. The sequence goes on from NC_044031.1 coordinate 293,804,252, forward strand.
GCTTATTCAATTAGCTTGCACAATCAAATTGGGCACATGCCCAAATTTGCACGTGCAATTTTGAGCATCTTATATAAAATTAAGGAGATAATTGGGCTCATTTTCGAAAGAGAAGGGCGCCCATCTTTCGACACAAATAGGGAGATGGGCATCCTTCTCTCAGGGTTGCCCAAATAGGCATAATTGAAAGCCGATTTTGGGTGCCCTCAACTGCTTTCCATCGTGGGGGAGACCAAAGTTCCTGGGAGCATGTCAGAAGCATAGCGAAGGTGGGACTGGGACGTACTTAACACATGGGCGTCCTCGAATGATAATGGAAAAAAGAAGGGTGTCCCACTTGGCTGACTTTACTTGGTCCTTTTTTTTTTACGACCAAGCCACAAAAATGTGCCCTGAATGACCAGATGACCACCGGAGGGAATCGGGGATGACCTCTCCCTACTCCCCCAGTGGTCACTAACCCCATCCCACCCTTAAAAAAAGTGTATTACAAGACGCACAAACATATCCTGCAAAAAATGATACTAGCACGCGTGATTCTATAAGAGGTCACGTGGGCTTTATAGAATCACAATTAGTGTGCTTTTAGTCAGCAACGATTTGTCAGGTGCAATATATGGAATTTGATCCTAAGTATTTATAATTGTACTATGTATTCATTCTTATAGATTGTATAGCAGGTTCTTACATATTTTTTAATGGTTATATATTTTAATAGTTGCATATTTTTATTATTGTGAATGTATTTATTGTTAAGTGATCTTTTTTATATTTTAATGTTTTACAAAGACTCCTGATGCAGATCAATAAGCCTGTATTGATTTCAATAGAAGTAGATCATTAAAGTTATCATTGCGCCATTGGTGTTTTGTTGTTCTGTTGTTCATCTCCACTGTTTCCTGTGTAGCTGTTTTCAAATACCTGGAGCTGCCTCAAAAAATGTCATAGATCTCATTTTTACCAACCATAAACCTCAAGCACCTAAATAGCCAGTTGATTTGATTTGATTTGATTTGATTGACCTGAACACAATTCATATCCAGGAATATATTTTTATCTCCTTCCTAAAATGTATAAACTTGAATTTTAAACATAAACTCTCATTATACAGCAAATTAAGAGCACTCATAAGTGGTGACACCCCATCCCACAATCCCATTTAGAACCAGTTTATATGAGTTTATCTGCCATACTTTGTAATCTCTTAATATATTATAACTTCAAACTATTGTACTGCTGTAGTGAAGCTGATTCATAGACCTAGCAAAGTATGTAGCAGATTAACCAGACATATTTTCCTATAAACCTCTCTCATGACTGCTCCTTCCTGGGTTTCCCATAATGCAGAATCAATGATAATTCCTAGAGTATTTCACCATAAAGATTGTAACCATTTCTAAAATCACCTTTGTAAGTCATGGGGAGGTAGAAAACAATCAGTGAAAAAAATCAATCATTCTTTTTATGAATACTAAAAGAATGTATTTTTCTATCTAACTAGTTTATTAAAACACTAAGGGATTCTTTTACTATGGCATGCTAATGGATTTAGCATGTATTAACAATTAATGTGAGCTAAATGCTAAGATGCCCATTATATTCCTATGGGCATCTTATAATTCAGTGTGTGCTAAATCCATTAGTGTGTCTTAGTTAAAGGACCCCTAACAATTTCCAAAGAATTATACAGATTCAGAAAAGCCCTGAATGCAAGGAATGACCATATGAATGTACTGTCAGACCACATTATTTATTATAGTAGCCAACAGATGAATATACAGTATATATTAAAAAGAAAGGTAATGGGGAGCTGAGTGAATCTCCAAGCCATATCTGCCAGACCTCTGAAGACTGACTGTACCCCAGCATGACATATGACCTGTCAAGAAGAAAAGAATGAAACCAATCCCCCTCATTCCCAACTGATTCAGTCTAGCCAGTCTAGCCTCATGAATAGCAATATAAAAAGTGGCTGATAAATTAAGAAGCAACAGCAACCTAGATTTCCCCTGCTCTAACCAGGCACACATCATCTAGCAGTTAGTTCGACACTGTGCTATGAACAATGTGTAGCCCATATGTCTTCTGTAAAAAGACCCGAACTTAATTTTCTATTCTATTCTATTCTATTCTATTCTTATAATTTATATCCTGCTTCTATCATTGAAGTAAACAGGTTACAAAAGACAAGATATGCAAAATAAAAAATACTAAAGATGAGATATAAAAAATTAAGAGTACAGCAGCCAAAAACCTAAGAATTCAACAACAGAAATCATATATTAATAATAAAACACACCTCCAACGTTCTGAAGCTGACTCCGTGGCTTCAGTGAAGGGTTCGTAACATCGTTACAGGGTTCGTAACATTCGTAAGTCTGTCACATCTCTCTCTGCCCCGCCCTTGCATCAAAACGTGATGACGTCGAGGGCGGAACAGTGAGATTGAAGGCAACGGTGCACACTTACGATGTTGAGGGACGTATCACATGGAACTGTATGGAAAGAAGGGAGGAGCATCAGGAGAAGGGGTCATTTTCAGTTAGCGAAGGCAACGGTGCCAGGCAATGGTACGTGACGTCGACGGGTCTATCAGAGGGAAATGTATGGGAAGAAGGGAGGAGCCTCAGGCAACGGTACACGACGTCCAGGGACCAATCAGAGGGACGTGTATGGGAAGAAGGGAGGAGCGTCAGGAGAAGGGCTCATTTTCTCTGAGTCAAGTCAACGGTGCACAGTTCCCATGCAACGGTACACGACGTTGAGGGCCTATCAGAGGGAAGTGTATGGGAATAAGGGAGGAGTGTCAGGACGAAGAAGGGGTCATTCTATGTGCACCACGCAGGACAGAAACATCGCTGGAACTACAAGATTGACTGGTTTATTTCTCTCTGTTTCCAGTGTACTCATATTTTCCTGTATTTGCAGTGTGGTAAGATCCTAACACTTCATTTACAACATTAATGGCAGAAAGTCATCACCTTACTAGCACCCGTTTCATTGGTCTCAGAAACGGGCCTTTTTTTTACTAGTATATTAATAAATGAATATGAGAAACTGAGCAATAGCCCTGCAAAATTGTAAATACCATGCATGCAGTCGTAATTACAGTGCAAGCCTGAAGTGGCAATCAATACAAATTTATCAATAAAGGAGTTACATGATCGAGTCTTGAACAATTAAATATCAATTTTGCTGCACTATTCTGTAGAAGCTGCAGCCTATCAACTGAGTTAGAATGTAAACCAATATACAGCGCATTGCAATAATCTGAGATTTTAAAAAATAGCTTGTACAATTCAAAAGTGAGCAGGTTGTAGTGCTGCTCACTTTTGAATGGTACAAGCTATTTTTTAATAGCAGATATAATCATTCTTAATTGGCAAAAAATTAAAAAATGTTCTCTTTTATGAGTGATTTACCTGATATTTCATTGCTAACCGAGTGTTGAGAATTACACCCAAAACTCTAGATGGTGTTTCAAACTGTAATTGCTCTCCCAAATATTGTAGTACTAACTAGAACTGTTGATAAATCATTGCTGAAATAGAGAAGCTTTGTCTTTAATGCATGAACTTCAGCAAATGTTGATTTGACCATAAGTAGATAAGAATACAATTTGAAACTTCAGTCTGCAAAGCCAAAAAAATCTGAAGTCTTAGGGATCAGTTCAAATATATCATCTGCACATAAATATCCACACAATCCTGATAAGTCCAATACAGAACCCAAAGAACTCATAAAACATATAATACAATAGACAATAGTGGCAAGGCTTGTGGAACTCCAAAATTTGGGCTTCAACTAAATGAAAAGGACACATTCTTTTTAACACAATATTGCCTACATTTTAAAAAGCCCTCCAATCATTTCTGAACTGCACCTAAAATATCTAATTCACTCAGGGGTCCTTTTACGAAGGTATGATAAAAGTGGGCATGCGCTAGCATCAACGTGTGGTTTTGACATTCACTGAGGCCCCCTTTTACTGCAGTGGTTAAAAGGCTGTCTTTTTTTCTCAACAAGAAATGGCCATGTGGTAAGTGAACCACTTGCACGCCATTTTTTGCGGGGAGCACTTATTGCCACCCACTGAGGTGGCAATAAGGCCTCCTGTGATAACCCAGCAGTAACCGGGAAACACACAGCATTGCCCTATTACCACCGGGTAAGCACTGGCGCTATAAAAATCGAAACAAAAAAACAGCACCATGGGCCTTTAAAAATGGAACACAGTTCTTTAATGAATGAGCCTTGACAAAAAGACCCAATACAGGCCGTGTGTCGGTGACTAGTCTAAATATTAATCTTTAGTTTTATTCATTATATGTTAAAAAATTTAAAAAAATATATATTATTTCTGTTTTGTATTCTATGTAGACCCCTGACGCAGATGCTAGTCACTGAAACACGGCCTGTGTCGGGTCTTTTTGTCAAGGCTCATTCATTAAAGAACTGTGTTCCATTTTTAAAGGCCCGTGGTGCTGTTTTTTTGTTTGGACTTTAGTTTGTACTTCGTTCCCTCTCTTTTGCTATAAAAAATCGAAATTTTTTTGTAGCATCAGAAATGGTGCGTGTTGGATGGGGATAGGAATTACTGCTGGGCTCCTGCAGTAGTTCCAGATTGGCGTGCAGCAAGCCTATTACTGTATGCCAACCTTTTAGTAAAAGGACCCCTGAATCTATTCAGCAGAATTTCATTGTCAACAGTGTCAAATGTGCCAGATATGTAGAATTGAAGTAAGACCGATTGTTTTCCTCAGGTTTACAAATCCTTAACTTTTGACACTAAAGTTAGTAACAAAGATTACGTGCTATACATAGATCTGAATCCAAACTGGAACTTATGCAGGCAATCAAACGAGTCTAAATAAGATGGAAATTGAAACACAACTATAGACTCCAATAATTTTTACCATCCAAGGTATTCTAGTAACAGATCAGAAATTAGACACCACAGTCAAGTCTGCGCTCTGAGATGTTGGGATTGATGTTAAAATAATATTTCCCAATGATGAAGGGAATGTCCTTTCACATAAAAAATTATTAACTAAAATGGTGAACCGATTAACCAGCTCAGTTGGAATATCTTTCAATAGGTATGATGGTCAAAGACAGATCAGTGGATGCCATGGCCTTACAGGACCTGGCCACGGCAGAGAACTTTCTGAATAAAAGAACTACTTTTTGGTATTCTTATTTCCTCCTGACCTGTGAGAGGAACAGATCCCCCCCCCCTTTTTTTTTTTGGTTCTCAAGTAAATTGGTTTATTTCACTTTTAAATCTCTCTGTAGCTGTGTTATTCAAGGCTCCAGGGCTGCCCTCGCTCATACTACTACATACATATAATGTTTTGCTTTCTTATGGAATTTTACTGTACTTTTTTATTGCATTACTTTGTAACACATTTAAATTTTAAAAAAAGTTATCATGTACAGCTTGGTTGCTGACCCTGTTTGATTTTTACAATACTTCAAGATGAATTAAACTCCTCATGGATCTGAACTTCATATTCTCTTGATTCAGTTCAGACAGAAGATGAAAATGCATTAATTTAGGGAACCTTCACTGTGCTGTTTTTTTAATTGACTATTGTTTCAAGTTAGGGATGCAGGTTATAATAGTTTAATATGATTTTATGATTTATAATATTCAATATTATGGTTGTTTATTGTAAACCACATTGAGGGGGATCTTATCAACATGGGCTACCTTTTAAGATATTATTTTACCTCTAACTAGTGCTATTTTAGAACAGGTCCCCTTTTATGTAGTGAGACCTAGTTACTAAGAACTGGAGTTAATGGTAAAATAACACATCTTAATGGTAGCTCATGTTGCTAACTTTCCCCTGAATGTTTTTAGATCAGACTTGTGACGTGTTTTTTAACCCAGCCCTCAGGAAATACTCTGCCAGACAGGTATTCAGGTCACCCACAATGAATTCCGAATGAGATAAATTTGCATGAACTACCTCCATTATATGCACATATTTCTCATGCTATTCATTATGGCTATCTTGGTAATCTGACTGGCTGAGCATGACCCAAGAACTGGGTTGAGAACCCCTGGATCAGTGGCGTACCAAGGGGGGGCAGTGGTGGCGGTCCGCCCCGGGTGCACGCTGCTGGGGGGGTGCTGCGCGCCTGTCGGCTCTTCGTTTTCATGCTCCCTTTGCCCCGGAACAGGTTACTTCCTGTTCCGGGGCAGAGGGAGCGTGAAAACGAAGAGCCGGCAGGCACGCGGCACCCCCCCCCCCCAGCAGCGTGCACCCGGGGGGTTCTTTCGCCGAGGGATCGGGGGTTCTTTCAACGGGGGGTGTTGCGCTGTTCCGGGGAGCGCTGCACCCGGGGGGCGAGGCGCATCGGCGATCCGCCCCGGGTGTCAGCCCCCCTAGGAACGCCACTGCCCTGGACTATTTATTTATTGGGATTTATTAACCACCTTTATGAAAAAAAAAATCACCCAAAGCGGTATACAGCAGTTTATCATAAAACTTACAATTTTGTTAACAGCATAACAATAGTAAAATGTATATAAGAATAAATACAGTCAATTAGGTAAACTTGGAAATGTCAGATTGAAAACCTAGTAATAGAACTAACATGAAACTGTGTCAGAAACATACACATTTAACAGTACCATAGAACAATCATATAACAGAAAAATGTTGTCAGTACAAAACAAATGATACCAATAATAGCATGAAAGAGCATTCGACAACATACATATAATATGAAGCCATTATAACTCTGGTATTCTAGGCCAGAAGCAAGATGTTTATGCTGCCTTTTGGAAGACAGATCAGTGGATGTCATGGCCCTACAGGAGCTGGCCACGGCAGAGAACTTTCTGAATAAAAGAACTACTTTTGGTATTCTTATTTCCTCCTGACCTGTGAGAGAAACAGGTCACCTATTGTTTTGTTCTCAAGTAAATTGGTTTATTTCACTTTTAAATCTCTCTGTAGCTGTGTTATTCAAGGCTCCAGGGCTGCCCTTGCTCACACTACTACATACATATAATGTGTTTTGCTTTCTTATGGAATTTTGCTGTACTTTCTTTATTGCATTACTTTGTAATACATTTAAATTTTAAATTCTTAGTTCAAAAATTACAATTTCAGCAGGGTTTCAAGATAAATTTGGCCATGGCCATCACCTTGTCACATTGTTTCTTCACCTTTAGATTCTTGGACATCAACATCTCAAGGTCTCTCTCCTGAGTCAAGCTTACTAATCTCTCTCCTCCTATCTGGTATCTCTCTTTTGAGTTTCTGCACCCCAAGTACATCACTCTACACTTCTTGGCATTACATTTTAACTGCAAGACCCTCAACCATTTTTCTAATGTTTGGAGATCCCTTCTCAATGTTTCTACTCCCTCCAGGATATCCACTCTATTGGATGTGTGCCCAACATCTGCCCTGCATATACTACACAGGGCATTTACCTTACCTACTCCATGCATAACAGCAATAGAGAAACAAGCCATGGCAGCACACAACCCAAATACATGCCACCCCCAGAACTCCCCCAAGATGTCAGTACCTTCATCTGAATCCCTCCCACAATATCAGAACTTTCACCCAAGTCTCTCTTGATGTAAGCACCTTCACCCAAGTCCCCCCAAAATCAGCACTTTCATCTGAATACTCCCAATGCCAGCATCACCACCTGACCTCTGGATAAAACTGTCACAACCCCCAGATCCCTACCTTCCTCAAACCACTCAGCCCCCTTCCAAGACCTACCCATGGTCTTCATTGGCCTTCCAGTGGTCCCTGGCAAAAGCTGTCGCTCTCCACTGCTGGGATCCACCATGGTGGGAAGGCACTAGGATCCAATGTGATGCCTCTCTCACTTAGCAGTAGTACCAGATGACTATGGTGCCACTAGGATGCTGGGATTTTTCTGGGATCCAAATGGCACAAAAGAATCCAGTGACCTGTTCCTGGTGCTATGCAAGGGCATTTATTCAATAAGCAGGATACAAGAGATAATCTGCCTCTGGTGGAGGTTTGCACTATAATAAGGCAGTAAATACAAACACCCTATAATGTAAATAGGCAGCCTGGTCCTACCATACAGGATAATGGAGGAATTTATTTATTTGATTTTTAAAATGTATATATCGCCTATAACCTAGGCAGTTTACAAAAATATAATACATAATAAAAGACAAACTTAGGAAAAAACAATCACATAAGAATGACAGGAGGGTCAAGCCCCAGTGACGTGGCAGGTAGCCTGGTCTAAAATAGATCAGCGACCATATGTAGATGTCACAATTTACTGGACTAATAAAAATCCCCAAAGACCGAGCACTGGTAGATACCTGGGCAGAGAACACCTTAATATGTGAAAATTCACAGAAATTCAGTCATAAGGTAGCTATAAGTGGTTTGGGGAGAAAGGTAACATCAGCAGTTTCCAGTAAACTACTTATGCTGATTGGCCAATTTCCCATGAAGGAATATTCTGTTTTAGTTGTACTTATCAAAGAATATATCACTGGAATTGACATTTTGAAGGGGTTGGTTTTAAATTTAAGGGGAGGACAATATTCATTTGGAAGACTGTTACATATACATGGTCGACCCATAATAGTGAATAAATTACAAATGCCTCCAGCTCATTTGCTAGCTGCAACCAAAATTATTCAGATGAAACAATATAGAATACTTAGGGGACATGATGAAATACAGAATACCATTAAAGATTTGTTGAAAGCTGGGGTATTAAAATACACCATTTCCCCATATAATAATCCAGTCTGATCTGTGAAAAAAAATCAGATGGAAGCTGGTGTATGACAGGAGATTATAGAGAATCAAATAAGTGCACTCTTCCTTTGACTGCTACTGTACCAGATGTGATTACCCTGATAGAACAAATTCAAATACATGGTGGGAAATGTAATGTGGTAATTGATTTGGCTAGTGCATTCCAGGGGCGTAGCCAGACAACAGATTTTGGGTGGGCCTAGGCAAGAATTGGGTGGGCACCAAGTGTCCCCCCCCCCCCCAAAAAAAAAAAAAAATCTCAGCTGGTGGGAAAACACTTCTTTCCACCTTGGCAGCAGGCATGCACTGTAAACTGAGTATGCGCAGGTGAGTATGTACAGTGCTGCGCAACCCTAGCAGCGCTCTAGAAATGGCAAGTAGTAGTAGTAGTAGTGCCGGTGTTGTGGAGAGTAGCATTTTCGTTACCATCAGGGGGAAATCTTCAGCTGGTGGAGCTTGGGACTCCCACCAGTTACCACTAAACATGTGCTACTGTTGGGTGGGCCTGAGCCATAAATGGGTGGGCCCTGGTCCACCCAAGCCCACCTGTGGCTACACCACTGGTGCATTCTTTACCAATTCAACTAAAAATAAAAATCAAGACCAATTGGCTTTCTCCTGGAGGTGGGGGAGACAATGTACCTTTACCAGGTTACCACAGGGGCATCTGCATAGTCCTACAATCTGCCACCGAATTGTGGCAGAATATTAGATGAAGTGGATTTGCATGCCCACATGCAAATATTTATTTATTTATGTATTTATTTTGAAATGTATACCCCACATTATCCTGAACATACTCAAGTTCAATGTGCTTAACCATAAATAAACAACAGACAAGGTTTACAAAGCCATAAACAAAATATTAACTATAGACCACTGAAATAGATGAAGATAATATTATGATTAGAGAGAGAATGAAGAAGTTCATAGGGAATTAGAAAAAGTGATTGAAACAATGAAGAAACATGGTTGGGAATTAACCTTGATAAGATACAAGGACCAGCCCAAATGGTGACAATTTTAGGAATAAATTGGAATGGTGGGGTGTAAGAAATCACTCCAAAGGCAAATAAGAAAATACTGTATTAGATTTTTCAATTCGTACCACCAAAAGGAAAGCACAGAAATTTATTGGTCTGTTTGGGTTTTGGTGATCTCATATACCTCATTTGAGCCAAATTCTGAGTCCTTTATATGTAGCAACTAGTAGAAAGTTTGAATTTAATTGGACAGAAAAACATGTTCAAGCTTTTAAGGCTGTTAAGTGGCCTATACCGATGGCCGTGGATTTGTGGCCTATGGAGTCTGGTTCTGTGGAATTATGTGTATTTTTAGAAGATGCTTATGCTAATTGGAGTTTATAGCAAAACCAAAAAGGACGACAGGTGCCCTTAGGATTTTGGACCTGAAAATTGCCCTCTACTGGGGAACAGCATAACCTACTTGAAAAGCAGCTATTGGCTTGTTACAGGGCACTGTTAGACACAGAGCAATTGACCCGCAACCATGATCTATACATGCGTCCACACATTCTTATTTTGAATTGGGTGATGAATTCCCCTCGCACCCATTGTATAGGGCATGCACAGGAAGCAAGTATAGTTAAATGGAAGTGGTACATTCATGAGTGAACCAAAACAAGGACCAATGGAGTGGCCTCATTGAATGAGCAAGTGGCCAAGTTGGATGCCCTAGATATAGGGTCTAATCCTGAATTCCTGCAAGAAGCACTATTGGTTAAATGGGGAGTAGAAAGAACTCTCCCCCGAGGACAATAAACATGCCTGATGGCTAAGCTAAATTAATAGGGGGAAAGTGCTGCTGGAAAGCAGTATCATATAACTCCAGTACCACTCAATTGTTAACCAGTGGTGAGGTCCAAAGCAGCCAATATGCAGAATTGTGTGCTGTTTTCCAGGTCCTAAAATATGAGGGGCAGAAGCAATGTCACATTTACACAGACTACTGGGCGGTAGCAAAAGGCTTGGATGTATGGGTGCCACATGGCATAAAAATACTTGGAAATTTCCTGACAGAACTATTTGGGGAAAGGAATTATGGGAACAAATTTGAGATATGACATCTAGTAAGAGGACTACCATCATGTAGATGTACATACTAATAAAGCTGGTTAGAAACTTTGTATAATTCTTTTTCAGACCAATTTTCAAAAATTACCAAAGTGGATGTGGAAATATCTGAAGATGAACACCAAGAGATGGGGTTGGCAGTATGGGTGCATTAGAAAAGTGGACACCTGGGAGAGAGAGCCACTCTTTTGGTGGGCACAAGACAGAGGGGTACACTGTTCTCTAGACATTGTTAAAGAAATTATCATGAAATGTCCAGTGTGTCAGGAAGGGAGGCCCCAAAAATATCCTCAGGCGGTAAGGGGCCAATTAAAGAGAAGAACCCTGCCAGCCCAATTTTGACAGATTTGGTAGGGCCCCTTCCTCTACATAAAGCATGTCAATATATATGTGTGGCAGTTGATACTTATTCTGGATTTGTGCTGGCATACCCTTATAGAAGAGCAAAACAGCAGGCTATTTTAAAGATATTAGATTATATATCTTTGTATTATAGAATGCCAGAAAAAATTCAGACAGATAATGGTTCTCATTTCACAGGAAACCAGGTGACTGAAAGGGCTATTGACAATAATGTTAATTGGATATATCACATTCCTTATCCTGAGGCTGCAGGATTAGTGGAACAAATGAATGGTCTCTTAAATGCTTAATTGAAAAAACATGGAAATAGAAGTTTGAAAGGGTGGTGAGACCATTTAGTTCCAGTACTCTAGGAATTAAATAACAGACCCATTGCCAATTTCAAGACTCCTCTCATGAGGAAGTTAACTTCGAGTTTGCAAATAAATATGGGCAGAGCCAAAATAATTGTTACTGAAATGTTGGAAAATTGATCCAGATGCCAACTTGCCATTGTGAGTAACAAAATTAGTGCAGGTGCTGATTTACATAGCCTAGTATCAAGTATTCATTTATTTATTAAACAAAATTCTATACCACATAAACCAAATAGTTCTCAGCAGTTAACAGAATATATATGCGTAAAAGCATATAATAAACACAATATACTGTCATTATTTAGATAGATAGATAGATAGATAGATACTATTTTGATGTAACTTTTAGTATGTAAGCTGCCTAGACACATGCTTTGATAGGCAGGATAGCAAACCCCTAATAAAACTTAAAACATATACGAATAAAAGATTGTTATCAGATGCAGAAATTCAAGCCAATCGTTTCAATCAAAATACTTCTGATAGTCTACTCCATGCTCTTGTATAAAGAAGTAGGTTTACAACTCTCGTTTCAACTATTTTTACCTCCTGAATTTTTTTGAGCTTTAATGGTAAACTTTTCCACATAGTAGAGCATGCTACATGAAAAATAGTTCCTCTATAGTCACTCAATTTTATGGCCCAATATGAAGGGACATCTATATTTAATTGTTCTGCAGATCTCAAAAGTCTCAGAGATGGATATACATGTAGCTTTGCTGCTAACATTTTAGATACCTGATTGCTTAAGATCTTAAATATGAGAGACAAGATTTTAAACTTAATTCAATATTCTATAGGTAACCAATGCAGAGCTTTCAGAACTGATGAAATATGTTCATACCTATTGTTACCTATTAGAACTCTAGCTAAAATTATTCCTACCGGAATTGAAATTAGTGTGCCTTCTGGAACATATAGGAAAAGTGCTCCATGATCTGGTTTGGTGGTCCAGGGAATTAATGTACTTGGTGATGTAATAGATACAAAGGCAAATTAAAATTATTCTGATGAATTTGGGAGGAGCCAGAATTTCTAGTGCACTGGTCCCCCTGACATGCCAGGACAGCAATTGGGCACCCTAGGGAGCACTACAGGGGACTTCATAAAATGCTCCAAGGTACATACCTCCCTTACCTTGTGTGCTGAGCCCCCCAACCCCCCCCCCCCCAATCCACTACTCCCAACTGTACACCACTACCTATAGCCCTTACGGGTGAAGAGGGCACCTAGACGTGGGTACAGAGGATTCTGGTGGGTTTTGGAGACCTCGCTGTTTCCTCCACAAATGTAACAAGTGGGTGGGAGGGTATGGACCTGGGTCCACTTGTCTGAAGTGCACTGCACCCACTAAAACTGCTACAGGGACTTCCATGCGCTGTCATGGACCTGAGTATGACATCTGAGGCTGGCATAGAGGCTGGCACATAATATTTTTAATAATGTTTTATGAGGGTGGGAGGGGGTTAGTGACCACTGAGGGAGTAAGGGAAGGTCATCCTCGATTCCCTCCGGTGGTCATCTGGTCATTTCAGGTATCTTTTTGTGACTTATTCGTAATAAAACCACGTCCAGGTGAAAACGTGCAAGTTGTAGTCATGGACGTCTCTGCTTTTTTCGATTATGGGTCAAAGGCGCCCAAGACTTAGGAACGCCCAATTCCCGCCTTCACCACACCTCCGATACGCCCCCTTGAAATTTGGACGTCCTTGCGACGGACTTCAGTTAGAGACATCCAAAATCGGGTTTTGATTATACCGATTTGGATGTCTCTCAGAGATGGACATCCATCTCTTTCGAAAATGAGCCTGTTAATCTGTCTCTCCCTTCCAATTTTTGAACACAGACTATAGAAGTCTGCCTGGCACCAGTTCTACTTCCCAGCTACTGTTGTTTCCATTGAAGCCCACTCCAGTCTTGATCTTGATCTGGTTTTTTTTCTCCAGTTAAGGGACTCAGACCATAGAAGTCTGGCCAGCTAGTCTTACTTCCAAACTTCTGAAACTGACATCAAAGCTCATTCCAGTTATGAGATCATTTTTGCTTTAATTAGATTCCATCCTTTTTCTATATAGTTTTCCTCTGCATTTATCCCAAGCATTTCAATTATTTTCTTCACATACACAAAGTGGGACAAAAACATAGCGAAGAAGGCCTAAATATTACTGTATTAATATAACGTCCACAATGCAAACAGGAAATCGTCTATGTCAGTAGCATACAATCCAAGAAAAGTAGAGGATGACGCAAATGACCACCAGCCACAGGGAGGGTACAAAAACATTACTTTATTCAAAAGCCATAGCCTTAGGAACCCTACACGGGCTGTGTTTCAGTGGACATTGCCACCTACTTTACTAATATGGCTTTTAATTGTTCTCCCAGGGTACAAAAACTAATGCAAGAAGCAAAAACAGAAATGGTCTGCACTGTAGTCTCACAACATGGATTGCTGGTGTGTGAAAGCAAAACCATCAGTCGCACTCGGTCAACTGGCTTTAGCAATTGTGAACACCAAATGCGCCACGGAAATCCAATGAGATGTGTTTACGACTGATGGTTTTGTTTTCACACACCAGCAAGCCACGTGTGAGACTACAGCACAGGTCAGTTCTATTTTTGTTTTTTTGCATTAGATTTTGTACCCTGGGAGAACAATTAAGAGCCTTATTAGCAACCCCTGAATCAGGTGGCGGTGTCCACTGAAACACAGCCTTTGTCGGGTTCCTAAGGCTGTGGCTTTTGAATAAAGAAGTGCTTTTGTACCCTACCTGTGGCTGGTGGTCATTTGCATCATCCTCTACTTTTCTTGGACTGTATTAATATAAAACCATTGTACATTGTTTTTACCTAAGTAACCTCAACACATTCATAGGAAAAAAAACTTGATAATGAACTAAAATCCTATTTCTTCCTGTATATGTTTTCCAGTAAATGTTCCATGATGCTTTTCTAATGTGCCACCTGTTTCGAGTTTGTTATTTTGTGTTTAGCCATCTGTACATCTTCTAAAGCTCAACAATTAAAATCTATTTTAATCCTGCTTTCATAATGCAAAGCACAGAAATAGCAAAAGTACAGGTAGTATGCTATTAATTTTCCAATATTCCTTTTAATTAGGGAAGCTATTCTACAATAATAATTAAAAAAAACTCTGTGCAATTCAGTATTTAAAAAAAAAAGTTCCAAAACCACAATACAACCGACAATAAAGGAAGAGGAGAAATATAAAATCTCAGCTGTCAACACATATAATTAGAAATATACTTGTACAGAATTTCAATATGAATGACTACAGATTCTCATTAACATGAAAGAAAAGGAGTAGAGGTGAAGGGTGAATAGCAGAATCTATTTGAAATTTGTCAGATTAGCAACTGTGTAAAATATACATGAATATCATCTTCTTCTCTCTCTATTTTTATAATATATATTTAAGACATGAATACCCTTCATTCCATCTATAGACATGACCACAAAAACTAACTCATGTAAATATACATACATCATATATTTGCCTCCAGTAAGTAGTCTTTCAGACACAGATTATTGTTGCCTGAGGGTGGTATGAAATTGAGCCAGAGAGCTGCCCTGATTTTTCAATTTCCAATGCTTCCAATCAAAATATGTTTGACCCTTTAAGAATTTGTATTTCTTTAGGAAATGCTAAAACACTCCTTAAACTTCTAACAAACTCCTTTCTCCCTTGCTCTCATATAAGGCACCTGCCCTAAATAAATCACTTTCCCCAGTTTGTAAACAGTGGTTATAACTTTCTCATGCAAACTTGCTTTTAAAAGTACAGTGTCAATTTTGTATATCAATAAGTTTTGAATAAGTTTGAACTGGCCAAAGATAGGCCTGGCATTCACGCGGCCAAATATGATTGACAAACTTAGCTGGCAATGTGCTGAAAAATTAGTGGATAGTAAATCGCGTGATATAACTGTCTAGCCGCTAACTGCAAATTTTCCGTGGGTCATGGCCATTCATGTCCTGCTGAAAATTCACAGATAGCCGGTTATGGGGCATTTAAGGTGCCGATCCTGTCTGGTTAATTGCTATTGACTATCTGGGAGGGGGGTAATGCTTAATTCTCAAATGGGGCTTTTTACTAATACTTAACATGCGCTAATGAAATTAGCGTGCGTTAAATGCTAAGAAGCCCATAAGTATAAAATGGGCTTCTTTGCATTTAGCACATGTTAATTCCATTAGCACATTCTAGACTTTGGTAAAAGGGCCCCAAGATTAGGATCCTAAACCCTTTGCATATGAGCCTTGATGTTTGCAACTGTGAATCATAACTAAAACAAGGAAGTGAAAAAAATGACATTGCACGCACAGATACAGTGCAGGCAGAGATGTGGTTTTTTTGTTGTTGTTTTGTTTTCTCTGTTTATTTGATTTTATGACTGTATTTTTGTAAGCCACTTAGGGACCCTTGTGTATAGTTAATAGGCACCTACGTGCGCCCAACGCATGCCAAAATGGAGTTACCGCCTGGTTACCGTGCGGCCCTTGCAGTAATTTCATTTTTGGCATGTGTCCGCAATGCAAGTCCGAAAAAGTTTATTTTCTGGCGCCCGTAGCAGATGTGTGTCAAGTGCTTTTCTACACGCATAGATCATTACCGCCCGGTTAACACATGAGAACTTACCACTAAGTCAATGGCTGGCAGTAAGGTCTCAGACCCAAAATGGAAACGCGCCAATTTTTATTTTGCCACATGTCCATTTTCAGCAAAAATAAAGAAAAGGCATTTTTTATAGGTGCAATGAAAAATGAATCTGCGTGCGCCCACAACCAAAACCCGCACCTATACTAGCGCAGGCCATTTTTCAGCACATCTTAGTAAAATGACCCCTTCGTATTTAGGCGGGGTATAAGTTTTGTAACTAACTAACTAAATAAATATGCAAGCACAAGTTATGCATCCTATACTGTTCCAATTTGTAGCATGTAACATAACAAACGATAAAGTCATTTCTACACATAAAATACTTTTTTTTCCATGAGACTTATCCACAAACAAATTGGGCAATAAAGTACCTACATTGTTTAACAACACAGATACTTTTAACCATGCATAGAATAAGTGCCCGATGTGGAAAGATGGTAGGTACCTAACAACTTACATGGTTTTGATTTTACAGAACTACATTCATCTGTTTGCACAGAAAAATAACCCTCTGAGAAAGCAAGTGCAAATCTATGCAAGTATTATTTTTTATTATTACTGACCCCCCCCCCCCCCCCACACACACACAGATTAAAATTGCTCACTCGATTTTCCAGAATATAGGCAGTTTACACTAGAGCAACAATAAATAAATAAATATATATAATTTTGGGATCGAGAAAGATATTTTTAAACAAGAGCACACGAAAAAAAGAGATAATTGCTTTTATTTTCTCTTTTGACAATATAATTTCTCAGATTTGTCTGCCCTCTGGTAATGTTTTATAAGAGGAGAAGTGATCTTCCTTGTTAAATCAATTTCTGTTGAATGCAAAAATTGCTGACAAAGAGAGATCAAAAGGTGGTGTGTTTTGATCATAGATACTGTCAATGGAGGTCCACAAGTATGTATTGGCCAAATTACAATCTACCAATTTCTATTAGTACATGCTTTTTTTTCCCACCATAGCAGAATTTGCTTAACAGCAAATTGTTTGCATCTGGGGACATGAATGTGTCATGAAATAAAAAGAAATGTTTCCTTTATAGCAGGGGTTCTCAACCCAATTTTCAGGACACACCTAACCAGTCAGATTTTCAGGATAGCCACAATCAATATGCATGAGAAATTCGCATGCACTACCTCCATTCTATGCAAACCTGTTTCAAACATATTCATTGTGGGTATCCTGAAAACCTGACTGGCTAGGTGTGTCCTGAAGAATGGGTTGAGAATCCCTGCTCTGTAGTATTTAAAATATCAATCAGTAAAATATGCTTTTAAAATTCATCTTTAAAATTAAAGACAACTTCATTTTTGGAATTCTAACACTCCTCAGAGACACAAAATATTAACCCCCTCTGTTTACAAAACCGTGGTAGCGGCTGCCACGCTACATTATGTTGGCAGTACTGCACAGCCAGCCACAAGAGTGGCTTTGTAAACAGGGGCCTATATGTTAATTAACAAAGAATTTGAGTTAACTTTGTGGACATCACATAAAACATCCCCAGGTCCACATCTCACCATAACCTCCTTATATTGTATGGTGAGCCCTCAAAGAGCTGAAAAATACCTACTGTACGCCACTACAATAGCTGTCAAGCTTGCAGTTGTCACCTGTATGTAGGTACAGTAGATATATAATGTATTTTAGAGGGCTCACACATTCCACTACAAGTGTACCAGTTACAGTGGGATATGGGCCTGAGTCCCCTTCTATATATTCCACTACTCCTGGGACCTGCTTCCTGCTCTAATACAAATGGCCATCATATGTGACGCTGTCATATAGCCTGGTATGTACTGTCACTGTCATGTCTTAGAGGGCTGGGAGGGGGTCAGTGATCTCTGGGGATTAACGGTGGTGGGGGGGAGGTAATACCTTATTCTCCCCAATGGTCGTTTGGTCATTTAGGGCAACTTTTGGTCACTTAGTCATGATTGAAATGGGTCTAGCCAAAAACGTCTTAATTTTGGCCTTACAACTACTAAAGCTGAGGTGACCACTTAATATTTGTGATACCCACTGTAGAACATAAGGCAAAGAGTGTTCAATTGAAAAGTGGAGGAAAAGACCTCAAAAGTCACAGCTTGGCAGCAAGTAAATCTCTTAGTGCTAGCGTAATGCAGACTCCAGTCTTATCATTGGTCAAAAAACCTCCAACGATATTCATTCAATCGAACAAATATCATTACTATATGTTATTGTATTACTTTTTCTTTTTTTTTTTCAAAAAAGCCCCAAAGCCATAGTTATGTCTCGTGTTTAGTGTATTAGGTAAATATATAAATACTAGTAAAAAAGGCCCGTTTCTGACACAAATGAAATGGGCGCTAGCAAGGTTTTCCTCGGAGTGTGTATGTTTGAGAGAGAGAGAGTGTGTGTGAGAGATGGAGTGTGTGTGTCAGAGAGAGAATGAGAGAGAGACAGAGTGTGTGTGTGTGTGTGTGTGTGAGAGAGAGAGACAGAGTGTGTGTGTGTATGAGACTGTGTGTGTTTGACAGAGTGTGATAGACAGAGAATGTGTCAGAGAGTGTATGTGAGAGACAGTGAGTGAGTGTGTGCCCCCCCCTCTCGCAGGGCCCCCATCCCCACCCCACCTCTCTGGTCTCAGGACCCCCTCCCCACCTCCCTCTCCCCTGCCCCCCTCCAGCCATCCATGTCCAGCGACCCTCCTCTCCCCTGCCCCCCCACAGCCATCCATGTCCAGCGGCCCTCCCCTCCCCCTGCCCCCCTACAGTCACCCATGTCCAGCGACCCTCCCCTCCTCCTCTTCCCCCCTCCTGCCCCCCTCCATCCACCCATGTCCAGCAACCCTCCCCTCCCCCCCTGCGCATCAAACCCCCTCGCCACCCGCAGCTGCCACTGGTAACGCTGTCTGGCCGTTGCTGCTTCTCCAATTGTGGAAGTTACATGAGCATGCATTAAAAGGGTATATATATATTTTTTTTCAGAAAGCTTTTGATAAACTTCCTCATGAAAGACACCTGAGAAAATTAAAGAATCATGGGATAGGAGGCAAGGTTCTGATATGGATTAGGAATTGGCTATTGGACAGAAAATAGAGGGTACGGTTAAATGGCCATTTCTCTCAATGGAGGAGAGTGAACACTGTAGTACCGCAGGGATCTGTACTGGGACCAGTACTAGTTAACACATTTATTAATGATATGGAAATCGGAATGACACGTGAGGTGATCAAATTTGCAGATGATACAAAACTATTTAAAGTTGTTAAAACATGTGCAGACTGTGAAATATTGCAGAAAAAATCTTAGGAAATTGGAAGACTGGGCATCCAAATGGCAGATTAAACTTAATGTAGACAAATGCAAGGTGAAGCACATTGGAAAGAATAATCCAAATCGCAATTACCTGATGCTAGGTCCACCTTGGGGTTCAGCGCTCAAGAAAGAGATCTTGGTGTCATTGTATATAATACACTGAAATGTTCTGCTCAGTGTGTGGCGGCAGCCAAGACAGCAAACAGGATGCTAGGAATTATTAGGAAAGGGATGGTGAATAAGACCGAAAATACTATAATACCTTTGTATCGCACCATGGTGCATTCGCACCTTGAGTATTGCGTTCAGTTCTGGTCACCGTATCTCAAAAAAGATATAGCAGAATTAGAAAAGGTTCAAAGAAGAGCGACTAAAATGATAAAGGGAATGGAACTCTTCTCATATGAGGAAAGGCTAAAGAGGTTAGGGCTCTTCAGCCTGGAACAGAGATGGATAAGGGGAGATATGATTGAGATCTACAAAATCCTGAGTGGTGTAGAACAAGTAGAAGTAAATTGATTTTTTACTCATTCCAAAAGTACAAAGACTAGGGGACCCTTGAGGAAGTTACATGGAAATACTTTTAAAACAAATAGGAGGAAATATTTTTTCACTCAACGAATAGTTAAGCTCTGGAACTCTTTGCCGGAGGAGGTGGTAACAGCAGTTAGCATACCTGGGTTTAAAAAAGGTTTGGACAAATTCCTGGAGGAAAAGTCCATAGTCTGCTATTGAGGCAGACATGGGAAGCAACTGCTTGCTCTGGGATTTGTAGTATGGAGTGTTGCAACGATTTGAGTTTCTGCCAGGTAGCTGTGACTTGGCTTTGTCACTGTTTGGAAAACAGGATACTGGGCTTGATGGACCATTGGTCTGACCCAGTATGGCTACTCTCATGTTCTTATGTAAGATCTTCTTTATCAGGAAGGGAATGTAATCTGTGCAACAACCTGTACTACAGATGAAACATGTTTGACAAAGTTCACATCTTTGTACAACCAGACTCCCAAATTTTTAATTTCAGTCTTTTCAACTAAAATAACATCATCTACACAATTGCAAGCATTTTCTGATGGACTGTGAACCATACATTTAAATTAATTTATATATACTGCATAATCTATAATTCTAGTTGGCTTACATATTATAATGGGGCTGATATTCAGACCAGAGGAGTTAACCGGGCTAAATCCCGTGGTCGGCGCTGAGCTGCTGAGCTCTAATGTTCAATGCCTGGCCATTTACAGTGACCAGCATTGAATATTTGGTTTATTTTTGGATGGTTCAAACTTAACCAGCCAAGCCAATACTCAGCACTGACCAGTCAAGTTTGAACCAGCCAAAGATATTCCAGGTATTCATGTGGCCAAACTCAGCCACCAAACTGAAAATCAGCGGATAGCCAGTTATATCAAGCAACATAACCAGCTAGCCGCTAGCTGCTAACCACAAATTTTCAGCGGGTCATAGCCAGCAATATCCCACTGAAAATTCATGGATAGCCAGTTATGAGGTATTTAACTGACCAGGTGCAAATCCTGGCCGGTTAATTGCTTTTGAATATTGGGAAAGATGTGTTTTCTATAAATTGAACTTTAATGTATTCTCTTAAATCCATATAGTAAATGCTTTATAGTCTCTGTTTGATCTTCTTCAAATTCTACTCACAATTGGATGTCATTGGCAAACAAATGACATTTCAAATCATCATTTTTCAATAATGAATACTATTGGTTTTAAGTATAAATTGAAAAACAATGGTGAGAACACTGATCCCTATGGGAGACCACAAGAAAGAGATACACTATCTGAACTTTTTCCAGTCCAAATCACACGTTGAGAACCCATAGTTCTTTCTGCAGTTCCATGTTTATCATGGTTAGACCTTTGCTTCTCACTTTATCTCTAATCTGACTTATGTCTACTAGGAAACAAGCTTTTTTCCTATGTTAGGCCCCTATCTATGAAATAGTTTACCCACATATTTTAAAAGAAGAAATGGCTTAGCTCTGTTTTCATAAGTTATTAAAAGCACGGTTGTTTACTCAAGTCTATGGTGAAGACATTGTTGTTTAATGGTTTCAATTATGCTTATGAATTACTGTTTGTTTTTTTTGGTGGGGGGGGGAGGATGAGATTATTGCAGCACTAGAATTTTTATCTTTTATTACTGTTACTTTTGTTATGTATTTTATTTGTAATCCACATGACTGTAGTTGGAAGTATGAAAGTTGGAATATTAAATACAATAAATTAAGGGGCCCTTTTCGAAGGTGTGCTAGGGCTACAGTACGGGTAGCGTGCGGCAAAACAGCACTACCACTGGGTGAGCCCAGGCACCCTGCGGTAGTTCTGCTTTTGCCACATGCCATTTCCCACACTAGAAAATAATTTTGTTTTCTAGCGTGGGGTGGGGAGTAGGCATGCCCGGCAATAATCAGGCAGCATGAGCACATTTTCGCACACTGCCCAATTACCACACGAGTAGCGCGTGAACCCTTACCGCCTACTAAATAGGTGGTGGCAAGGGCTCAGGTGGTAATTTGGAAATTAACATGCGGCCATTAATGGAAGAAACAGAAATTTGGCCATTGTAGAGCTGCTCAAAAAAGTGGTTGCAGCACACGGGAAACCCACACACTAAAACTACCACCGGCCACTTTTTAGCGTGGCTTAGTAAAAGGATCCCTAAATTAAATATGAGAACCAGTTTCATTCTTCATGCAAAAGTGTTCTACTCCACTCATCTACTGTGATTGGAAAGAGGTGGGCACTATTTAACTTATAATTGGCCTTATTAAGATAATTTTTGAGAGCAGCTCATTTGTGCCTTCTATGACAAAGATAGTGAAGTAATAAGCAATCAGGAATTCTTGGTTTCTTATTCTTAATTACTTTTTCAATATTTTTGTATTTCATGTTGGAAGTGTAGAGCATGTTGTGTATTTAGATCACATGTATTAAAACAAGAGTTTGATTCACTGAACTGTATTTTTTAGGCAACATAATCTGAAACGTATAAAAGTATGAAGATTTTTACAAGATACTTTAGCCAATAAATATTTTGCATCTATTATCCTTCCAGAGATGAATAAGCAAAATTGGCAACACTTGAAAGAAATTCTTAAACATGAGGCACATAAGGGTCAAAAGAATTTACATTTAGATATGGAACAATTTTTGCATGTACGCAAACAATCCATATGCAAAAAGTTTGAAATATTTTATATCAAAAAAAGTTAATAGCTCATCATGTTTCTAAACTAGCAAGTTGTAATTTGTAAATCAAAGATAAGGTGAAAAAATCCTCACAGAAAGGTGTTATAAAAATCTTTACACATATTGGGATTTGTACAAGTACATACATAGATTGTAAAATGGTGTAAGTGGCAGTTTAGCTGTTGAAAACATACATAAGACAGTATAATGAATGGTAAAAATAAAAGCGAATTCAGGATAGAACGTACATGAGTTCTACAAGGAAAGATTGATGTTAGTAAAAGAAATATGAATGTGGACATGGCATAGGAAACCTTCAATCTTCATCTGAAAAATAGGATTGGTAAGACCATGAAGATGCAAGAATTTATTACAAATCAATATGGGAAATAAAGTATAAAACTGTACTCTGAAGGTGCAGTTGTTTGTTGCTAGGCGATGTCATTCAACATAGTGGGAGTTATGGCAGTAGGACTGAAATCATATCCCTCTGACTGCTAAAGAAATAAGAAGCTATGGAATTGCAAGCATACATTTTGGAGTGATGGAGCACGTATGGATGTGGGTTCTGGGACCTCAGGATGTAAAGTAGGTGTGGTAAAAGGTTGCCTGACCTTCCTATATTGGGCTGCTCCTGGCTGGAAAGCAGGGGATCATGACTCAGAGCTGGGAGGGAACCATAGCTGGTGCTGGTTAACTACCAGGGCTAATCAAGAGGGCAGGAGGGAGGCAAAACATTAATGCCTGAGGTAGATGGGAGACCAAAATTCTGCTGCAAGATTAATATTTTGTCAAAGTTGCTATGCCCATATCAGCCCTCTTCTGAAGTCACTTCACTGGCTCCCTATCCGTTTCCGTATGCAGTTCAAGCTCCTCTTATTAACCTATAAGTGCATTCACTCTGCTGCCCCTCACTACCTCTCCACCCTCATCTCTCCCTACACTCCTTCCCAGGAACTCCGTTCACTAGGCAAATCTCTCCTAATTGTACCCTTCTCCTCCATCGCTAACTCCAGACTTCGTTCCTGTTATCTTGCCGCACCTTATTTTTTTTTAAAGTATTTTTATTAAGTTTTCAACAAATAAAATACAACTGCTTATAACAACATCTATTTCACCTTCTTACATGTTCCAACCTCCCTCCCTTCCCTCCCCCCCCCGCATGTATCATTGACATTGACCATAATGTCCACATTTTGTTGTTTGGATTCAGTTCGATATCAAGAAGTTACTATTATTTTTGGTGTGTCTAGATCCACACCCGCTGTCCGCCTCCATGTCGAATATTTGTCCCACTGTTTATAAAATTGCGTAATCCGTCCTGACTTTATCGCTGTCATTTTAGACATTTGATAAAGATAGTCCATCTTGTGTGTCACCTTCATCACTGGTGGCATCGTGGGCTGCTTCCACGCCGATGCCAATGTAATTTTTCCAGCGACTAGCCACAACGATGCCAACCGGTGTGTTGCCATTGGGATGTTTGCTGGTTGAAAATGTAGTAGACATGTCTCTGCCTTGAAATCATATGATTTCCCTATGATTTTTTCTAGCGTTTGGATTAATTCCCGCCAGTAATTCTGTGCCTTAGGGCATGTCCACCATATGTGTGTCATATCACCCTTCTCCTCGCAACCCCTCCAACACCATCCATTGCCTTTCTTATACATTTTTGCTATTTTGTGAGGAGTCATGTACCATTGGTAAAGCATTTTATATCCACTTTCTATCAGTGAGCTGGAGATAGAAACTCTTAGCATATTCCTCAGTGCCTTGTCCCACTTGCTAGTATCATGATTTATCTTTAAATCTTTCTCCCACCTTTGGGTGTAATATGTTAGTGGATTATTATATGATCCCAATGCTTTGTATATCCGTGATATGCATCCTCTTTGATAACTTCCTCCCATTGCTATCTCTAAGGCAGTGTCGTCTATGCTCAATTCCTTTTTTGCCCTCCTATTTACATAGTCGTGGATTCTAGTGTAGTGATAGTAATGTGACCCTGGGAGATCATATTCTTCTTGTATTTCTGCAAATGGAATCATAGTCCCTTCTTCCCATAGTTGATTTAAAGCCTCTAATCCCTTATGTTTCCAGATCTTAAACACATTATCAGCTATCCCTATAGGGTTTCTCATTGCTGTCTGTATCTTCATACGCCTAAAGTATTTCCTTCCTGGGAAAAATTTTTGTCTTAGGGTATTCCAAGTTTGTAAGGGAAATCGTATTGCCAGTGGCGCCCCTCCTATATATGTTAATAGTTGTCTCTGTGTGACCCATAGTATTGTATCTAAGTTCTTCATATCCATCCAGTATTGCTCTATTTGTATCCAGGGCTTTAAAACTTTGGAACCCCATGCCACCAGCACGCGTAATTGGGCAGCTTGATAGTATTGAATGAAGTTGGGTACTCCCATGCCCCCCCTGTCTTTATGTTGAAACATAATGGCTGCCCTTACTCTAGGTGGTTTGTGTTGCCATATGTAAGCGAATACTTTGCGATGTAAGCGACGAAAAAATTGTTTAGGAATCGGTAGGGGCAGTGCCATGAATAAGTATAAAATCTTTGGCAAGATTATCATTTTTATTGCTGATATCCGTCCCAACCATGATAGTTCCAATCCTTCCCACCTTTCCAACTCCTGGAATAATTCATGTATTTTATAGGGAAAATTTGCCTCAAATAGATCTGTTATTTTAGCTGTTAGATTGATCCCCAAGTATCGCAGTGATCGGGTAACCCAGTGGAACGCATATTTTTGTCTCAGTGACTGTTTCGTCTCTTCAGATAAGCCCACCCCCATTATCTCTGATTTGTCCATGTTCACCCGAAATCCCGACAACCTCCCATATTCTTCTAGACTCTTCATTACCCCTGCCAATGACTCTTGAGCACGGGTTAGTGTAAGCAAAATGTCGTCTGCAAACAACATTATTTTGTAAGTTTCCGCCCCTAGTGTCAGACCATGTATGCCCATATGTTGTCTAATGTTTTGGGCCAGCGGTTCTATTGTGAGTGCAAATAGTAATGGGGATAATGCACACCCCTGACGAGTACCCCTGCCTAAGTGTATTAATTCAGTGATCGAGCCATTAATTCGTAATTTAGCTATGGGGTCAGCATAGAGTATTGCTAGCCATGACATGAATCGTCCCGATATACCCATCTGTTCTAGTACTGAGAACATAAATGACCATCGGACACGATCAAACGCCTTTTCGGCATCTAGAGACAATAGCAGTGTTGGTTGTTTCGTGTCCCCTGCTTCATGAATGAGATGGATCGCTCTCCGTATATTATCGAATGTTTGTCTCCCTTCTATGAACCCAGTTTGGTCAGCGTGGACTAACTTTGATATCACCTGTTGTAATCGGTGGGCTAGGATTTTTGTAAAGATTTTATAGTCTGACCCTAATAGTGAGATTGGTCTATATGACCCACATCTCTGTGGATCCTTTCCGGGTTTCAATAATAGTGTTATAGTTGCCAATCGCCATGAATATGGCAACTCTGGTTGAGCGTCCATTTCGTTAAATACTCGAACCAATACAGGGGCCAACAAATTACTGTATTTTTTATAGTATTTATTTGTGTACCCATCTGGGCCCGGGGCCTTCCCGTTCGGCAAATTCCGGATGGCCCACTGCACTTCTTCTAGGGTGATTGGGCGGGATAGTATCTCTGTTTCCCCTCCTGTCAATTTGGACAACTTTGTCTGGTTCAAATATTGATAGATTTCTTGTAGTGTTGTTGCGTCCTCAGCCTGGTATAATCCCTGGTAGAATTTATGAAAGACATCTTTGATGTCTTCTAATTTAGTGTGTACTTTCCCTTCGTCTGCATGAATTGTGTGTATATATGAGTTTAGAGCACGTTTTTTCAATTTATATGCTAATAATCTCGATGTTCTGTTGCCAAATTCGAAATGTGTTTGTCTGACCTGTTGTAGTTGCTCCGCTACTTCCGCTAGTTGTATTTCTCTCAGAGCCAATTGTATGGCATGTATGCGATTTTTATCCTCTTTTGACAGTGGTTGCCGTTGAGCATGCAAGGTTAAATCCAGTAATTCCGTATGTAAGGCTTGTGTTTGAATATTTGTTTGTTTCCTAAGATATGCTTGTATCGCTATTATTTTCCCCCTAATTACTGCCTTTAGGCCCTCCCATAGTATCTGGGTTGTAACCTCCCCATTATCATTGATAGTTAGATATTCCTTTATCTCTGCTTCTATGCGTGTTGTTACTGTAATGTTTGCTAGTAATTCATCTCTAAACCTCCACATTGGGGCCTCTGGGGGTCTCACCACCCATTCTAATTCTAGTGTAACCGGGGCATGGTCCGACCATGTTCTAGGGTGTATTGATATGTCTTCTATCTTTGAGAATATGCTGGGGGGACCTAGCCACAGGTCTATGCGTGATTGTGAATCATGAGCCCCCGAGTAGTATGTGTACCCCCTGGCTTGTGGGTGTTGGTGGCGCCAGAGATCTATTAGCTGCCATGTTTCCAGGAATTTGTGCAGCTGGGCCCTTTCTGATTGAGCATATCTTACTCCTTCTGTAGAGTTGTCTAGTTTCGGGCATATCGTCAGGTTAAAGTCACCGCCCACTAACAGTGTGCCCTCTATATTCTTACTCAGCATTTTAGATACTTCTCTATAGAAGGTTCCTTGACGTTCATTTGGGGCATATATATTTACTAAGGAAAGTGTCTCCGTCCCCAATTTCACCACCAAAAGTAAATATCTGCCTTCTCTGTCCCTTATTATCTTCTGTATCTGCCATGGATATTTATTAGTCAATATTATCATTACTCCCTTTTTCTTTTTTTCTTTATGATTGGATGCAAAATATGTGTGTTGGCCCCTGTTCCCTTGACAGAGATGTTCCTTAACTGGTAACAGGTGCGTCTCCTGTATAAATGACACATCTGCCTTTAAGCGTTGTGTCTCTTTAAATAAAAGTTGGCGTTTTGTAGGTGAATTCAGTCCCTTGACATTAAGGGTCATCCATGTAATCTTACTCATCTCCAAATCCCGTATAATGTTTTGTGGTTCCTTTCCCCTGTCTGGAATCTCATTAGCAACTCCACTGTTATATGGCATATGGTCATTAAGTTCTCATGCTTACTTCTTCTATCTCCCTTCCCCCCCCCCTCCCTTTTTTTCCCCTCCCTCCTAGTTGGCACACATGCAACCCGTGCATCAATGTGCCTTTGGGGAAGAGACCTCACCCCCCTTTTTACTCATGCATATAATATAACCCATCTTTGTAACATCATCAAAACAACAAGTTGTATTATATAGATGCCTTAACAAACCTACCACTTCTCATAGAACTAATGTCTGTCTTATAGTAGAGTAAGTCTCCCTATTGTTTCCTTGCCTATTTGGCTTATTCTGTGAGCAGTCCCCTTTCTGTCGTTTATGTTCCATTGGATTCCTGTACGGCTCTCAGTCTGGGGTCCGAATATTGTCTCTGAAGGCGTCCTCTACCTTTTGTCACTCTTTGCCATCTCGGCTTGCTCGGTTTAGTCGAAGCTGGAGGTTGAGTTGTTGTCCCTTCTCCCGCGTTGATGTTGTCAGGCAGTATTTCTCTTGCTTCTTCTAAGCTTCGTACTTGATGGAGCTTGCCGTCTTTGTAGAAGCGTAAGGCAAAGGGATAGCCCCATCGATACCGAATCCCTTCTTTTTGTAGCATTTGTGTGAGAGATTTCAGCTCCATTCTCCTTTTCAGGGTGCAGGCTGCTAGATCTTGATAGCAATATATCACATTTGAGTCCCATTGAAAGTCTTTTATCGCTCGAGACGCCTGCATAATCTTTTCTTTTAGTTTGAAATCTGCAAAGCATGCTATTATATCCCGTGGTCTATTTGCTCTTGGTGATCCTAGCGCCCTATGGGCGCGCACAATCTGGATCTCTGTTGGTTCCTCATTAATTTGTAGTGTGGCCAGCAGTGCGCTTGCGATCTTTTGCGCCACCTCCTCACAATCAGTATATATTGGGACCTCTGGGAGTCCTCTAAATCTTACATTATTTCTTCTGCTGCGGTTTTCTAAGTCTTCTAGTTTGTCCCAGATCAGTTGGGCCTCTTGTTTAGATTCGGTTGTATGTCTATTTAAGCTCTGTATGGCCTCGGCCTGTTCTTCAAGTCTGTCCTCGTTCTCTGCCACTCGAACACCGAGCGCTCCTATTTCTCCTCTCAGGTCTGCGCCCAGTGTCGCGAGATCTGACCGCATGGCCTTCAGGTCTGCTTGTATTTCCTTCACCCAAGCGCCGATATCCCGCAATGTTGTCTCCTCTTGTCCCGGGCCATCACCGGACTCGAATAGAGATGGAGAGCTATGCTCTTGTTGCTCGTTTGGCGAGTCGGGTGGTCGTTCCGCCAGGGCGTCGCCATTTTTGTTCGCTACACTGTTTGCATATGCGAACGCTGATAAATCAACCACGGCGGATTGTGTTAGCATCTTTCCTTGCTTGCCTGATGTTTATTCTTATTTATCGTTCTTCAATTCTCGTTTTCCGCTTCTGTTTCAGGGTAGTTTTATTATTTTTAGCTCGGGGCTTGTCGGAGCTCTTGGCTTATGCTGCCATCTCCGCTGGTGACGTCACTTCCTCCCTTCGTTCTTCTTGCCGCACCTTATGCCTGGAATAGACTTCCTGAGCCATTACGTCAAGCTCCATCCCTGGCCGCCTTCAGGCCTACCCGTTTGATGCTGCTTTTAACTCCTAACTTGTCACCTGCTCGTAACCTTTATCTTGTCTTCCTCTCTTCAATAGTCCCTTTTCCTATGTGTCCTGTCTGTCTGTCCTACCCTTATCCCTTATTTGTCTTGTCTGTCTGTCCTGATTACGATTGTAAGCTCTTTTGAGCAGGGACTGTCTTTTCTTCATGTTAAATTGTGAAGCGCTGTGTACGACTGGTAGCACTATAGAAATGATTTGTAGTAGTAGTAGTAGACCATTGCTGTTCCTGTTTCTTCCTCAGAGAGCTCAGATCTAAAGACTCCAGTTTCCATGATTCCAAACCTGGCCTCAAGAAATCCCACATTTCTGAACCTAGCTTCCACAGTCAGAGATTCCACATTTGCTCCTTATTTGCTGGCTTATCCCCTAGTGATACTACCACCACAATACTGCTCAAGATCAGAGCCACCCTTTTTAACCCAGATGGCAATACAGCTGGGAGAGAAGGAAGATAACTCATTCCTCCAAACTATAATACCAATACCCCTGGTAAGTGACAGGGGGATTGACAGCCTCTTCGATTGGGTGATGCTGCAACATGGGAGGAGGGGAGTATGGGGGTGATACATTATCTAATGCTGGTGCTGAGGGGTAATTTGGGTAATGCTCTTGGGGGATGGCAGGTTGTCATCAGAGGCTTGGGTTGTGAAGGGAGCGATTGGGGTAGTTTGCCAAGAGAATTTTGTTTTGTTTTTTTGTTTATGCATCAGATTCAAACTATACTAGCACATTGGTTCTACATTTCAGAAGCTAAAAACGCCAGCGCACCTTAGTAAAAGACCCCCTTAGCTTTGTGGGCTACAGCACTGAATTTTGCTGGCAATCGCATGGTTTTCAGTCTCTCCCTGACTTTACCATCAGAATACCCTCTCTAGCCTCCTTTAAAAATGACTGGTCAGAGTCAAAAATTCAACAGCACTGCATAATTAAGTGCTGCTGAATATTGGTGGCAGAGCCTCTCCTGCCCAATTAAATCACCTTGAATATTGATTAGTCTTTTATTTTATTCTGAAGAAGCATAACTCTAGGGTAACTGTAAAGTTTATGTAGCCATTAAAGGAAAACATCAGAGTAGAAAAGCATGTGCAAGATGTAAAACTGACCTGCCTGCTCCTAAATGCCACATCCCTACTAAAGTGTACATCAATCATTCAAAGCCAGTAGATTTGTATGGTCATTATCTGTCTGCTAGATGTTGCCAATACATAGGTATGTGTGGCCTGCATATAGCATGCAGTGTTAGATGCTGGTCACCCTTAAGAAACACAGCAGTTGATGATCCAGAAATGTGAGGGTGTTGTGCAGCTGCATAGTGAGACACTTCTGCCTCAGCCTCAGCAGCTAAAGTGAGACAAGGCATTAGAAAAGCTGGGGTACAGGGAGAGGAAGCAGAGACGGACTGCCCGGGAGAAGCATGTTCATATACCAGTTTGTGATGGAACCTTTCTTCTCGTATATACAGTACATAAAATAGTAACTACTTTGGAGTCAGTCTTGGCTGTATATTTCCTGCACAGATTGAGGGTGAAGGTGCATAAGAAATACACAGTAAGCCAAAAAGACCCCTCAGGTTCGGCATAAGAGTTGGTTGCCAAAGAATCCAGGGATTACCTGCTCTGTGTGTAAATAGATAGTAGTATTAGAATTTAGTGTGTATCTTAGAATTAGGCAATTCCCAGAATTTAGTCACAATCCTATATAATAAAAAGCACCTCCAACATTCTGAAGCTGACTCTGTGGCAGTGTACGGTTCGTAAGTCTGTAGTTCAGCGTTTCATTGGCTCTCACTATCCCCGCCCTCACGTCGAGGAAATGGAATGCTGCATAGTTGCCAAGCAAACAAACACAACATCACAGGAACGAAGAACCAATCAGACAGAACGGAACTTGGAAGAGGGAAGTGGAGTGGATTGAATCTCTAACAAATGATCATATACAGGGAGGTATGAACATCAGTGGAGGCAAGTGCACAGATCGGAAGGGAAGACAAACATTTAATCACTTTGTCACTCAAACACATACACACACACAGACATCACACACACACACACACACACTCAATCACTCTGTGTATCTCTCTCTTACACTGTCTGTAAAACACACTGTCACTCTCAGTCTCTCACATGGGCAACTGTATGTTGCATTCTCACGAGTAAGGAGCTCTTCTGATCTGATTGATAAACTGATTGAAGGGCCTGAACAAGGAACACTTTTACCACATTGTAACAAAGTTTACACAAAAAATAATGTATATAAAGAAATCTTACACGTAAACAACAATTATATTCAGAATACAACCGTGGAAACATTAATGGCAGGAACTCATTACATTGCTAGCGCCCGTTTCAGTGCGTTAAGAAACGGGCCTTTTTTACTAGTGTTATATAATACCTGTAATTGTGCTCCTAACTGCTATCAGCTGGGTACCAGCATTTACACCAGCTTTTTGCAGGTATAAATACTTGTGATCAAAGTTAAATGTAAAATGCACACTAAGCTGGTATAGCTTATGAAAGGAGCAGATCACACAGGAAAAGGTCCTTTGAGGAATATTTTACCGAAGTGAGGTCTTTAAAAAAAAATGACACTGGCCGTGTTTCGCCCAAGCAAAGGCTGTGTCAGGGGCTAAAGTAACCAAGCGGTGTTTTCAAGCCACTTCACCTCCTTGGTAAAAAAGCAGTCTGTGTCAAAAATGGCAGCCTCACACAGTAATGCAACTAGCAGCATAAACACCGCTTGGTTACTTTAGCCCCTGACACAGCCCTTGTGTGGGTGAAACATGGCCAGTGTCGGGCTTTTTTATAGACCTCACATCAAAGGACCTTTTCCTGTGTGATCTGCTCCTTTCATATCGCTGTTTTGGATCTTGTGGATCAGTTACTCTGCTGTTTCCTTGCACTAAGCTAGTCAAACATAAATGGCGAGTGTCGTACTCACTCGCAAATGTGCAGTAGAGACCCTCTCTGCCCCGCCCCCGCGTCAATACGTTATGATGGGGGCAGAACAGAGAGGGTCTCTACTGCGCATTTGCGAGGGACGAAACCGCCATCGCTAACGCTTCCCCCACCCTCCACCCGGCCGGGCCTTCGCTCCGCTATTGAAACAGCGAGGGAACGCAGCACACAGCTCTGCTGAGCTCTCGTCCTTCCTTCTTCTTCTCTGTCTGTGTCCCGCCCTCGACGACGTTACATCACACGAGGGCGGGGACACAGGCAGAGAAGAAGGAAGGCCGATGGCACCTCAGCAGAGCTGTGTGCTGCGTTCCCTCACTGTTTCAATAGCGGAGCGAGGGCCCGGACCGGATGGAGGGGTGGCGGCGACTCGGGAGGGGGGTGAGCTCGGCGGCGGGGGGGCCTTGCAGCGGCGACGGGAAGGGGCTTGCAACTCCCCCCCCCCTTTCCTATACTAGCCCGTTTTTACGGGCTCAATGGCTAGTACTACATAAAGGACACTCCATGCAGAGTATCCTTTACAGAATACGAGCTTAGAGAGGATTATCCCAGTGCCTAACTTTGGGTGCCGTTTATTGAATCGAGTCCATTGTGCAGAAGACTTAGGCATATTTGAAACATTTAAAACTTGAATTCCTATTGACTTCTAGGTTGGTAATTGAAGCAATGTTATGAAAATTCTTGTCAGAGAAAGGGTTTTAGAGTTCATATTTTACTGCATAAATTATTCGTGATGTAAAATTGCATTTTAAAATGGAAAAGTGTCGGAAAGCTAAGCATAAGCTTTAAATGTACTGTCAGTTCCAGAATCATAATCAGTATATAGTAAATCTCTAGTGAGTAAATTATAAGTAAAGAGGGGAATTTTATAAGAGGGAGCCTATAAATCCTGTGAAAAATGTGCTTATGTTATGTTTGTTTTATAAAGGCAACGATAAGCACCTAGAAAGACATAACCTAATGCAAGACTATCTCCAGTTCAGGAAGCAGGTGAAAGCCTGGTTCTACTTCCAACCCTGTAATGGAAAAAGCATCTAACCAGCTAGTAACACCCTAGGACTAACATTAGCTGCATTTACTGCAGCAGGGCTTGCTTTGGACACATGTGCCTTTTCTGAGTCCACATGCAAATTTTCTTTGTTGGTCACCCTTATCTTCTATATAAACTGCTGTTATTTTATTTATCTAAATATATTCCATGTCCGCTTACCACCTTTGCTGTCTATTAAGATGTTTTAATGTGTATTGTGTTGCTAGTGTAAGTAGCATACTATGCTGTACCGTGTACTGCTATTGATTGTTATGTTTTTTCTGCTGTAATTGTCTATTTCCTATGTTCAGGTAATTCTCATTGTATACTGCCTTGGGAGGTAGATAAACCCTAATAAATAAAAATAAATGTGTCCTTATAAAATAAACACTCAGAACACCTGCAAATGTACAAAGTTACACCTGTTCCGAGGCAAATTCAAATGTGTGCATGTACTCTAGGTCCGAACATGCACATTTTATAAAACACACGTGTATCTCAGCTCTACCCAACTCAGTCCCCAGGAATGCCTATGCTCATCATACATACAAGTAAGTATGTGCATTACTGCTGGCATGTACATACAAATACAATAACAAAATTTTAGACAATTCATTTTTCACATGTAGAAGAGGCTTTACACTCTGAAAAAAGCTTTAAGATGTGGAGATGTCTGTAATCATGAAGCACGGGGAATTGAAATTAAATGAAATCTGAGTGACTTTGGTAGGGAATTCCATTTCCTAGTAGTTTGGTATGTGAGCTTGCATCATGAATAGATCTGTAATGAAGATTTTTATATAACAAGGAAAATGGAGAATAAGATAATCTCTCAACGTTGGATGAGCATTAGGTAAAGGTAATTCTAACACTTGCTGACCTGAACATGTATACCCTGGAGGAAAGTAGAAACAGGGGTGATATGATACAGATGTTTAAATATTTGAAAGGTGCTAATCCGCAAACGAACCTTTTCCGGACACGGGAAGGCGGTAGAACTAGAGAACATGAAATGAGGTTGAATGGGGGCAGACTCAAGAAAAATGTCAGGAAGTATTTTTTCATGGAGAGAGTGGTGGATACTTGGAATGCCCTCCTGAGGGAGGTGGTGGAGATGAAAATGGTAACGGAATTCAAAAAAGCATGGGATAAACATAAAGAATCCTGTTCAGAAGAAATGGATCCTCAGAAGCTTAGCGGAGTTTGGGTGGCAGCACCGGTGGTTGGGAGGCGGGGCTAGTGCTGGAAAGACTTCTACGGTCTGTGCCCTGAAAATGGCAGATACAAATCAAGGTCAGGTATACATATAAAGTAGCATATATGAGTTTATCTTGTTGGGCAGACTCGATGGACCATACAGGTCTTTTTCTGCCGTCACTTACCATGTTACTATGTAAGTATTGCATGTGGAGGCATATTTTCAAAAGCACTTACATTTACAAAGTTACACAGAGGGCATTTTTGATATGACATCTAAATCTGCCTTTTGACATTTTGCAAAAACACATCCAAAATCTGAATACGAAAGAAGGTCATTTTCAAAAAAGAAAAACGTCTATCTTTTTTTTTTTCAAAAAAACTGTTTTCGAACAAGGGTTTGTGCTTTGGACATTTTGTTTTTTGGTCCATTACCAAGTGCAAGACATAGAAAACCAAGCCATTGGGATGTAGGAGGAGTCAGCATTTTTAGTAGACTGGTCCCCCAGACATCCCAGGAGAGCAATGGGGAAACCTAGAGAGCACTTCAGTGCATTTAATAAAAATGCTCCCAGGTACATATCTCACCTTTGCTCTCTTATCTTGTCCCTTGAGCTCTCTGAAACCCACCCAAAACCTACTGTCCCCTACTGTACAGCACTACAATAGCCCTTATGAGTGAAGGGGGCACCTAAATGTGGGTACAGTAGGATTTTGGTGACTTTGGGAGGGATCACAGTTTCTACCACAAGTGTGACAGGTAAAGGGAAATAGGGACCTGGGTCTCCCACTCCATTGTGCAATGCACCAACCACTACACTACTCCAGGGACCTGCATGCTGCTCTAATAGACCTGGCTATAACATCTGAGGCTGTCATAGAGACTGGTAATGTAGATCCCCTATGGGTGAGGTTTTTAAAAGAGGGTGGTACGATGGTAAAATCACGGTGTAGGGTCCCACGGTAAACACTCACCACTTAGGGAAGGTACAAAGAAAGATGGGGAAATTCTGTATATTATACAGTGTGCAATTCAAGATGTTAAGCGAATTCCCCTAGATGTTACAAAATTTTAATGATGACAATTTTGCACACTAAATTTTGGATTTAAATACTTTATTGCACAAGATGGTTTTAAGGTGCAATGAATGTTTGAGAATAACAAATAAGTTCAGTTCACGATAATTTTTAACTCTTGTATAATTTCATGTATTAACAGATCTACTAATGTCTATTTCTTTTCTTTAACAGCAAGCAATCCTAGCGAATTAAACTAACACCTGTGTCAGACAAGTATTCAACAATTTTAACTCTCAACCAACACTTAATAATGTTAGAATTGTTATCCTATGTGAAGAACTGATTCTTTGTGTTGTTTTCTTTTCCTCCAGGTCTCACCATCAAAAATCCGAAGGTAAGTATACAGTATTTCAGCTTATTTCTTTTAACCTTTTAATTTAATTAAAATTTCAGTCCAAATCTCGAGCAGGTAAGTACTTAGCTGCTAATCTGCTGCAAACCTTCTTCAGCTTCTTCACTTTCTTGCGTTGGAGCTCTTTCAGTCGGGATGTTTGCAGGGTGGACGGTACCTGAACTATAATTAAATAAGAGGGAAAAAACCCTACCTCCTTAACGAACATATACAGAAATTCTGGGAATTTTACACAAAACTGGTGGCCAACTCTAATTTTAAACAATAAATAATTATTATTCCCTTTCTCTACCCTAGACTCACTGGTTTTCCCTCACTACTAATGAGAAGGCTATTGTTGGTTTGTAATTGCTCCTTCACAACCAGATTCACTCACTCTCCAAACCATACACTTCCCTCCAGTGTCTGGATCCTCTCTCACTCCCTTACATTACCCACATCTGCAGCTTCTCTCACAATCCAACACCCAATTCTCCACACGCCTGCAGCACCCTCAGCACACAGGTCTGTCTCCCTCAGAGTCACAAGCTCTTCTCATGTAGTACAATTCCCACCACAAATCAAAGCCTCTCTCACCCTAAAATGGTAAATCACTGTTTATCCCTTGAAATTCAGTGCTACACTGGAACATTCACAATCACCTCAGCTCAATTTCAATAGCAAAGTACCCTTTTTCAATGTCACCTTTCACTTTAAAACTCATAAAATCCATACTTTTTCTCTTACTTTTGACAGACACACAGCATCCATTTTACTCTCCCAGTCATTCCCTGCTGTCTTTTGTGCACTCAGCAGTCTCCCTGGCAACTCACCCCCCCCCCCCCCAGATGAACATCTGACATCACTCAACCAATCAGCTTGTCAGAGAAAGACAGGTTTTTTTTCTCTGATCTGTTTAGAATCTTGGCTGCTCTCCCTCCCCCATAGAAGTTACTGCAAAACTTCCTATATAGAGAGTTTCAAAGTCAATTTTAACCTGACTTGTACCCAAAACAGCAAGGGACATTTTATTACCCCATTTACAGTAAGTCAAATTTGTATTCACATTTTTGGGGTGGGAGGGGGTCAGTGACCACTGCGGGACTATTGGGGGGGGGCATCCATGATTCCATCCAGTGGTCATCTGGTCATTTAGGGCAGCTTGTTGTTCTTATTTGTTATAAAAACAGGTCTAGCTCAGAATGTCTTAGTTTTAGTTTTGTTTTGTTCCATTATGGCTGAAAAATGTCTAAGTCTTAGGAACGCCCAAATCCCACCCTTAACATACCCCTGACATGCCTCCTTGAGATTTGGATGCACTGCAGATAAACAGGTTTCAAAAATACCGATTTGGACGATTTGTGAGAAAAACATCCAAATGCTGCTTTATGCCACTTTTGGATGTTTTTCTCTTTTGAAAATGAACCCAAAGTAACTTATGGAACTTTGCAAGTCTAAGTGCTTTGAAAATGAGCCCCATAGTCAGGTAAAAGACCAAATAAAACTTGATAAACAAGTACTTATAGTTTAATGGTAACTCTTGCATTTATTGGAAGTCAATGCAGTTTGATTAAAGAGGAGTTGACCTGGTGAATCGAGGGGCTTTATGTATGAAATAAGCCACAATATTCAGAGCTGTTTAAAGTTTTTTGGTAAGAGAGACTTTAGGCCTGAGTAAACAGCATTAAAGTAATCAAATCTGGATAGCACTAAAGATTGAACTAAAGAGTTGGAAAAAAAAAGGCTTTGGTCTTTTCAATCTCCACAGAGAATTAAAGACAATAGAAATCACAACAGAAACTTGACGTTCAAATAATAGTTAATTGATAGTTATTCCCAAGATTTTCATGGTGGTAGAAAAAGGGTAGGGCACATTATTAACAGTGAAGTTTTTATTAGACATTGGGTGGGCAGAATTGGTTAGGATTAGGAACTTGGTTTTATCCTTAATCGGTTTTAATTTAAAATTGGCAGCCCAAGAGATTTAATTCTAGGCAAGATTTCCTCTATGTGTTCTTTAAATGGTATGCAAATAGTAACATCATCAGTGTAAATAAATGAATTAAAGCCATTTAATTCCATTAATCTACCTAGTGGGGACCATAATTATATTAAATAGAATAGGAAAAAAGGGGAAACCTTGGTGCACCCCACACATAGAGAGCCAGAGTGAAAAAATATTACCAGATAACTTTAGTTGAAACTGTCTTGACTTTAAGAAACAATTGAACCAATGCAGGACTTCACCACAAATACCAAACTGTTCCAACAGACTCAGTAAAATATTAAGGTCAACCACATCAAAAGCGCTGGACATATCAAATTGTAAAAATCTAAATTTTCTTGTCCCAACTTAAGTCCATCCTGAAATTGGTTATCAAGGTGGTAAGAACTGTCTCCATTCTGTATGCATGTCTAAACCCCAACTGAGAACTATGTAAGATATTATGAGTCAGAAGCAAAAGCGTAGCCAGGTTTTGACATATGGGAGAGCAGATCTTTTGTAAAATAGTTACCAGTATGAGGCTGCAGGCCCAATTCACATAGGTGCCAATTCATTCAAAATCTGTTTGAGGGAGGAGCTGCTCCCCTTGCATCCCACCTAGCTACTCTTCTGGTCAGACGGTATTCCATGTGTTGACTGGATACCAGATCTTCCATCACCTTTACTAATAGTGGTATGGAGGCTACTGTGGATACTTCACTCATGCTAGACTTGGGTTTCTTAGGAATGGGTGTGAGAATTATTTTGCCTTTGTCTATAGAGAATAATCCTTGAGACAATATAAAAGAAAGGTTCGACATAAGACAGCTAACGAACAGGTCAGGTGCTGACTTCAGCAAATAAGTAGGGCACGCATCTAACAAGCAATGTGACAATGAGTATTTGGAGAGAAAGAATTTAACTGAATCAACAGTTGGTAGAGAGAAAGAGGACCAAACCATATCTGCAGGTGAACCTAGGGAAGAAATATTTGAAAAACTAAATTGGTCAGCTAAGGTAATATTAGTACCATTTAGCTCATTTCTGATTTGAATAATTTTCTGCTCAAAATAACTCTCAAGTTGGTCTGCAGATGGGATAGGTAGATTGATTGTGGCTACTGAATGAGTGTTTAGCATGGAATTAACTAAGGAGTAGAGCTTTCTAATGCTAATTTTGGGACCACCAATATATAGTAACTTAGTAAATCATGGCAGATAAACCTGTATAGTCCAACCAGTCTGCCTAACAAGATAAACTCATTTTACATGGTATGTGATACCTTATATGTATATCCGAGTTTGATTTGTCCTTGCCTTTCTCAGGGCACAGACCGTAGAAGTCTGCCCAGTACTGTCCTTGTACTAAGTTCTGAAGTTAACATCAAAACCCCTTAAAATTTACACTCCAGCCCATCCCTATCTATTCAGTCACGATCAGGGCATAGACCGTGGAAGTCTGCCCAGTGTCGCGTCTCTCGCGCTTGACGCGCTCTCGAGGACCTTGGCATCCTTTCAGGCTTCTTCCCCGGGAGCACGGGGTTTGTGAGTCCATAGGCCACTACCGTGGAGCGGCAGTGGCAGGCAAGATCACCTTCCAGGTGGAGATGAGACAACCCTGGACCGGAACCCCGGACTGGAGTTCTACACAGGAATACTCGGAACTGGAACGCACCGGACGGGTGCGCACTGGAGTGGGGCCCGCTAGCCTGGACACACTGGAGTGGCCCCACTGGACTGGAACATACAGGAGTGAAACCCGCTGGACTGGAACACACTGGACCTAGGCTTCACCTACACTTGACCGCCTTTCCCCGAGGGTCGAGCCCTCAGGTTCTGGCAGCCGGTAGGACTTACAGGAAAACCCGGA
Organism: Microcaecilia unicolor; assembly: GCF_901765095.1. NCBI lineage: Eukaryota > Metazoa > Chordata > Amphibia > Gymnophiona > Siphonopidae > Microcaecilia > Microcaecilia unicolor. The sequence continues at coordinate 293,844,232 of NC_044031.1, forward strand.
ACTGGAACTTGCAAGCAGGAACAGCAGGAATGAAGATCCAGGAGTGCCCCCTGGCACCTAGGCGGAGGCAAGGCAGACAGGCAGGGACTGTCCGGGTTCTGGCAGTCGGCAGGTTTCAACACAATGACTAGTAAACTGTACCCAGGCTAATAGGAACGCTATACCCAGGCACACCAGTCATACACAAGAAACATACACAGAACAAACTCAGGAGACTTAGGAAGCTATACACCAGCTAACCACAAAGCTGTGCCCAAGCTAACCAGTCATGCACTGGAAACATACACAGAACACTAGCAAAGCTATACACAGGCTACAAGCCACACGGTGCCTAAGCTGGCTATTCAAGTATTAGGAACAAACACAGGGAACTAGCAAAGCTAAGCACAGGCTAACAAGCCAGACGGTGCCTAAGCTGGCTAGTCTACACTAGGAACAATCACAGTCTTGGGATAGTGGCTAGCAAGGGCGGCTAGTCTAACACTAGGAACAAATACAGACTCGGGATAGTGGCTAGCAAGGGCGGCTAGTCTAACACTAGGAACAAACACAGACTCGGGATAGTGGCTAGCAAGGGCGGCTAGTCTAACACTAGGAACAAACACAGAGAACTAGCAGAGCTATGCACAGGCTACAAGCCAGACAGTGCCTAAGCTGGCTAGTCTACACTAGGAACAATCACAGAGAACTAGCAGAGCTATGCACAGGCTACAAGCCAGACGGTGCCTAAGCTAACTAGTCATGCACTGGAAGCAAACACAGAGAACTAGCAGAGCTATGCACAGGCTACAAGCCAGACGGTGCCTAAGCTAACTAGTCATGCACTGGAAACAAACACAGAGCACTAGCAAAGCTATACACAGGCTACAAGCCAGACGGTGCCTAAGCTAGCTAGTCATGCACTGGAAACAAACACAGAGAACTAGCAGAGCTAAGCACAGGCTACAAGCCAGACGGTGCCTAAGCTAGCTAGTCTAAACAAACATAGAAACTCACACAAAGCAAACACTGAAACTGTGTATAGAGCACTCTATACACCAGGACCTTTAGATGAGATGCAAAGGCCAGGACTGTAGTCTCCAAGTGACTAATAAAGCCCATCAACACCAGAGCCACAGCTGCAGCAATCACCTTGCAACCAAACAGAGGCTTGACACACAAAGCAGTCAGCCCATAGGAAGGAACAGCGGGAGCCATCTTGGATACTGGCAAAGAGGAGGAGGCGGCAGCCATCTTGGAAGAGGCATAGCCCAGACAGGTGAGGTTCAGTAGGGCAATCAGCACACAGAGCCAGAGAGAACCTAAGACAGACACAGACACAGAGACAAGCAGAAGCCAGCACAGACACTGACTCCCAGAAACAGGGTAAGTCTGAGGGTTGTTACGGCCACAGACGTGACACCCAGCTCCTGTTTTGTTTCCCAATTACCGACGTCACCACCCAATCTCCGCTATGATTCCATGGAACCATTCCTTCTAAACAGGATTCCTTTGTGTTTATCCCACACATGTTTGAATTCCATTACCATTTTCATCTCCACCACATAAAATGGGACGTCATATCACATTTTAGTTGTATATTTTCAAAATAGTCCTCCAATTATGAAAGAAACTACAATGGAATAAAATGTTCATTGTGGATATCTATACATCCAGCATTGCCTAAAATTAACTGTCACGCAATATTTTCTGAGGTTGATACACATTTTAGAACAGCCAGAGAATTAGGTAGATGTTTCTTACTCATTTTTAAAGAGCTATGGCACCTTTGAACGGTATGATTTTTCGTCAATACAAAGATGAGATTTGACCAAAAAATCAAAGAACAAATTGCAATGAACCCAAATTTTAAATTTTACTTATTTATTTATTTTTAAAATAGTTCCTGTCACTAGTGATCCAATTAAAGAAAAAGTAGTGCCTAACTTTTCCAGTATGATGTTAGAAGCCTGGGATAATGGATCATTTCTAGTAAGTATTCAATGCTTACTGCTGTCAAAGGCTGCTTGTTGAATTCAATTTACTTTCCATTTTAGTACATTCGTTACAAAAACTGGGTAGCCTGCTGAAAGAACTGAGGAAGGATTTCTTTATTTGTAATTTCTGTCCATAGTTATGGAAAGAATAGTGAGAGAAATTATATAACATCATGTTTGTCTGATTCAATAGAAGTTTCTGCTCCCTGAAGAAAAAAAAGAAATCCAGTGTAACCTTGTGCACATTGGTTAACACAGGGAAGTAAAACAGATTGCAGAAGATGAATGAGAGAGATGGAGGGATAAGAGAGGCAATAAGGAAAAGAACTGAGGCAAAGGAAAGAAGATGACTATACAGAAGAAGGGACAGAAACAAAAAAATGAATTATAATTATTGGTAAACGTTATTGTGAAGAGGAAGGGACTAGGAGAGAGAGAAAAAGGCAAAACAGAACGTCTAGAGAAGGACTTGGAAAGAAGCAAGTGACAAGAACTAACATAGGGAGTGTTTTACTAAAGCTTAGCTCGAGTTATCTGCAGCAGAGCACATAGGAATAAAATGGACCCTGTTGCAGATAACTCAAGCTAAGCTTTAGTAAAAGACCCCCATAATTAGGCAAATATTCAGAAACAAAGGTTAAGGAGGCAGTTTATTTCAGTTTTGTTACTGGGTTGTATAACACAGTAATTTAATAGCTCTATGGCTCCTGGAGCAAACTGGATTCTCAGCAGAAAGTATTATCCAAAAAAATATTATAAATGAGCTGTTGAGTTTAATGTCCTGTGTTCAAATTGAAAAAATGTGACCTCTAAAGAAGGGTAATGTGTATGCAAAAGCTCAAAGTCTTTTTTTTTTTTTTTTTTTTTTAGAAAACCAATTCTTAAACCAATCCAGATTAGGTCTTCAAACTCTTAAAAATCCCATTATTGGACTCTAATTTTCAGTACTGAGTTATTGTATGGTGTATGGATATTTTTATTTTTGGTAATATGGAGAAAGTTGTGGAGGATTAAATAATTTTCAGAGTACATCACAAAGGGGAACAGAGCTCGTGGAAGCTTCATACAAAGAAGCTGATAGCTCATCTTTATGCTTGTTGTACTGGCCCCATTGCATGGGACAGCCTTTGCTGTATATACTCCTGCCAGAATTGTGCGCAAAACAATTCAAAATTCTGCACAATTCTGCACACAAAGGGCCCTGTTTACTAAGCTGCGCTAGAGGCCCATTAGCGTTTTTAGCGCACGCTGTGTAGGCACCCACAATATTCCTATGGGTGCCTACACAGTTAACGCATGCTAATTTTGTGCACACGCTAAAAACACTAGCACAGCTTAGTATAGTAAACATGGCTCAAAATTTGAAAATTATGCAAACATTTGTGAACAAAATTTATAAATTCTGCAGTGTATTTGTCATAACTTAAACAATATTACAGCCCCATCCCTATACACAGATACCATCCATATTTTTCCCAGGACCTATAGCATCCACTACACCAATGGGGAAAGGCAAATCTGAAAGACCTGGTTTTACAGCCAAAGGAGTACCTATACAAGGACATATAGATCAACATGTTTGCTCTTTACTGGGGAAGAGTTCAACCTACGTGAGTACTTTATTTCCCATCAAAGCTTCTCTTATATTGGTTTACAGTTTATTTAATATTTCACATAACACCTTTCCTGAGAGCATCACTGGACAGTTTACAATAAAATTTTCAATAAAAACATAAAGGAAAAGGAACGTCATTTCTAGCAGGAAAGCATCACACACACAACAAACAGCAAAAAACAAACTCACAAGTTAAAACTCAACCGTCAATCCAATCAACCCACAGTCAGATCAGCGAATTTGAGGCCCGCCATCAGCACTCGCCACCTCCTCCCTGTATGCTTTTTGAAAAAAAGAAATGTTTTACTTGCAGGTCGAAATTTTGGATAAGACAATTCAAGCTGAACATATGGAGGAAGTGTGAACCCCACCTGTTTGTTGTTTAGAAGGGAAAGGGGCTGTAGATATGACAACCCTTATTTCCCCTAGTGATAATGTTTCACATGGGATTTCCCTTCTTAATTCTTCAGGAGTTGGGGTTTTTTTAAAGTCTGGGGATTGTTTTTTACCATTGCCTGCTTCAGTATAAAGCCCTATTAATATTTTCCCTAAGTCATAAATATTTATTTCAAGTACACATTCAATAATTCCATAGGTGTGAGGTAGTAAAAGAAAAATTCAAAATGTGCAAATTTGCATGCTCTAGATTTATTCTCTAAAGCCTCCTTGTGAATCATGGAGGCTTTAGAAAATCATGGAGTTACCTTCGATCGAAATCTTACACTTGAAAGTCACGTGAAGAATACAACTAAGAAGATGTTCCACTCAATGTGGAAACTTAAAAGAGTGAAACCTTTCTTCCCAAGGACCATTTTCCGCAACTTGGTACAATCAATGGTGCTGAGTCACCTTGACTACTGCAATGCACTCTATGCTGGCTGCAAAGAACAAATCATCAAGAAACTTCAGACAGCCCAGAACACTGCAGCCAGACTCATATTTGGAAAAACAAAATACGAAAGCGCAAAACCCCTAAGAGAAAAGCTACATTGGCTGCCACTTAAGGAACGTATCACGTTCAAGATCTGCACATTAGTTCATAAAATCATTCACGGAGATGCGCCTGCTTACATGCTAGACCTTGTCGACTTACAACCCAGGAATGCTAAATGGTCAGCCTGCACATTCCTTAACTTACACTTCACAAGCTGCAAAAAACTGAAATACAGACTAACACATGCGTCCAGCTTTTCATACACGGGCACACAGATGTGGAACGCACTCCCACGTAACTTAAAAACAGTCTACGAACTAACTAACTTTCGTAAATCTCTGAAGACGTATCTCTTCAACAAGGCATACCACAACGTTCAATAACTGTATCTACAACACATTACTACTCAACCTCTATTTTGATTGATTTCTTTATATGCCTGTATGCTTAATTTTATCTTGTCAACCTATTCTCTATGCCTGTATGCCTAATTTTATCATGTCACCCTATTCTCTATGTAACACCAATTGTAACTTCTACTCTGGAATGGCGAATGCCATAACGGAACATTGTAAGCCACATTGAGCCTGCAAATAGGTGGGAAAATGTGGGATTCAAATGCAACAAATAATAATAATAATTAGTATTGAAATGGCAATTACACATGTAATTGCAGATTTTACATTAGTATTCTGTAAAGTGAAGATATTTACTTGTAGCAGGTATTCTCTGAGGACAGCAGGACTTATATTCTCACAAGTGGGTATCGTGGCACCATGTTGCCCAGTCCTTTGCTTATAAGAAACTTTTTACAGAACTTTGTTGAGCATGAGATATGCTCTACCGCACATGCGAGACTGCTTTTCTGTCCGCTGCAAGTTCGCAGTTACCGCACTTAAATACTACAGCATAAAAAATAGGAGACAATAATTGAGGTGGGAGGGTTTGTGAGAATATAAGGCCTGCTGTCCTCAGAGAATATCTGCTATAGGTAAGTATCTTCGCTTTCTCTGAGGACAAGCAGGCTTATTTATTCTCACAAGTTGGGCAGACTGCCACAGTGTCCACTCCATGTAAAAGGCCAATGTTCACTTGCAGTTCAAGGTGTGAAAAGTGCTCTCATCAGGATGGGCATGAGGTCGGGGAAAGAATGTTGACAAGATAATTGACTGGTTCAGATGGAACTCCAACACAATCTTTGGTAGGAACTAAGGGTGCGTGTGAAGGACTACCCTATTATGATGATAGATAAGAAGCATCCACTACTAAAGCCTGAAGCTCATTGACCCTATGAGCTGAAGTAACTGCCACCAAGAAAATGACCTTCCAGGTCAAGTAATGGCAGAAATTCAGTGGCTTGAAAAGACCTTTCATCAGCTGGGTGAGAATGACATTTAAGTCCCATGATACAGGTAGAGGTTTCACAGGGGGCTTTGATAAAAGCAAACCTCTCAAGAAGCGAACAGCTAGAGGCTGTCCAGAGATGGGCTTACCCTCTACACGGTGATGATAAGCACCAATTGTGCTGAGTTGAACCCTTACGGAGTTGTTCTTGAGATCAGACTCAGATAGGTGTAGAAGGTATTCAAGTAGTGTCTGTGTAGGGCAGGAAACAGATTCTAGGGCTTTGCTCTCACACCAGTCGGCAAACCTCCTCCATTTGAAAGAATAACACCATTAAGACGGGTTATTTCACCACTAACTCGTGCTATTTTAGCACAGGTCCCATTCTATGCAATGAATCCTAGTTACTAATAACTAGGTTAAACACATCTTTGCAATAATCCATATGAATAACCTCCCCCTAAGTTATATAAAATAAAACTTATACAATATAACATGAACCAAAGGCCATATATAAAATACACACACTTCCTAGTATTAACAGTAAACTACAATAAAACCAGAGAAGAGGAATAACCTCATGGTTAGAGCAGTGGGCTAGGAACTATAACCTTCAGTTCAAATCCCACAGAAGCAACTTGTAGCCTTTGGTAAGTCATTTAACCCTCTGTTGCCTTGGGCTCATTGCTGGGCAGGTATAAATGTAAGCACATAAATTCCCTGGGGTAACCTTCAAAGCAGAAGAATTTGGCTTTGAAAATTCCCCAAAATGTGCACACACTTTTTTAAAACAGGGCATAATTGTTAAATAACCCCCCAAAAAAGAAAAACAAGAATGTAGCACAAAGAACTACAGCCAGAGAAAAGAGACAAGGATCTGAAGACAAAAATGAGAAACAAAAGCCAACATCCTGGTAAGTTCACAAAGGAACTGTTATAAATAAGACAAAACTTAAAACATAGAGATCTTGGATCTTGGTAATTGTCTACAGCACATTAACTTACCACCTGCTGAAAGTATGGAGGAAATATATACTGAAATAACTATGATGTGACTAATAAAACATTTCTTTACTCTGCAGATTGACATGAATTCAGGGGCAAGTATGTAGGGCTACCAAGATAGTACATCCTTCAGGGAGAAACACAAACCCTCATATTTGTCACCTAATTTTTTTTTAAAGAACTGAAGAGTTATTTTGCAAGTCTCCAGAGCCCAAGGCAATTTGGAAAGCAACTGAGCCTAAATTACTAATTATAGCCTCAAGAGCAAATATTTTAATGAACCTAAAATGACATAATGAAGACTTGCTCTGTTACTCCTATCTCAACAGGGAGCCACGATTGATGGTAAGTTTGAAATCTTTACTGATCCATTTGCAACAGTTAGCTGTGCATACTGTTTCACAGTGAGAAACCATTGATTAGATTTGAAAGCCAAGAAGATCATGATCAAGGGTGATAAGCAAATAACTGTGGATATATGGGAATAAGGGATAAGAGCCAAATTATAGGTAGCACCTTTTTATTGGATTTATGTAAGTGTGACCAGCTTTCAAGAGATACCCTCTCTTCATTAGGGTGAAAAGTACATTTCATAACAGCTGTCTTTAAAGGAAGTAATACAAGACTTGGGCCTTTTCAATAGAATGAAATACCTCATATCACTTTTTAGTTAAAGAAAATTAAGATAGTATTAAAAAAACATTTTAAGCTACTATATAAAATTCAGGGACTTACTATAAATCTTTCTTTCTCTAATGGCATGAACTTCAAATCATTGCTTTTTAAGAAATTGAATATTTACTTTATATCCTGGGTAATAACAGTAGCTTTTGTGGACTGGTGGGATCTTCATTAGTAAAAGATATAATTGATGAATGCATCCACGCTAATCACAGTGTTAATTCTAAATGCCAGACTTTTGGACAGGCACTCTTGATATAAAGTCTAAATCCAGTTTTGGACATTTTGTGGAAAATGTTCACCGTCACCCATTTTTGAGCACTATTTATAGAATTCCCCTATGATGCCCCCAGACTAAAAAACAAAATCCCCCCTCCCCCTACAAAAACCAAACAGTTATATATTCAGCACAATGCCAGATATATAGCTGCTGTTTTGAATACTGATCTGACATTTTCTATTAGGAAAACTCTGGAGATATTCACATTTTAAATCCCAGAATATCATATATAAATATCCTACCATATGAAATATAAACATCGATGTTCATTTAATTAAAAAAAAAATCTAGATTAAAATAAATTTCTTCTTATAATTCTTCATCCTTATAGTCCTTTGAGAGAAATGTTTTGCTTGATTCATCTACGTAGTTAACACTATTCAAATGTGATATCCATATTTATCAATACTGTCATGTTCCTAGAAGCCAAACCATATGTCCCGCCTGATACCTTTTTAGATTATGCCACCTAGTTATCACCAATATGGAATGTTATGGGGCTCGTTTTCAAAACAGAAAAACATCCAAAAGGCAGCAGAATGACTTTTTTGCCAAAATGTTAAAATCGCTAGTTTTGAAATCCATTTTTAAGATGGTTTTCTAGGCAGTTCATATGCAGTGGGCCTAAATCACAAGAGGTCATGTTGAGGGGGCAGGATTTGGGTGTTTCCAAAACTTGGATGTTTTTCTGCCATAATGGAACAAAGCAAAAATGTCCATAGCTAAAAGGTAGACCTGTTTCAATTATGACTAAATCATAAAAAGGTGCCCTAAATGACCACTGGAGGGATTAAGGCATGACCTCCCCCTCTTACTTCTCCATTGGTCACAAACCCCATCCCACCCCCAAAGATGTGAAACAAACTGAACATACCAGCCTCTATAACAGCTTCAGATGTTATGGCCAGTTCTATTAGAACAGCAAGCAGATCCCTGGAGTAGCCTAGTGGTCAGTGCAGAGCAGTGTAGAGAGGGGGAATTAGGCCCATATCCCACTCTAACTTACATTTGTGCTGTTAAGTGTCAACCATCCAAAACTCACCAAAAACCTATTGAACCCAACTTGGAGTGTTGTTTATAGAATACCGCTCAGTGTTCATTTTTCTCAGTGCCCAAATTTGGGAGACATTTATTGAATCTATTCCCAAATGATTGAATTTCAAGGTTTACATGATAAGACTGGCATATAACGAAATGTATTGGTTTCTCTAAAATACATGTGTTATATATGTTTTACATAACACATAACTCAAGCAAGATTTTAAACAACACTTATCATTATCATGTTTCAGCTTTTTGAATGTATATTTACTCCACCTCTTTTGGGAAATGAAAAATGTTTATGTTTACATGAAAATTTGAGTTTTCTCTGATGCAACTAAAATGGACGTAGCAGATATTTGAAATAAGCCCTTGAATTCTATAATAGGACACTGAGTTATACACATAAGTGCTGGTTTCCTGTACATTTATACAAGTGGTGCATAAGTAGCAGCAAATCGACTGAGCACTATTCTGTATTGGTGCATGTAAGTGCCATAGCACATAAATGCTAGGGAGTATTCACATATCAAATCTGTGAAGGGGTGGAGCAGATGGAAGTGGAAGGGGAAAAAGTGAGGAGGCTCAAGAGCAAAAGGAGACAAAACAGAGCCTTGCCTTTACTACTTCCCCAGAGAGAGAGAAGAGAAAGGTTAGTGCCCCCTGAAAAATGGAGGAGAGAAAAAGACTACACTACCCAGCAGCCCCGGCGCAAGCCCTGGTACCTTCCCCAGCAGGTCACAGGGGAGAACTCTGACAAGGCAAGGGAGGGGCCCCTGGAGGGTAATCAGGTGAACGAGGAACAGCTGAAAGTTGGTGGGACAAGGAACCCATGGAATGGCAAGAGGCTGAGGAGAGGGAGAGAGAGAGAGGAGAACCCAGAGGAGCCGATGGACCTCCCTGCCTGGGCTCATTCCTTAGGAAAAAAGCTGAAAAAGCAGGTGAACTTGTGGTATGGCAGCTGGGTTGAAAGGGTAAAGAGAAAGGGTCATGAGGGAGGAGGGTCAGTGTATTGAGAGTGACCCGAGAAAGGGTGGGACCTTTTTGTTCTCCCCAAAGCGAGTTCAGGCTGTTATGAACTGTGTGTTAAAGGTGCTGTTTGAAGAGGCATTATTGACTCCCCCTGTGTGAACTCTTCACAGCGGGAGGAAGCTGGTTGTGGGAAAGTGTTTGCTCAAGCCTGAAGAAGTGGTTTATTAGGAACTGTTTATTGGGTCTCTTTGCCAAAGCACCAGGAGGAAACCAGGAGCAGTTTCTTTTTTTTCTTGTGTTTTTTTTTTCTTCACGGACATTCTTCCCCTTTTCAAAGGGGAGGGGGAGAAGGAGAGCCCGGGGCTGTAGACTGCTTAAGGTGGAACAAACTGAGTTCTGGAAACAGTGGAGTGGAGTTGGGTTTACCCCTGTGGTGCTAGTGCCCTGAGAGGAGAAACAAAGGGGATTGTGTTTTGGATGCCTGCTTTATTTTTGTGTTGAAACTGCTGGACTGTGAATCCCAGAAGGAAAATAAAGAGACTTGCTGATTTTCTTTTGAGTTTGATTTCTGCAAGCCCTGCCTTGTGGACTACAGTGGGCTAGGAGGTTGGGACATGAATCCTGGTTTGTAGCCGGATTGTCCAAGGCAGAGGCAAGATCCCGCGGACCCCGGAGGGAGAGGCGGATCTTTCACAAATGATAAGAATGGTAGGGGCAGGGTTGCCACTTACACATGTAACTTACAAAAATCAGTAAGTTACATGTAACTTTGCCATGTATAGGCACCCGCAGTTATATCAGGTCTTTAATTGGTGTTAACTAGTGGAGCCTAAATGTAAAGCACATCAATACCAGGTTACACTAATATTCTGTTACAGAATCTGCGTGCCCTTAGAGAACAGGGTCTCATCATGTGATACTGGAGCATCTAAAAGAAGGTGAACATTTATAGATTGTCCCCATAATGTAGATTGTCCCCATAATGCCTCTGAGTATAAGAATTATTTGAAACATCAAAATATGCATTTCAAAAATTTTCCCCTAGTATTTTACTGAAATTAACCTGTTTGTGTTGTGGTTGGTAAGTCTCAAAAAGTGACCCTTGAAAAGAAAGATAGAAACTCTGTAGAGAGCAGAGCAATGAGATGCCCAAAGACCTGCATATCTTTGGAATATATGGATTAAACCTGCTAAAAGTGGGCATTCATTAGCATGTATTAGTGCATCTTTAAAAATGTGTACTGTTCTATGAATGGATTTAATCCATATTAACCTATGAATTAATGCATAATACCACTTGGGATTGACTACTCTCAGTCATTGCAAATGCTGAATGAGAAGCTAAAGACAATTTCCAATTGGTTTACTAGTAATCATCTGGGCTTGAATATAAAAAAGACAGGTTTTATGTTGTATGTTAGAAGTGTGGTTGAATCTACTTCTGTCATTAGTGCTACATATTGAAACTATTAGGATGATCCAGAAAGTTAGGGATATTGGTATGATTTATTTTTATTTTAAATTTCCTTTTGAAACACAGGTCTCCAGAACGGTGAAAATTATATACCATGAATTACGTTTATTGACAATAGTTCATCCTTTTCTGGACTTTGTTTAGGACTTTATTCTAAGCAATGGTTATGCCACACTTAGTGTAGCAGTCTGATGCACAGACTACAGTTAGTCCAGAATATAACAGTTCAAGTGGTGTTTGGCCTCACAAATTGGTCAGTGGCATCACTGTTATTGAAATCCCTTCATTGGCTAACAATCAAGACTCGGATACAACTTAAAATTTTACTATTATATTTTGGGTGGTACATGACAAAGTTCTACAGAAATCAGTAAGTTACATATAACTTTGCCACATATAGGTGTTCTGTCCTTTGATAGCCTTGCCTTAGTTATAGTAGATTCCTGAAATGTGTTTAATGTGTTACTGCATATCTGTATGTAAGTTAGAGGAGCAATGCATTATGTGTAATATAGTTCACAGCTAGTGGAGACACACTTGTCTGTTTGTTTAAAAACTGTTATCATTGGTGTAATGTTGCCTGAAACTCTTCTCCTTCTCAGCCTAGCTTGGCTGGCTTGCTACCTGATGGCTCTGTCTCATTGGTCTTTATGCTCTTGTTCTTTGAGCTTGGGAGCCCCCCTGCTTTTCCCCTTGTTCTGGCTTTGAAACTTTCTCCATCTTGTTTTCTGTCCGTACTTGGCCTGATAAACTCCCTGAAGAGAACTTGTTTTTTTACCTTGTAAAATATATGTCAATAAGATATAGCACATTCCAGGCATCCATTTCTGAGCTGTCTCTGCCTGTTCATCTGTTTTCCACCTCAGTAGTAAAGTTGTTTTTCCTCAGACTTCTACCTCCAAGCATTGTTTCAGCCCAGAATAATGAAGTCTCTGTGCTATGATGCACCCCTTCTGACTGTGAGTACATTGATGTGTTTATGCAATAAATATCAGAAAAAGAAAGAGGCTTCAGGGTGTGCTGGTGTGCCAAAGTTTATGCTTCAGGATATTAAGATTTTGTTAGTTTTCAAGTCTTAAGAGAACTAAATAATAGGCACCCGCAGTTATACCAGGTCTATGACTGGTGTTAACTACAGGAGCCTAAATGTAAAGCACGCCAATACCGGGTTACACTAATATTCTATTACAGAATCTGAGTGCCTTAGAGAACAGGTTCTCATCATGTGATACTGGAGCATGTGATATCTTAACAAACAATAACAAGCACTAATTGTCAAAAATTAGAATTTACGCACGTACATTGCTAAGCATATTCTGGAATGTACTGCGCCTAAATTCTAATGCATGTAGGCAAAAAGGGGCGTGGATAGGGGGCACTGAAGTGAGCATTCCAAAATCTACACGTGTTGCTACAAAATATGGGCCAGTGCATGTAAATCTATTTGCAGGGATTTAGACCAGTTGTTCGTTGGCGTAAATGGACACATGTAGATTTAGTTGCATGAACTACACCTAAGCACATTCTATATACCGCATGTAAATTTATGCATGTTATTTAGAATACACTAAGGAGTGATTGCCTATTGTGCATTAATTTTAGATGCCATATATAGAATTGGGCCCTTTGCACCTAACTTTGGGTACGAGCACTTATGTATGCCAAAGACTGGTATAAATGTTGATGCTCAATTGTAGGCAGTCAGGCATGCAAATGCAGGCATTCTATAACATTGCGCCTAATTTCTGGGAATGTCCCTGACCTGCCTATGACTATTCTATGGTCACACTCTTTTTTGAGTTGTGCACTATGAAATTTATGCATACATTTTATAGAATTGGACATAGGACAGAATTGCACTTAACTCTTAATTACTGCCAATTAAGCACTTGATAACTCCACTAATTGATTATTAGTGCCTAATTGGCAAACTAGTCTACACATGGATCTGGGAGCTGCGCCCAAATTTGGTTGACCTATGCAGAATCTGGGGGGGGGGGGGATTAGTGTGCATTAATCAACCTAACATCCTATATAATAATTCTCACCTCCAATGTTCTATGCGTCTTGCTGCCTGTGTCTGTGACTTCTTCGGAGTTGGTCTGCTAGGCTCCGTAACACAGGCTGACGTCACTGCGAAAAGAGGCGCCCATTGGTCAGGAAAGAGCAGGGCGGGCGGCAGCAGCCAGGCCATGGCGATCAGGAGCCGCACCCGCTGCCAGCGCATAAAACAAAAAGACTCGAGCCTGCCTGACGCCACTGACGTGCTCAACAGTCGCCCTCCTGAAACACCTGGTGGGGTGCAGCATGACACCCCCCTCAGCGCATCACCCAAGCCCCCCCTCAGTGCATCAATCCCCTCCTCAATGCATCAACCCCCACTCGGCGCATAACCCAAGCACCCCCCCCCCCGAGTGCATTCTTGCCTGCCATGTGCACGCCTCTGGGGGGGTGTCGGTTCCGCTGGTTCCCTGCACCCTCTGCCCTGGAACAGGATGTAACCTGTTCTGGGGCAGAGGGAGCAAGGAACCAGCGCAGCTGACACCCCCCCCAGCGGCGTGCACCCAGGGCGGACCGCCCCCACCGCCCTGCCCTTGCTACGCCACTGGTCAAGGGGAAGATGCTGGATAGAGGAGTAGAGAGGATAGGGAAGACAGGAGATACTGGATCAAGGAAGGATGGAAAGAAAGGAAATATGCTTGCTCAGGGAGAGAAGGGTAGATAATAGACATGGTGGGAGTAGGGTGACAGAAGGGAGATGCTGAATTGGGATGGGGAAGAGGGAGGGAGGGGGACCCTGAAACTGGGAGGGAGAGAGGGAGGGACCCTGAAACTCGGAGGAAGGGACCCTGAAACACGGAGGGAGGGAGGGGGGACCCTGAAACTCGGAGGGAGGGAGGGGACGACCCTGAAACACAGAGGGAGGGAGGGAGGGGACAACCCTGGAACTCGGAGGGAGGGAGGGGGGACGACCCTGGAACTGGGAGGGAGGGCCCCTGGCATACACTCTCATTCTTACACACACACATTCTCTCACAGACACACTCGCACCCAGTCTCACTCTCTGTCACACACACACACTTGCACATTCATTCACTCTCTCTCTCTCTCTCACAAAGTCACTCTCACACACACTCTCTCAAGCATACACACTCTGAGGAAAACCTTGTTAGTGCCCGTTTCATTTGTGTCAGAAACGGGCCTTTTTTACTAGTACATCAATAAAGCAACAAAATAAAATCACAAAAGAACCTTCAAGACTGGAACAATCAATGTCCATGTCTGCAACAGGAGTCAATGCTGATAAGAACCCTTGTTGAATAACTATTAAAAAACCAACACATTTGCAGTCCAGATATGTAAAAGTTCTTCAGCGTGAAGGTATTGTGAGAGCACCAGTAATTCAGGCCAACAATAAAGAGGACTGCAAAAGCACAGTGTGTCCGCAATAAATTTTTGCCAAGGCTAATGAACAACCACCAAAAGAGTCCTAAATGTAAAGAGATTGAAATCAGTTTAATGTTTATATCTGATATTTATACAGTCCACTTATTCAGACAAAGTTATCCAGATAGTAGTTAAATATCAACTCTGTCCATATAACTATTGGTACTGACTCTTCCACAACTTATATTGATAAAAGTTGGCTGCATATCAAGTTCTATAGAGATGGCTCATCCATTTGCCAATGGCACATTTTAAAAGTAAAGAACTCACTCGGCTAACACACAATGCTGACTGCATAAGTGATTTTGACTATTGACCAAATTAATAAGACTTTTTTTTTAAACCTAGGGGCTCTTTTACTAAGCTGCATTAAATAGTGGTCTGTGCTATGACTAGCGTGTGGGTTTTCCATGCACTGTAAAATGGCCACATTGTCCATTTCCTCAATTAATGGCTATGTGCTAATTTCCTAATTAGTGTGTGGCCCTTAGCATGGGAGCCCTTACTGACACCTATTTTCTAGGAGGTAACGGCTCCCGTACTACTCCTGTGCTAATTGGTTAGCACGTGGTGATGTAGTTGTGATAACTGATTAGTGCTGGGCATGCCTACTCTCTACCTCCAAACACGCCCCCAGCGCTAAAAAATAAAAAGTATTTTTAACACATGGGAAGCGGACGCAGATGCCAAAACTACTGTGGGATGCCTAAACGTGACCCGTGGTAGTCATTGTTAACCAGTAGTAAGCACGCATTAGTGCATACTGCAGCTTAGTAAAAGGGCCCCTTAGACTCTTCAGTGCAATTAGTTTAAAATGAAAATGAAGGGGCATTTCTACTACACCACTGTACAAGTTGCAGTTACCCTGGCTTATCGCAGGACTTTACTGCTTGGTAGCTGCAAATTTAATGTGGCACCTAATGACGACCTCCTCACTATTTTTTTTATTACAGGTCATATGTTAAACATTCAGAATAATGCATGCTACCTGCTCCCAGTTAATGCAGAAGCACTTACATGGGGATGATCAAAAGCAAACGCCAGCGCTAGAGGCTGTTAGCACCATACTGGCGCCGCCGTTTACTACTGCCCAATGATCAGAGTCTTCAAGCGCGTGAAACAACGCGCTCAAGGGCTCTGAATGCAACTAGCATGCAAATGCATGCAAAACAGAGCTAAACATATTCATCCCCAATGATCAGCAACCAGCACACCAAAGATTGGGTCGCTGGTCGCGGCAAACCCTATGCCAGCTCCGAGCTGGCGTTAGGGTTTGCAGATCATTGGGGAGGAATGGTGAGCCCTGTCCAGCATGCATTTGCATGCTAGCAGGCACCCATTCCCCCCCAACAAAGCAAACCTGAAGACCCCCCTAAGCAACAGGGGGCTGGAGGTCTGGTGGACCTCCGGTCCCCCTGACGATCCCCCCCAGGTTCAGGGAGGGCTGGAGATCCAGTGGGTCTCCAGCCCCCCTAACCCCCTGAAGCAAAGGGTCCTTGGTGGTCCAGTGATCAATCTGCCCCCTCCCTACCTACCCCCTACCTTGTAGGTTGGAGGAGAGAGGTAGCCTGCCTCCCTCCCCTTACTTCAGTGCCACAAAATGGCGGTGCCCAGCCCTGCTCAGTGTATCCTGGGATGCGCTGGACAGGGCTACACACCATATAAGGGTGTGAAACTCCTTTATATGGTGTGTGGCCCCGCCCAGCCCCAGCGCATCCCAGGATACACTGGGAAGGGCTGGGCGCCGCCATTTTGCGTTGTCAAAGGAAGAGGAAGGAGGCAGGCTACCTCCCTCCTCCAACCCACAATGTAGGGGGGTGGGTAGGGGGTAGGTAGAGAGGGGGTGGATTGATCACTGGACCACTAAGGACCCTTTGCTAGGGGGGTTAGGGGGGCTGGAGACCCACTGGATCTCCAGCCCTCCCTGAACCTGGGGGGATCGTCAGACACAATTCTCCCGCACTTCTACCCCATAATCAGAGATTGCGTGCTTAAATTTGCATGCAATTATCTCTGATCATAGGTCTAATAACTCCCCGCGCTGTTCCAGCACTATTTTTGGAGCGCTATTTGGAACACCACGGGGTTTTGACCATCTGCTTGCTAGTGCCTCCTGGTAAGTGTCCTGTGTTAACTGTGCATTAGGCAGTTAGAGTGCAGTAAATGTACTGCATTAACTGCCAAATGCCTTCCATACATCCCATGCCACAAAAAACACTTAAATCCCAGTTTACTATGCAGTAACTGTGAAAATATCACAAAGCCCATTAACACGGTTTTGCACTAACAGCGAACACAGGATAAACTGAGCATTAAGGGGGTAATTCTATATAGTGCACTAAAAGTTAGGCATTCTGTTACATAGAGAATGCCAAAGAAATTAAAAAAGGGTGAAGACAGAGGCCTGAACGAGGAAATCAGTTCTAGATTCCCATAGGGAGTTGCAGATGAGGCCTGCACTTTAACCGCAATCAATCCCAGGGGAGGAGGACAGAAAGGCAAAACACCAGAAGTTCAAAGACAGACCCCCTCCAACCAGATTCAAGGTTCGGACTTAGAGGAGGAGTCTATTGCCAAATAAAAAGAGGGAGCTGAATCACAGCAGAGTCTTCATGCTTGGGAGGCAAAACCAGGAGGACTGGAGCCAGAGACTGCAGACTACGCACCTGATTAAAGTAACGTGGAGGGGCATAATTGAATGAAAACGTCTATCTCCATGGGCGTTTATCTCCGAGAACGGGTCCGTGAAGGGGCGGACCGAACCGTATTTTCGAAAAAAATAGACGTCCATGTTTTATTCGACAATTTGTGAGCTGGGCGTTTTTGTTTTTCAGTGATAATGGAAAATGAAAGCGCCCAGCTCAAAAATGAATAAATCCAAGGCATTTGTTCGTGGGAGGGGCCAGGAATCATAGTGCACTGGTCCCCCTCACATGGCAGGACACCAACCGGGCACCCTAGGGGGCACTTTTACAAAAACAAAAAAAAGGTAAAAGAGCTCCCAGGTGCATAGCACCCTTCCCTTGTGTGTTGAGCCCCCCAAATCTCGCTCAAAACCCACTGCCCACAAGTCTACACCATTACTATAGCCCTAAGGGGTGAAGGGGGGCACCTACATGTGGGTACAGTGGGTTGGTGGGGGGTTGGACGACTAAGCATTAAACAGCACAATTGTAACAGGTAGGGGGGATGGGCCTGGGTCCACCTGCCTGAAGTCCACTGCACCCCCTAACAACTGCTCCAGGGACCTGCATACTGCTGCCAGGGAGGTGGGTATGACATTTGAGGGTGAAAATAAAAAGTTGTGAAACATCATTTTTTGTGGTGGGAGGGGGTTAGTGACCACTGGGGGAGTCAGGGGAGGTCATCCCCGATTCCCTCTGGTGGTAATCTGGTCATTTAGGGCACTTTTTGGGGCCTTATTCGTGAAAAAACAGGGTCCAGGAAAAGTGCCCTAAATTCTAGCTACAAACGCATACTTTTTTTCCATTATCGGCAAAAGGCGCCCATCTCTGTTCGGGTGATAACCACGCCCCAGTCCCGCCTTCACCATGCCTCCGACACGCCCCCGTCAACTTTGTACGCTTTCGCGATGGAGTGCGGTTGAAAACGTCCAAGTTCGGCTTTCGATTATACCGCGTTATTCGTTTTTGGGAGATAAACGCCTATCTCCCGATTTAGGTCGCAATATAGACGTTTTTGTCTTCCGATTATAAGCTGGATAGTAACATAGTAGATGACGGCAGAAAAAGACCTGCACGGTCCATCCAGTCTGCCTAACAAGATAAACTCATATGTGCTACTTTTTGTGTATACTCTACCTTGATTTGTACCTGTCCTCTTCAGGGCACAGACCGTATAAGTCTGCCCAGCACTATCCCTGCCTCCCAGCCACCAGCCCCGCCTCCCACCACCGGCTCTGGCACAGACCGTATAAGTCTGCCCAGCACTATCCCCGCCTCCCAACCACCAGCCCCGCCTCCCACCACCGGCTCTGGCACAGACCGTATAAGTCTGCCCAGCACTATCCCCGCCTCCCAACCACCAGCCCCGCCTCCTACCACCGGCTCTGGCACAGACTGTATAAGTACTGTTGCTATATTGTGTTTGAGGAATACACTGGGTGGATGTAGCTAGAAAAAGAAGCTAAGAGGTGGTGACAGGAGAGCAGGCTCTTTTGTTACACTGATCCAATGTTTACAGGATGGAGTATTGTAGCCTTATGAAGTGCATGGATTACAAGGGGAGTGTATGATGTTGGAACAGATTTTGGAACAAGTGTTTTGGACTATGCCATCCTTTTGAGTTAAATTAAAGGAAACAGACTGTTAACCTCTAAGACCTCTGAGGAGGTCCTAACAAATCCATTGTGAGACCTGTCCAAAGACTAAGAAAGAGGATTAAGTGAAGGTCACCAAGGAGCTCATTTTCAAAAGAGAAAAAAGTCCAAAAAGTGGCATAAATCTGCATTTGGAAGTTTTTCTCACAAAAACATCCAAACTGGTATTTTAGACATTTTTTTATGAAGTCCGTCAGAAGTGTGTTCAAATCACAAGGGGGTGTGTTAAGGGTGGGATCTGGACATTCCTAACACTTGAACGTTTTTCAGCCATAATGGAACAAAACAAAACCATCCAGGACTAAAACTAAGATGTTTTGAGCTAGACCTGTTTTTATAATGAATAAGGCATGAAAAAGTGCCCTAAATGACCAGATGACCACTGGAGGGAATCAGGGATAACCTCCCCTTACTTCCCCAGTGGTCACTAACCCCCTCCCACCGCCCAAAAATGTGAATAAAAACATTACTTGCCAGCCTCAGATGTTATACTCAGGTCCATTAGAACAGCATGCAGATCCCTGGAGTAGTCTAGCAGTGGGTGCAGTGCACCAGGTTGACCAGCCCCATACCTCCCCCTACCTGTCACACTTGTGGAGGAAAATGTGAGCCCTCCAAAACTCACCAGGAACCCACTGTACCCACATATAGGTGTCCCTTCATCTGTAAGGGCTATGGCAGTGGTGTAAAGTTGGGGGTAGTGGGTCTTGGGTGGGTTTTGGGGGCTCAACAGACAAGATAAGGGAGCAATGGTGAGATGTGTACCTGGAAGCATTTTATGAAGTCCACTGAAGTGCCCCCTAATTTACTTTCCTGGTATGTCTGGGGACCAGTCTATTAAAAATGCTGGCTCCTTCTACATCCCAATGGCTTGATGTTGTGCGTTTTGCACTTGTTTTTTTTTTTTTTTTCCGGAAATGGACCAAAATACAAAACATCCAAATCATAAAATCTTCTTCAAAACAGTATTTTCGGAGAAAAAAAAAAAGATAGACGTGTTTCTTTTTTGAAAATGACTTTCCTATTCAGATTTTGGATGTTTTTTGCAAAACGTCCAAAGTTGGACTTAGATTGTAAGCTCTTTGAGCAGGGACTGTCTTTCTTCTATGTTTGTGCAGTGCTGCGTATGCCTTGTAGCACTATAAAAATGCTAAATAGTAGTAGTAGTAGTAGTAGATGTCATATCGAAAATGCTTCTCCAAGTATAAGAAAAGACATAAATGTTTTATTTGGAGAACAGAATTTTTGTGCCTGCAGGAGCCTGAGGACTCAAAGAGTTCTTCACAGTTACCTGACCCAAGCCCATGGGTGAGAAAAGCATTAAAGGTGCTCAGATTTACACGTGCCATAGAACATTCAGAAGTGGTGGTAGCTAAATTTAGGTACCTAATTGCGGACTTGCGCTAACATTCTATAATGCATTAGGCACACAAATTTGCTCTTATAGAATAATAGCTTAGCACCTAGATTTTGAATGCCTAACTTTTAGTGCCCTTTATAGAATTACCTCTTAAGTGCTTAATGCATTTTAGTAAAAGGGATCCAAAGAGCCTTATACACAATACAAATTCAAATAACTGGAAGTCCGTATCTCTTCTTTTTCTGAATTCCCAGTCGTGTGACCCCTTTTCCCCATCTTAACACAAACATCTTAAGATAATAAACAGTCTTCATACCTTCATGCAGACCCATTAATGGATATCATAAACTTATATGTAAGATGTCTGTAACTTGATGCCTCTCCTTCATTCTGGCAAGTTTTTATTTTACTTTTATCCAGTTTTAAATAAACACCCATCAAACATTACACTTGGAAGAAATAAGTAGGTTGACAAGGGGGGGGGGGGGGGGGTAGGGGCTCACCTGGGTTATCAGAACACAAGCCCAGGGGGGACATCGGGGACAGGGACTTGAGGGGGAGGGGAGGGGAGGAAGGGTGGAGATACAGGGAGGGGGAGGGGAGGAATGAGGGGGAGGATAAAGGGGGAGGGGGATTCCATAAGGGTTGGCTACATGTTACGCATTGCAAATATTGATGGGGAGGCAGTTTGAATTTGGTCCTTGCAAGAAGCTTGGAATATAATAAAAAAAGAGGTGGGTTGGGGATAAAAAGTTAAAAGATTGGTGCCGATAAGCAATGACACATAATTGCGCAGTGTATTTTAATATAGGAATATTTTTTTGTGTATCATCAGACTGTGGACCTTGTAAATTTCAGCATGTCACCAATAAAAATGTTGAAACATAAAAATAAAATAACAAAATAATAATACAGGCAACATACTACATGTTAATTGTTCCTAAACTAATGTCCACAAAAAGTAGGGACAGAGTTAATCTGGAGATATCAAGAAAATAAACATGAACAAAATCTCAAAATAAAATGCTCATACTGCAAAGGTATTAAATGCCTGAACTCTGCTTATTTCACTTGCAAGATTTATGAAATGTCTTAAAAAGTAGGAGCCTCAGGGGGAGAATCTCCAGCTACCAAAACAACATTTTTATTACTAAGAAAAAAAGTCAACTATGCAAGTTCAAAAAATATATATTGTACATCGTTATACCAAATCATGCACTTACAGGGAAACTTCAAGGAAAAACAGGCATATATGTGAAGTATCGTTGGCCTAAGTAATAAACTTTGCCTTCTGCTCTGTGTTACCCTGGCCACATCTGGGAACATCCATAAATGAGATCCCAAAAAGCTGCTTCTTATTTCTAAAGTATAATCTCAAAACATTATTCTTATGTCTCTCCCAAATTCTACTATTAAAGTTGCTAAAGATATCTCATAACTAGAGTTGCTGGTTTTTCGGTGGCCAGACTGGCTGCCGGCAGACCCCTAAAACCCGCAATACAGAAGTCGCTTTTTCTGTCTCTGATATTGTAGTCCCTCTCTCTCCCACCTACGGGTCCAGTTGGTGTCTCCTTTTCCCTCTCCCTCTTCTCCCT
The DNA here is from genome assembly GCF_901765095.1 of Microcaecilia unicolor. NCBI lineage: Eukaryota > Metazoa > Chordata > Amphibia > Gymnophiona > Siphonopidae > Microcaecilia > Microcaecilia unicolor. The sequence goes on from NC_044031.1 coordinate 293,866,295, forward strand.
TTCCTCTATGTCACAGTTCAAGGACAGGTGAGCCCTTGGAACATAGCTGGAAACCGATTATGGTGGGTGAGTCACTCAGGTTAGACACAGCACTAAACAGAGTACTAAGCAAGACAGAACTCAGCCTGGAAACAGGCACAGCAGGCAAGGCTTGGTTGGAGACTAGGCAAACAAGGCAGGAACAGAAGCCAAGGCTTAGCAAGGCAAGACTGAAAACTAGACAGACAAGACTTGACAAGACAGGACTGGAAACCAGGAAGACTCAGCTGGAACTTGGCTGGGTCCAGATGGAACAAGGCAGGACAGGGCAAGAAATTGATTCAGACAAAAGACAAAACCCAACAACAAGGCAAGAAATGGATCCAGGCAAGACATGGCTATGACTAGAGACAGTGCTAGGCAAGGCAGACCAAGGCGAGAGACAAACAGGACTAGGCAAGGCTGGAAATCAGGCAGAACTGGCAAGGCTGGAGACCAGACAGGACCTGGCAAGGTTGGAGACAAGTTAGGACTTGGCACTGAGGACAAGACTCACACAAGGCTAGAAAAAAACAAAAGACCCATTGCGAAGGCACTAGAGGAGGACCTAGGCCTGTCTTAAATGCACCCAGGCCTGCGATATCTGTAACCAGTGGAAGCATCTGGGAGCTGAGGGAGGCTCTGGGACGCATGCGCAGTAGTGTCAATGGGGACCTGCACTGACACTGGTAAGTTGAAAAATACTGAAAATATATTTTAGAAAGGGATTGCATGCATTTTAAGATTAGAATTCAGATGCTAGAAGCTTTTCTTTATTAGCTATAAGGTTTTTGAAGCTTGGAATTCATGCAAATGAGTCCATTTTTGGAGTGTTCCAGTTTGGGGAGAGCAACAGAAGATTTCCATGAGAGACTTGCTTAAGTGTGTCTACTACTACTACTACTACTTAACATTTCTAAAGCACTACTAGGGTTACGCAGCACTGTACAATTTAACATGGAAGGTCAGTCCCTGCTTGAAGAGCTTACAATCTAAAAGACAAATGTATAGTTAATCTGAAGGTCAGACAGATTGGGGCAACCTATATGTTCGAAAAGGTTAGGTTCCGAAAGCAGCATTGAAGAGGTGAGCTTTAAGCAAGGATTTGAAGATGGGTAGGGAGGGGGCTTGGCGTAGGGATTCAGGAAGATTGTTCCAAGCATAGGGTGAGGCAAGGCAAAATGAGCGGAACCTGGAGTTGGCAATGGTGGAGAAGGATACTGAGAGGAGGGATTTGTCTTGTGAGCGGAGGTTATGAGCAGGAACATAGGGGGAGATGAGGGTAGAGAGGTAGTGAGGAGCAGCAGACTGGGTGCATTTGTAAGTAAGGAGGAGAAGCTTGAATTGGATGCGGTATCTGATCGGAAGCCAGTGAAGTGACTTGAGGAGAGGGGTGATATGAGTATATCGGTTCTGGCGGAATATAAGACGTGTGGCAGAGTTCTGAATGGATTGAAGGGGGGATAGATGGCTGAGTGGGAGGCCAGTGAGGAGCAAGTTGCAGTAGTTGAGGCGAGAGGTAATGAGAGCGTGGACGAGAGTTCAGGTGGTGTGCTCAGTGAGGAAAGGGCGAATTTTGTTGATGTTGAAAAGGATGTTATTAGGAAGGGTATGGAGTCCAGGTGTGCGGATGTTATAATGCCGTTGTATCGCTCCATGGTGCGACCGCACCTGGAGTATTGTGTTCAGTACTGGTCTCCGTATCTCAAAAAAGATATAGTAGAATTGGAAAAGGTACAGCGAAGGGCGACGAAAATGATAGTGGGGATGGGACGACTTTCCTATGAAGAGAGGCTGAGAAGGCTAGGGCTTTTCAGCTTGGAGAAGAGACGGCTGAGGGGAGATATGATAGAAGTGTATAAAATAATGAGTGGAATGGATCGGGTGGATGTGAAGCGACTGTTCACGCTATCCAAAAATACTAGGACTAGAGGGCATGAGTTGAAGCTACAGTGTGGTAAATTTAAAACGAATCGGAGAAAATTTTTCTTCACCCAACGTGTAATTAGACTCTGGAATTCGTTGCCGGAGAACGTGGTACGGGCGGTTAGCTTGACGGAGTTTAAAAAGGGGTTAGATAGATTCCTAAAGGACAAGTCCATAGACCGCTATTAAATGGACTTGGAAAAATTCCGCATTTTTAGGTATAACTTGTCTGGAATGTTTTTACGTTTGGGGAGCGTGCCAGGTGCCCTTGACCTGGATTGGCCACTGTCGGTGACAGGATGCTGGGCTAGATGGACCTTTGGTCTTTCCCAGTATGGCACTACTTATGTACTAAGAAGCGACAGGTTTTGGCAGTCTGCTGGATATGAGCAGAGAAGGAGAGGGAGGAGTCGAAGATGACCCCGAGGTTGCGGGCAGGAGAGGGAGGAGTATGTGTGTGAGAGGTCTGTGAGGAAGGAATAGCTGACAAACATTGAGAGTAATAATAAAAGACTGACTGGGAATATACTGATTGGGAGTACTAAAGGTATAAGAGGTTTGTACTGTGAGTTAAGCAGTTTTGATTTAGTTCTTTATAAAGGAAAGCTGCTACTTCATAGGCTTTAATTGGGATATTGGTATTATTTAAGCTGAAAGATAGTTGGAATCCTATTTAAAGATATTTTATTCTGCCAAGTAGAAAAACATTGGATGTAGAAGGGTAAAAGTAAAGGCTTAACTGAAATAGAACCTCTTAGTGCTGAGTGGATTCAGTTTGACTGTGTGTGTGTGAATGATATGGTCAGTGATGAACTGCAATTTCAGCAACTGCTCTTTCCTAGTCAGGGAAAAGAAATAAAGGTGTTTTATGTCAAGTTAGGAAATCAGACTCAGAGACTTTATTTTAATTTATTTTGCTTATATTAGAATACAGTTTAGGTTCCTGTTGCAGGCAGGCTAATATTAGAGTACATACACTGCAGGGAGGCAGAATCTCTCCTTTTATTTCTTAAGGTTTAGGTTTAGGAAGAAGACCAAAGTAAAGTCAACCAAGAAAGAAGAATTGATCCCAAGGTCAAGAAAGCAGGAATCCAGCTAAGTACTACAGGAAAAATAAGGATAACTGGACTCTGGACAGAGAGAGAGAGACACTTTGCATTAGCACTGCATTTACAGTACATACTTATCTTAAGGGACTGAGAATCTGGGGAAAGAAAAAAATCTAAAATAGTTATATTAGGAAATTTTATGCAAAATGTGTCAGTAGTTGGGTAATACTTATTTGTGATTAGAAATAATTCTGTTTATTCTTACTGAAAAGAAAAATAATTTAGAGTGTGATAACTGGATCCAGTAGGATACTGAAACATTGATAACATTTATACTATTTAACTTTTACTAATGGTTATAAATTAACAGGTGGAATATAATCCTTAATTTGCACTAAAATAAATAATATATTTATTCTTTACCAGAGTTTGTGGTTTTGGATTAATGTAAATCAAATTGATTCTATTTACAAAAAATAATACTTATCTTGAATGCATTCATCCGGTAACATCTTTCTCAGGATGATGTTTGTTTATGTTCACTTTGCCTTTTTGTGAGCTGCACACAGTAAACCTCAGCTCACACGACTACATATCAGAGGGATAATTGAACTGTGTGTTGTTCACAGGACAGGCGGGTGACATATCACTTTCAACACACCCGCACGGATTCCCACCACAAGCTCTACAAACTACAGGCTGTGGTGCACCCACGTGTTCTAGAGGTACCAGCGTGCAATTGGAGGCGGGGGAGAGGATGCCGTCTCTTGGAGCACCATGGTGTGGTAAGTTCATCAGGAAATCAGAGCAGAAGTCACAGCAGAGCTTTGACAGTACTTCCTCCTCAAAGGCCCTCTCTCCTGGGTCTGGGGCAGAAAGAACAACAATAGACCCCTCAGGAGCAATGGAACAAAGCTAACAGTTTTCCAAGACTAGTCCATGAAACCGCAGGCTCTTATGGAATCCAAGGTGTCCTAGACCATGTATCCATGGTCCGGTTCTTCGGGTGTGGTGCATGACATCAGAATAAAAGGAAATCCCATAGGGAAATTTCCATCCAAGGTCCAAATCTCAGATACAAAAGCAAACAAGTCTTACTCAGAAGACGACTTCCTCCCAATGGGGGATGCATGACCTCCTTGCATTCCAAACACAGAGGACTCATCAGGGCTCAGGGCCTTCATAATCTGTCACAGTTCAAGAAGAGGTGAGCCCTTGGACTGTAGCTGTGAACCGACTACGGTGAGTGAGTCACTCAGGCTAGGCACAGCACTAAGCAAGTCAGAATTCAGCCTGGAAACAGGCAGAGCAGGCAAGGCTTGGCTGGAGACAAGGTAAACAAGGCAGAAATGGAAGACAAGGCTTAGCAATGCAAGACTAAAAAGAAGATAGACAAGGCTTGACAAGACAGGACTGGAAACCAGGAACACTGGGAAGGAACTCAGCTAGATCCAGTGGGAAAAAGACAGGACAGGGCAAGAACTGGATCCAGATGAGGTAAGGTAGGGCAGAGCAAAATAAAGAAAGAACTGGACTAGGCAAGACAGGGCAAGGCACGGCTAGGACTAGAGACAAGGGTAGGCAAGGCTAGAAACAGGCAAGGCAAACCAAGGCAGGACACATACAGGAGTAGGCAAGGCTGGAAACCAGGCAGGACTGGCAAGGCTGGACTCAAGAAAGGGGAGCAGGAGGGAAGAGACAGAGAATAGATTGCAGGGTGGAACAAAGGAGTAGAGACACTGGACCCATGAAGGCAGAGAGAGATATTCCAGACCATGAGGGAGGCAGGGGAGAGGGACAGATGCTGGACCCAGGGTGGTGGGTGCAGGAGGAATGGGAGACAGAAGGGCAGGACAAGCCACAGAAAAGAGATGCTGGGCATGGGAGTAAGCATATTGACAGGACATAAAGGGGCAATGATGGAAGAGGGATGGCATAAACATATACCCCCTAATTCTATATATAGCGCTCAAAATTGTGCATATAATTTAATTGGTTAATGAGCTAATTGTGAAGTGGAGGAGTGGCCTAGTGGTTAGGGTGGTGGACTTTGGTCCTGAGGAACTGAGTTTGATTCCTACTCCAGGCACAGGTAGCTCCTTGTGACTCTAGGCAAGTCACTTAACCCTCCATTGCCCCATATAAGCCGCATTGAGCCTGCCATGAGTGGGAAAGTGCAGGGTACAAATGTAACAAAAAAAAAAAAAAAAGATGTGGCCACAAATTTTTCTGTGTGGCTCTGAAAAGGGGGCACGGCCATGGGAGGGGCATGGTCAGGTGCGGGGAATTTCTAGAAATTCTGAGCATTATTATAGAATTTGGGGGAAACGCACTTAATCTGGGTGCAGGGATTCACATGAGGGTTCAGTTGATATAAATCCTCATGCTCAAAACTGGGTGCAGATCCTGGTGCTAAGAGCTATTCTGTACATGGCATCCAACTTTGAGTGCTGTTTATAGAATAGTGCTTTGCACACATTTGTTTTGCCACGTATAGAATTGAATTTGGGCACCACTTCTAGAAATGAATCCATAGAGGGGCAATGCTGAATATAGAGGCCGAAATAATTTTGGTTTTGGTTACAGATTTGGTGCTACAACTGGCCCAAAATTCATGCTCAGCTTTATTTTAGTTTTGGATGAAATGACAGTGCATTTTCAACTGGAAAAAAAAAAACTGTGCCGTACAGCCCCCAGTCCCTCCCCACCAACCAGAAAGAGTCCCCCTCCTATACCCTCCTGGGCCTACTGTGCCGATGGCTAGTGAGGGTGGGAGTTATCCCCACTTCCTCCTGCCCAATCTGGCTCCTCTATGAAAATGGCTTCCGGGACCTCCAGTGGCATTTTAGTGAAACATTCACTGGAGGTTGCAGCAGCAATTTTGAAACTGGTTCTGGCACAGACAGGAGCGATCTGCAAATGCTCCAACTCATACCAGCTTCAATCTCAAAATAAAATGCTCATACTACAAAGGAATTGAATGTATTAATTGGAGCATGTCAACTTTGGGAAATGTGGCTCTCTGATTTGTTGCATTTCAGTTTCTGTTTATCTAGTAAAGATGTATATGCAAGTCCGACTTCTTGAGATTTACAGGTTTTTGCCTTTATACCTCTATTACTGATCTGTAGTCTCTTGTTCCATATTTGCTGAGGGTCTCTCTATGTTTTGTATGGGTGACCAAGGTGCAGTATTCTGCTACAATGTAGTTTCTACAGTAGCAGTCCTGTTCGGTCAGTTTTCTCACTAGGTGGTGTATTGGAGCTTTAGTGCCTGGTATAATATTTACATTGCTGCCTTTTCACAGATAAGTTTGTTGCTCTTTGAGTCCTGGGAGTTAGTGCTGTTGTTGAAAAACATACTCAGAACCACACCATACCATAAGTTTGTACATAGTGTTTTTCTGTGGTGTTCCTTGATCAGCTGCTACCTGGGGCAGATCGCCGCTGAGCACCCCCTGAGAGCAGCATCATTCCCCCCCCCCCCCCCCGGTGCATTCTTCTTACCTGCTGGGGTGCTGGGAGCAGCCGCGTGGCTGTTGGCTCTGCTGGTTCCCTACTCCCTCTGACCCGGAAAAGGAAGTAACAGCAGAGGGAGCAGGGAACAGGCAGAGCTGATAAACTTGCAGCTGGGAGCAATTTATGAAGTCCACTGCAGTGCCCCCTAGGGTGCCCGGTTGGTGTCCTGGCATGTGAGGGGGACCAGTGCACTATGAATTCTGGCTCCTCCCATGACCAAAGGGCTTGGATTTGGTCATTTTTGAGATGGGCGTCCTCGGTTTCCATTATTGCTGAAAACCAGGGACGACCATCTCTAGGGTCGACCATCTCAACATTTAGGTCGACCATCTCTAAGTTCGACCTAAATGTGGAGATTTGGGCGTCCCCGACCGTATTATCGAAACAAAAGATGGACGCCCATCTTGTTTCGATAATATGGGTTTCCCCGCCCCTTTGCGGGGACATCCTGCGAGGACGCCCTCATGAAAACCTGGGTGCCCCGTTAAATTATGCCCCTCTATATGGCCTATCCAGTCTGCATATCCATGCCATCTACTATCTTAATGGGTTGTTAGGTTCCTGTTCTCTCTTTTCCAAATTTTACATTTTTTTTCTCTGCAATTGATATTTTGACTATGTCACCTTCTTTCTCACTGAGGGCCCTGTTTACTAAGTCACACTATAGGTGCACTAGCATTGTTAGTGAGTGCTGATGTTAGATACACCCATAGGAATATATGGGTGTCTCTAGCGTTATCATGCGCTAATTTTTAGTGTATGCTAAAATCACTATTGCATCTTAGGAAACAGGGCTCTAATTCTCCTTTTTAAATCCAGAAATATAATGTTAAGCATTGAATTATTTCAGAAACAACTTTCAATCCAGAAAAATATCAGCCAGGACCCGCATAATATCCAATAACCAGCAAAATTTTAAATAGCCCTGAATGTTCAATGCCAGTGCCCGAACATAACCCAGCATTGAATACCTAGGGATAATTCTACCTGTGATGGTAGGTGTTTTAATAAACACAGTCCACCACAGGCTGAATATCAACCAGTTTATGTTCAAAACAATACATCCACAAAACATTCATTGGGGAAACTCTCTATAGGTTGCCTAAGCGTTAGGTGCCAGGATGATGCATGCTAAACGTGAATTCTGTTTCAGCAGTTATTCTTTTAATTGCCTTTATTGAATACTAGCATAAGCCTGCAGTTAGGTGACAATCTTTAGATGTGAGCATTTATGCTAGCTTAATGGTTGGTTTAAATCAGGGGTGTCCAACCTCGGTCCTCGAGGGCCGCAATCCACCCAGGTTTTCAGGATTTCTCCAATTAATATGCATGTGATTATTTGCATGCACTGCCTCCATTGTATACAAATAGATCTCACATACAAATCCTGAAAATCTGACCTGGCAAGGGCCGAGGTTGGACACCCCTAGTGTAAATGGTTGCACCTGACTGCTGTCAGATGTGTAACTGAAAGTATGTTATAACTTGTGCACATAAGTGCTAGATACATCCCTGAACCTCCCAGATCCACATCCCCCTTACACTTCTGCTCTATTGATTTTGTGTGCTCAGTTTGTAGAATACTAAGGGAAATTACATGCATAACTGCAAATTAGTGTCAATTTGTGCCAAATAACACCAATTATTGGTTGTTAAAGCCAACTAGCAGCTAATTTAACAATTAAGGACCTCTCTTATCATGCTGTGCTAGCGATTTCCACGTGGCAATGCCAATGAAGCTCATTCAAAGTGAATGAGCTTTGTCACCATTACCATAACAGGAGCAGCTAGTGTGGCTTCATAAAAGAGACCCTAAGTTAGGTGCATAACTGGTACTATTCTGTAACTTGCACGTACAACTTTGCTCAGTAAGGGGCCTTTTTTAAAAAGCTGTGGCAAAAAGTGGCTTTAGCGTGCCCTTACGCAGGTCTTTCCCATACATTAAGGCCACTTTTTGCCAGGGACAGAAAATGGCCGATATTCTATTTTCAGCATTAATGGCTACACGCTCTGATTTTTCTGGGACTCTTTGTAGAAACTGGAAGTTGTATCAGAAGAGGTGGGATGTGACAGAGGGAAGGCCCCATAGCCAGCCGGAGACAGCCTGTCTTAATCATTGCCATTCTCTGAAGGCAAGTTTAGAGGATCACAGAAAGGGGGAGATGGGGGAAGAGAGAAGTGGAGGGAGAGATGCTGGAGACTTAGGGTAGGGGGAGGCTTGACTATGACTGAAATTGGCAGGCTGGCATTGACTGGTGTCTTTTCAATCACCTGTACTGCTAGACTGGGCTGCAGCATCAGTGACAAAAGATTGCTAAGTTTAAGGATCTACTGGTAGCTGGCCTGGCCATTGATAAAATGGCTAGGTTATCTGAAAACTGTCCAGTTGGCAACCCTACACCCAGTTATAGAACAGCCGTTCACATATATAGCTGGGATTGTGGTTAAGTCATGGGTTTGGGAAAGAAGAGGCCTTGAGTGGCCCTGAACTTGCATTTTTGTTTCTTTTTTATGGCTAGGCACAAGAGGGTAGGGTTTCGAGGGCAATCCTGGGAGGGAAGGTTTCTCTTTCAGCAGATCAGCTGGGATTCAAAATACTATGGTATGAAATGGATAGAGGTTTTTGGACCCACTGGTCTTGCAGGGATAATTGAAGTACCTAGTGGACCTGAGAATTGAGGCCCACAGCCCCTTTATGAAAACATAAAGACAAACCACATAAAGGGCCCTGTATACAGACAAATTTCTTTCATTACTGGTAACGGTAACATGCAAGAAATTTCTCCTCAAATTAATTATGCATTCAAGTATTCCAGGATATGATTTGCATCCATAATTACATTTCATGCAAACAGACACTAATCCACAACTTTTTTCACAGGTCATTTTATTGGACCCAAACTCTCTGTTGAATACATTAATTCTATTTGGCCGTATGGTTCAGCTTGCTCTTACCATTAACAGATTTTTATTTCATTTTGGCTTTTGTGACATCTGTTATGTTTTCTTTTAAATAAGAAGAAACACTTTTCTCTGTGGGAAAAAATAAAGTTTATTCATGTTTATCATATATCCTTGTACAAAACTCATACTACTAAGAAAAAATATATATCATCCCAGGAAAGGAGACTGTTGTTGAATCCTATGTTGTGGCTTTCTTCTAGAGTTTGCATACTCTTTTGTCAATTACTTGTTTTATGATTTTACTAGTAAAACAGGCCCGTTTCTCAAACAAATGAAACGGGCACTGGCAAGGTTATCCTCCGAGTTCCAGCTTGGCCCCTCCCTCCCCCCCTCTCATCCGAGTTCCAGGCCCCCTCCCTCTCCTCTTGAGTTCCAGGCTCCCCTCTCCTCCGAGTTCCAGGCCCGCCCCCCTCCCTCCCTCCCTCTCCTCCCAGTTCCAGGCCCGCCCCCTCTCTCTTCTCCAAGTTTGATGCCCCCCTCTCTTCTCCGAGTTCCAGACCCCCACGCCTCCCTCCCTCCCTCTCCGAGTGGCAGCCTGACCTGCGTTGCCTGCCCTCTTCTCCCAGTCCTCCACATGCCCCTTGCCTTCCTGTGTGCCAGCGTGATTTTAAAGTTCTTACCTTGGGGTCCGGCACCAGCAGTAAAAGCCGAGCAGGCACGGCACTTCAGCCTGCCTTCCCTTCTGTCTCAGCTCTGTCTCTGGTCCCGCCCTCCGGAAACAGGAAATGAGGTTGGAACCAGAGGCCTGCTCAACCTTTACTGCTGGCGCCGGACCCCGAGGTAAGAACTTTAAAATTCACGCCGGCATGCAGGAGGGCGAGGGGCAGGCGGAGGACTGGGAGAAGGGGGCGGGCAATGCAGGTAGGGCTGCCACTCGGAGGGGGGAGAGAGAGAGGGAGGGAGGCGCAGGGGTCTGGAACTCGGAGAAGAGAGAGAGAGGCATGGAACTCAGAGGGGAGGAGAGGGAGGGAGGGGGCGTGCCAGGAACTCGGAGGAGAGGGGGGAGGGAGGGGGCAATTGTATCCTCACCTCCATGTTCTGTGGCTGGCTGGTGCTGGTTTCCCTTCCCTCTCATTGGTCCGCCCTCTGACATCATCGCAAGGGCTGACCAATGGGAATTGTGTTACGAACCCAGGCATCCAGACGTAGAACGTTGGAGGTGCAAATTATTATATAGGATATTTTCTGGATTATCCCTCTAATTCTATAAAGTTGTTTGCACAATTTGATGCTTAGGGGTCCTCTTTCCAAGCTGTGGTAAGCACTAATGTAGGGTACGCTGAGGCGTCCCAAGGTAAAATCCCAAGGAGCGCACACTACCCATGCTTTAAAAAATAAATATTATTTTTTGGCCAAAGGGGCGAGTCTGGGTTATAGAGTGGGTGTGTCTATGCTAATCAGTTCAACCATATCGCTGTGCTCTGAGCCCTTACCTCTACAAAATGGGTGGCGGTAAGGACTCGCATAATAATGGTCACATGCTAATGGCAACATTAGCGTGTAGCCATTAATGCTGAAAATAGAATATCGGCCATTTTCTGTCCCTGGCAAAAAGTGGCCTTAATGTATGGGAAAGACCTGCGTAAGGGCACGCTAAAGCCACTTTTTGCCACAGCTTTTTAAAAAAGGCCCCTTACTGAGCAAAGTTGTACGTGCATATGTTCTTAAACCTGGTAAGGCAGGTTAATGCAATCCAATAAATATACTTAATTCCTTTTATTCTTGCAATTGCGAATATTATTATCTTAATAGATAATTGGTGGAGAAATTATAAATATTGGTGAGTGCTCTGGAGCAATATTTCCCCAAATTATAAATTAATTCTTGTAACATTTATTAGGGATGGACTGTTGTTTGCAAAAACATGAGAAATGTCACTGGAATTTTCAGGGTCTGCCTCTGCTGAGCACGTGTCTAAGGTGTGGTATTCTGCTAGTATGTGCTATCTGACTTGGTGTTGAAATCTGTGGCTTTCCCATTTGTTCTGTTTTGTCACTAGATGTTTTGGTGTTTTAGGGCTTGGAGTAATATTTACAATACTTAGTTTTTTTAACACAAGTTTGTACATGTTTTGCAGTGGAGGGATTGTGTGTTGGCCTGAGGTGAAATCAAAACTTTAATAATATAATTTAGTCATAACATCAGACAAGGATTTAGAACATTTTGCTGGATCTGGCATGTGTTGAGGTGGTTGTCTTTATTGCAGACTTGCATCTGTTCAGGTTTGAATTATCAGACACGGCCTCTTGAGTGATTGTTAAAGACAACTGATTTTTATCCATAAATGTATATGTGGCAAGTGAGTTAAATAATTTAGTTTAAAGTGTGTAACATGTCACCCTGGACTTACCACCCGACTACTGCGTAATTTCATTTTTGGCACGCATCCGATATGCACATCTGAAAAATAATTTTTCTTTTCTGGCACGCTTAGCGGAAAGGCGCAGGTCATTACCGCCCAAATTCTTTACTGCTAGGTCTATGGATGGCGGTAAGGTCTCAGACCCAAAATGGACACATGGCAATTTGGATTTTGCCACACATCCATTTACGTTTAATGCATATCAGTTCAGTTGGAAGTAGCAGATAAGTGGAACTAGATTTTGGAATAATGGTTCTCATCTCGCTATTAGTGTACATGATATATTTATATACACTTTTGATAGTTTGTACCCTGACGCAGCCTGAGGGCGAAACGTGGCCACGTCGGGTATTGTTCCAATAAATGCATTTGATTCTGTTACAAGAATTAATTTATCATTTGGGGAAATATTGCTCCAGAGCACTCACCAATATTTATAATTTCTCCACCAATTATCTATTAAGATAATAATATTCGCAATTGCAAGAATAAAAGGAATTAAGTATATTTATTGGATTGCATTAACCTGCCTTACCAGGTTTAAGAACATATGTAAAGAACAGACCATATATTTAGCTTCGAAAGGAGTTTATTTAATACAATTGCAGCGAGAGGTAATAAACTTACAGAGAATCTGTGCTTAAAGTAAAGTAGCCGGTTTAAATATGAATTATTAACTTACAGAAAAGTCTTTGTTACAAAGCTGAATGATGAGCACATGGCACATGGTCACAGGAGAGAAGGATAGAGCTGTAGGTCCCCAGAGCAGCAGATCCCAAGAAGAACAGCTATGTGTCTGGAACAGCTTCTGTCTTTTATACATTGCAAGTTGCAGGAGGATGTGATCACATGAACCTCAGCACTTGCTTCCTGGTTTGCACTGGATAATTTGCAAGGCATTATGGTTAATGTACTCTATTCGCATGATCACATTATAAGTCTTTCCTTTCTGCAGATGTCCTGGCATCTTCTTGTCTGATAGCTGATGGAAGGGGGCAGGTATACATCTGATGACAGGCAAATGTTTTGTTTATGGTTTTCCTCTGAGTCCTTTGTCTTCAGTACCTTGATTTACATTTTTCCAGACCCTCTGTCTGCAGTTGTGTTTAATTTCTGCAGAAGTCTTGATGAGCCTTCAAGTATCCACCTAGTCAGTTTTTGTTACCAGTCCTTCAGGTGGGAGAAAGAAGTTTTATATCTCTTTGGAGCAGTGCCTTTTGTCTCTGTTAAGTGTTTGTAACTGACTAGCCCTGCTATCAGAAGTTCCCAGGAAAAGGGAGTGGAAAGAGGGGCTTGAAGTTCAGATCAGTTTCCCTGTTGCAGTTTCAATTAGTCTTTTAAAAACTGCATTTTTATATTGATACCTGATCCAGTAAAATAAACTGACATACTGCTACATATTTCAATAATTCTGACAATTAAACTGATATCATAATATTCCCTCTCTTGGTTCCAAGCGACAATATTAACATAATATTTGGAGCGAAGAACCATAAAATAAACTATAAAGCTAAAAACCCTAACTCTAACCTAATACAGTAGCATAATTTCAAAAAGAACAGTAGCAAAGATATTGGACTATTTACATTGGTGTGTATATTGGGAGAAGTAAATCTTTTGATAGTGGACAGTGAACAGACTGGGTGGACCGTGCAGGTCTTTTCCTGGTGTCATCTACTATGTCACTATGAATCTTGGAATATGTGATAATTATGACTATTATGATAAGCAAATGATTCATCTGTCACATCCGTCGCTCCCTCCGGCTGCTCCTCTGCGGGTAGCAAGGGCCGGGAGGAAGGACCCACAGCCAGAGAGGGCTTACCCGGCGGTCTCCCGGATGGGCGCCTGTTTCGGGTGCAGTCGGGGCCGAGCCGGTGTCCATTGCGGCGATGGCCGGCATTCTTGAGGCCACGGCTGAGAGCCGGGGCTCGCCGCGGCAATGGCCGCCCTGTCCGGGGCCGAGCCCGTGGGCCGGTGATCGTGGCTTCCGGGCTCTTGGTCGCTGGCTATGTGCTCTGTGCTTGCACCAGCGGGGAAGATGGCGCCGAGACGCAATGGCCGGCGTCTTCCCCACATTCGGGCGCGGGAGCCCGAAGCTCCACCTCAGAGGAACCAGATTGGGATGCCGGTGCTGTAGCCCTGCCTGGGAAGCCGGACAGAACCAACCAGAGGGATTTCTTCAGTAGCCGGGTTCCGATTGGCCGGCCATGTCGGCTGGGGCTGGGCAGTTCATTGCTGACAGTATTTAAGGAGCGGGGCTGAAACAGGACGTTGCTTCAGGTTCTTTTTCCCTAGGCCAGTCTTTGTGTGTTCTTGTTTTCAGTACGTTCCCTTGTTCTCCTGGTTTGACCTTTGGACTGTTTTTGGATAACTCTGCTAGCCGCCTGCCCTGACCTGTTGCCTGTGTTTGGACGACGCTGTGAGCTGCCTGCCCTGTTGCCTGTTTTTGGACTACTCTGATTTCCTCCTGCCCTTCCCGCTCCCGGTTCCGGTACTGGGTCAGTTCGTCAACCCCGCGGTTCCGGAAGTCCTGTTGGCCACCTGCAGCTGGGGGCTCAACCCCCGGTGAACGGCGGTCGCCGCGGGTGAAGTCTTGGGGTTGCACGGCTGTCCTCTGAGGTCCTTCGGGGCCTTGCGGGACCTAAGGGCTCACCTTCTTTCCAGACATCATCATTACCTTTGTTTGCTCTTACTCATGCCTTACGTTTAGGTAGCTAAGTTAAGTTTTCTGTGGTCATCTGGCATCTGTCCCATTAGGCTTTTATTCAGTCAGGTGGCAGAGTCTGGCTTGTGCTCTGGTTTACAATAGGCTTGCAAGTGCACTTTATATGACTTCAGCCACAGAAGTGTCATCTTGCTCTACTCCCAGAGACCATCTCTTTTTTTTTGTCACCTGCTCAGGGGCATAGGCTGCTCCCAAGTTTATGCCACAGGATATCTTACCCAGTATGCTAGCCAAATCAATAGCATGAGAGTGCTCAATTAACCAATTTACCACCGCAATGGGATGGACCAATCTATTCAGTCATTATTCTCAGCATTTGACATTCCAAGGAAAATATTCCATGAGTGTTTCCTGACACTATGAATGTTTCCCTATATTCGCTATTTCAGAAGCTACTGATGTATTCATAGCAGTAATAAGAGGACAGATAGTTCTAATACATAAACAAGAATGATAATATGGAACTACTATACTACTGTTATCATCAGAAATATGAAAGGCACAGTTATGTAATTATCATAATAATTTTCTAGGTTACTATTAAACACAAAATAATTATTCCTATCAATCCTATACCACAATATCTACTTAATCATTGACCAAATAAGCAAAAACAGAGTCATGGTATAGTACCATGAAATACTTTTCAGAGAGAAACCTTTTTTTTTTCCAGAGAGAAACCTTTTATGGGTAATGAGTGTGGTAAAAGGTTACAATATTTATCTGCTTTAGCAGTGTTCAATGTAGTAATTTAATAGATAATACTCATGTGTTTAATGTTGTAAAGAATTTAGAAAAAAATATGTTAATCGTGCTTTGCACACAGCCAGTATTTCATTCCAGAGAGAGACATTGTGTACGTACTGGCTGTGATATAGAATAAACTAAAAAGGTCAGAAACATTCACTATACTGACTGTATCTGGTAGATCATATAAAGAGAAACCTTTGCTCATAATTTCAAATATACACATGTGAATATATAACCTTAGATAGCAATTAGTAGAACTTATTATATGTGAGCCATAGCTTGAATAATAATGAACATGTTTTTCTTTTCTATAGCTTGCCTGCCAGTTAGAATGTTTTGGAAAGGGACATGGCACAATGTGAACTAATGGAAGGCATGAGGGTCTGTTTATAGTTTCTTGGGTACCCCATTACATAAAACAAACATATAAACATGGAAGCCACATGACAAACAAACAAAGAGCTCTATTAGGCCTTTAGGTCTCCGATCGTCCATTCCAGATCCAGGATTGAGCTTAACCTGCAAATAAAGCACAAGAACACAAAAGCAGCGTATGCGGAATCCAACCTGGATTCCCAAAGCAGTTTAATTCATTTAGAAGTACTTCTTATGTGCAAAATAAGCAAAAATTAGCAAAATTAAACATGGTACTATCTCATAAGTAGAACAGGATCACTATCTCATAAGTAGAAAGAGCACAGATCTGTTTATTTTAAATGTAGGAGAGGCACATATCTGTTTATTTAGAAAGGTATCTGAGATAGCAATGTATATATCAATTCCTAGCACCATAAAAATATTACTATCTGATAAGTAGAAACTCAAACTCTGAAAAATAAAGAAAAAGACACTTTCACATTAATTTAGCAGGTCACATGGCTGGTTCTGGTGGGGGATTCCCTCTCTTGCTTTACAGTTCCTTCCCAGGATTTTAGATCACGGCACGCGAGCTGCATATAGCTAGGCTTTAGTTTCACTCTACAAAAATAAGCATATCTTGTTAATTCACATTAAAGCACAATATTAGGTTTCAGCTCCAGTGGGAGTTACTTATTAGAAAGAGACATTTTTAAAACATACACATTTTAAATCTTTAGCTCAAGTGGGAGAGACGTTTTACAGAGAGACATTTCTAAATCTTACTTATTGCAGAGAGACATAATTAAATCTTACACATTCAAAAGAACAATAGAAGCTACATTTTAAATCCTTAACAGTGTTACAAAAGGTTCATAGCAAAAACTTTTCCTAAATTCCTTTCCAACCTATACTAAAAATCAGCCACCTGGATCCCACTGTCATCTGTAGAGTGGGTCATGCTCTGGAGAAGTCCAGTCCAGGCTGGACGCGTCTCCTCATGTTTCCTTGAAATATATTTCAGGGAGGCCTGAGAATATGTCAGTGTCTGGCACGATAGGACCTGCAGTTATAGGTCCCTGCTTATCTGGGGGCAGATTTCTCTTGTTATTGTTAGCTATCTGCAATATCTGCAAGGCCCTTGCTGTGAGGACACTAGTGGGTTTGTTCTCCCAATATGAAAGATTCTCACCATGAGATTTTAAAATGTCAAATTTGCTCTCCATATCAGAGATTCTACTAATGTCCTCCACTATGGTAGGGGTTCATAGATTGGGGCCCGAGGATTCTATGCATCACTTAAGCAAAGTGGGGTTATGTACCCCTAGAATAGTGTGTTTCTCTGTGTGGATGTCCTCCTCAAAATTAGCTGCAAAATTAGTTTTTATTTTATGCCAGAGTATGTCTACAATTTTTGTTATATAGTGCCAAAGTGCAATAATTGCGTAAGTACCTAGATTGCCATGACAACGACCAGACAACATCCATGCAGCACAGCATTCTAAATATTCGAAATGCCCTGAAAACCTTATCAATTTATCAATTGGAAATTTAATTAATGAAACCTGATACACAGTTCTCTATTATAAAACAGCAAAATACAAAAATATAATTTAAGAACACAGTTACCTTACTTGCACAGTATCTCTGCCGTTTTCCACCATTTAAAATGTTACAAGAATTAATTTATAATTTGGGGAAATATTGCTCCAGAGCACTCACCAATATTTATAATTTCTCCACCAATTATCTATTAAGATAATAATATTCGCAATTGCAAGAATAAAAGGAATTAAGTATATTTATTGGATTGCATTAACCTGCCTTACCAGGTTTAAGAACATATGTAAAGAACAGACCATATATTTAGCTTCGAAAGGAGTTTATTTAATACAATTGCAGCGAGAGTAAGAGTCTTACAGAGAATCTGTGCTTAAAGTAAGGTAGCCAGTTTAAATATGAATTATTAACTTACAGAAAAGTCTTTGTTACAAAGCTGAATGATGAGCACATGGCACATGGTCACAGGAGAGAAGGGTAGAGCTGTAGGTCCCCAGAGCAGCAGATCCCAAGAAGAAGAGCTCTGTGTCTGGAACAGCTTCTGTCTTTTATACATTGCAAGTTGCAGGAGGATGTGATCACATGAACCTCAGCACTTGCTTCCTGGTTTGCACTGGATAATTTGCAAGGCATTATGGTTAATGTAGTCTATTCACATGATTACATTATAAGTCTTTCCTTTCTGCAGATGTCCTGGCGTCTTCTTGTCTGATAGCTGATGGGAGGGGGCAGGTATACATCTGATGACAGGCAAATGTTTTGTTTATGGTTTTCCTCTAAAGAGACTTATAATAATAATAATATTTGCAATTGCAAGAATATTCATTTTAGTACACATGAAAGGCATTACTTGTCTATAAGAATAGCCAGCATCTCTTCCTCAACCTCAGTCTCTTCACCACCATGCCAAAATTTATATCCTGAATGCACCACAAGAAAAAGCTCTCAGCCTTAAGTCTGACTCTTTGGGATGGACCATCAAGAGGTGGGGTAAAGGAGAGGCATGGAGAGAACAAAAAAACAAAAAGGCACACAATTCTGTAGACATGCTTTAGAACATTTCTCAGCTGAGATTATTTATAGGTAGCAGAAAAAGGTAGCCCATATTCACTACATAAATCAGCAAACAATTGTAAAGGATCATCATGCTTGACATCTTCAACACAGTATATTCCTTTGTGTATCCATTCTGTCCAGTAAATGCTGGAGTTATTCAGTCAGATTGCCAGATTGTTCCATAAGGATGTAAGAACTTATTATTAATGGAACTGGCACCAGAAATGTTCTTTTGGGAAAAAAAAACTAAAATAGTAGATTTTAAAATACTATTATCCTGTAGTGTTTCAGAATGTTCAGTCCAATGTACCTATTTGGAGGGAAAGGTGAAAGCAGATTGTGCTCTAGTTGTAGCCATGGAGGTTCAATGTATTTCTTATATTGTGTACACCATAACATACAATGCCACATTATAAATGTTCTGTGATAGTCATAGAAACAAGGAAGATTAACTCCTCCATGTATTTTAGACTTCTGTAATTTTTTTCAAAGCAATCCTTGATAGTTTTTTTTGCTATAGAATTTAGGTTATGTGGAGGGGCATAATCGACCAGAAACGCCTATCTCCATGGGCGTTAATCTCCGAGAACGGGTCCGTGAAGGGGCGGAGTGAACCGTATTTTTAAAAAAAAATAGACGCCCATGCTTTATTCGCCAAGGTGTGAGCTGGGCGTTTTTGCTTTTCACCGATAATGGAAAATGAAATCGCCCAGCTCAAAAACGAATAAATGCAAGGCATTTGTTCGTGGGAGGGGCCAGGATTCATAGTGCACTGGTCCCCCTCACATGCCAGGACACCAACCGGGCACCCTAGGGGGCACTTTTACAAAAACAAAAAAAAAGGTAAACGAGCTCCCAGGTGCATAGCACCCTTCCCTTGGGTGTTGAGCCCCCCAAATCCCCCTCAAAACCCACTGCCCACAAGTCTACACCAGTACTATAGCCCTAAGCGGTGAAGGGGGGCACCTACATGTGGGTACAGGGGGTTTGGGGGGGGTTGGATGACTAGTAGCATTAAGCAGCACAATTGTAACAGGTAGGGGGGGATGGGCCTGGGTCCACCTGCCTGACGTCCACTGCACCCCCTAACAACTGTTCCAGGGACCTGCATACTGCTGCTTGGGAGGAGGGTATGACATTTGAGGGTGAAAGTAAAAAGTTGTGAAACATCAGTTGTTGTGGTGGGAGGGGGTTAGTGACCACTGGGGGAGTCAGGGGAGGTCATCCCCGACTCCCTCTGGGGGTCATCTGGTCATTTAGGGCACTTTTTGGGGCCTTATTCGTCAAAAAACAGGGTCCAGGAAAAGTGCCCTAAATTCTAGCTACAAACGCATCCATTATCGGCGAAGGGCGCCCATCTCTGTTCGGGTGATAACCACGCCCCAGTTCCGCCTTCACCACGCCTCCGACACTCCCCCGTCAACTTTGTCCGCATCCGCGACGGAGTGCAGTTGAAAGCGTCCAAAGTTCGGCTTTCGATTATGCCGCTTTATTTGTTTTTGTGAGAAGAACGCCCATCTCCCGATTTAGGTCGGAACTTGGGCGTTATTCTCGTTCGATTATAAGCTGGATAGGTATCTAGTTTTTTTGTAGAACAATTTTGACAACAGTAAGGTATCATACTCATATTTTAGAATATCAATGGAGCAATAGACATCTTAATCACAGAAACTCTACTCCACCATGAAGAACATTTTGGAGAACATCAACATACGTCATCAATACATTTAAGGATTCTATGTTTGTTTTTAAATATAGTATCTCAGATATTTTCATACAAATATATACTTAGATATTTAAGATCATCTGTCACCCATTTAAAGGGAAATTTTGATATTAAACCTTTTTGGCTTTGGATATTTAGTGGCATGATTTCAGACTTAGATCACTTAATTTTATATCCTGAAATTACACTAAAGATTTCAATAAGATGCAATAATATACTAAGGGAATTATTTGGATTTCAGATATATAAAAGAATGTATTCTGCTGAGAGTTTGTAGTTTTAACCTTTCCATGAAATACTATCAATGTTCTTGAGGGATCTAATGGTTATTAGTAAAGGTTTCAGAACAATATCAAAAATAAGGGGGAATAAAGGGCAACATTATCCAGTTCCTCTGTGTAAGGCAAAGGGATCAGACAAAAAGTCATTGAAATATAATGCAGATGTAGGAGCGAGGGGCCCTTTTACAACACCGTGGTAGAGTTACCATGGTGTTGGTGCACGACAATGCAGCTCTATCGCCAGGCCCCCACCACATGCCATTTCCTAGGCCTTTTTTGTCGGTTACCACCAAGCTACCATGGGAGTCCTTACCACCTCCTAAGGGCTCTTCCAGGAAATGGCAGCATGGCAAGTATTCAACTTACCACATGGCCATTTCCTTCATACACAAAAACAAACCTTTTACCAGGTAGTAGCAAAAGAGGGCCTTGGCACAAGGCAAACCTGAACATCAATGCCACTGCAGGGCCCTATTAACTGCCACTTAGTAAAAGGGGAACATAATAACTTTATCATGTATGCAAAGTTGTCACCAAACCCAAACCATCTTAATTATTCAAACCTGTATGACCATTCCACTCTGTCACAAGCTTTCTCTGCATCAAATGATATGGAGAAAGCTGTATAGTCAAAGGTTTTTGCAAGTTGTATAAGGTGTAGGCATATGTGGTGTTATGAGAAGAGTGCCTCAAATTAAGGAAACCCATTTGATCCATATGTATAATCTGCAACATTTGTGATGTTAATCGTAAAGCAATAAGTTTTGCATACATTTTATAATCTACATTGAGTAGAGATAATGGTCTGTAGTTGGAGACCTCATTCAAATCACGTCCAGGCTTGGCTAGGACAATCATCATAGCCTCTGCCAATGTGCCCTTGATCACTCCCTCTTTCATCGCTGATGAGTACACTTCCAGAAATTTAGGTGCTAGCACTGAGTGGAAGGCCTTATAAAAATCCACTTTTAGCCCATCACCTCCAGGGGCTTTCCTATTATTGAGTGATTTAACAATTTTATCAAATCAAATCAAGCAAAACTTATACAGAAAAACTAATTCAAATAGGCAGAATGCTATCATAGGAAACCTTTGAGTTTAAAAAGCAAAACCATGTGCATGGAAGAACTGGATAAATGAACTAAAACAAATTTCCTTAATATGTAATACTTAGTATAATGAAACAGTGATTGAATATTCGCATAGCAACCAGCCTGAGCCAACAGATTTATTTTCCACTGAACATAATTAACGACGTTGAGTCCTCCTGATTTCACCCCTCCTCCACAGCCCGGAAGTAAGCTGGCGCTGGCGATTCCACAGCAGCTCGAGTGCGTGTCTCCTGGGGATGGAGGATCTTTCAGCGCTACTATCCCGGTGAACGGAGCAACTATGCAGGGTCAGTTTCAGGCCGCTGCACCTATTCCCCGAGGACTACCTCCTGGAGAGAGTGGAGATTTGACAAGACCAATCCGGGTGACAATGGAAGTACTATGGGACGCAATCC
This sequence comes from Microcaecilia unicolor, assembly GCF_901765095.1. Classification (NCBI taxonomy): domain Eukaryota; kingdom Metazoa; phylum Chordata; class Amphibia; order Gymnophiona; family Siphonopidae; genus Microcaecilia; species Microcaecilia unicolor. The sequence goes on from NC_044031.1 coordinate 293,888,097, forward strand.
AGCAGGTGAACAAAACGTTACTACAGATGAATGTTTCTATGACTGGCGAAATTAAGGAATTAAAACAGACTTCCCAAAATTTGTCCATAGAAGTTCAGGAACATAAGCAAAAACTTGGGGGTATTGAGGAAGAAGTTAAACAATTGAAGGACTTAACAGTGTCTATGATAAAAGATAAAGAAATTCAAGAGAGAAAGATAGAATACTTGGAGAATAACGGAAGGAGGAATAATCTCAGGTTCTTGAGGTTTCCTAAATCTCCCTTGATTTCAGCTACTGATATTCTTAAGAAATACTTTAATGAGATATTGGGGATACCTATGGAGGCTTGTCCTCCTATTACGAGGACTCAATATATTTCAGGAACTGAAAAAGGGGAAAATCAACCACAGAATCCTCCTGATTTAAATCTTACTGAGTTTCTGGAAACCTCTCTGGAGATAGTCACAGAGAGAACTACGCTGATTGTCTCCTTCGCTCTTGAACTGGATAGAAATAACATTTTAAGACTTTACTTTCGTCATTTAAATGATATATTTTTGGGGGGGAAAATTCAAATTTTTCCAGATTTGGCAAGAAGCACTCAAAAAAGGAGGAAGGAATTTCTATCTTACAAAACTAGAGTGACTAATTTGGGTGCAACTTTCCTGTTAAAATTTCCATGTAAATGCGTCATAACGTATGAAGCTAATAATTACATATTCTTTTCCCCTTTAAAATTATTACAATTCATATCATCTAAGGAAACAGTTAGATCACCTGTAGCCTTGCCTCCCTAATTTAAGTGCTGTTAAAGTTGGCTGTAGATATTCGAGCTGCCCCCTCCGTTAATTATTAATTTTTTCTTTGTTGATATTTCCTAGTATCTTGATCCTATTATTGGGGACAAATGTAAATCAGAGTGTTATACTTTAACCATTTGGTTGTAAGTACTGGTTTTTCTTTTCTGCCTTAAAGTCAATTCTGTTATTTCTAAGTCTATGTATATGGATGTACACTTTATTATTAATAATAAAAAAAAAAAGAAAAAAAAGAAAAAGGTTTTATGTACCTGGGAGCAAAATGTATAGTCTTCTAGTAGGGTGATAGGTTCTTCAAATATCTATCACAAGACAATCCTTGATCAGCTTAGAAATTATTATTAGGACTTAACGTTTTTGAGCAAGGAGATCTATCCACTAATTGGTCAATTACCTGGTTAAAGTCACCAGCCAATACAACCAGTATATCAACATTTTCAATTATCAGTTTGTAGTTTTGAGATTTTCCTCCAGCTGAAGGAGAATAGCCTTTGATTAGTGTGATGCGATTACCATGCATTTTAACATCAAGTTTCAGCAGTCTACCTTCATCATCTGATTTCCAGGGTATTATTTCCATATTAGGGTTATTCTTAATCAGAATGGATACTCCACATTTCTGTGGAGGAGTAGTCTAGTGGTTAATGCAGTGGACTTTGATCCTGGGAAACTGAGTTCAAATCCCACTGCAGCTCCTTGTGACACTGGGCAAGTCATTTAACCCTCCATTGCCCCTGGTACAAAATAAGCACCTGCTATGTGAACAATGAGAGCATATAGATTGCTATCTGTTACAATTGCTTTTCTTTGTGGTTGTTAACAATAATCATAAATACAAAATTGGAATAAAATAAGAAAGGGAAAGGGAAATGGGACTTGATATACCACCTTTCTGAGGTTTTTTGCAACTACATTCAAAGCAGTTTACATATATGCAGGTACTTATTTTGTATCAGGGACAATAGAGGGTTAAATGACTTGCCCAGAATCACAAGGAGCTGTAGTGGGAATTGTACTCAGTTCCCCAGGATCAAAACCCACTGCATTAACCACTGGGCTACTCCTCCACAGACCGCTGGAGTACTCCATATTTTGGCTTATAGAAGTAAAAAAAAAAATAAAAGCTTTCCCCATATTCACCTATACAGAGTGCTTTGAAAGGAATGAATAAAACCAAGCTAGCACTCTGCCTTTGAAACTGATGATCTTCTGACACTCTAATAAGATGCAGTAGTCCACAATATCAGGAAGCTGACAAGTCTAAAGGGACTATCATACAATCTAGTTTTTTTCAAAGTTGTGTTTATCTTTTGGGGGCCATTTTACTAAAGCTTAGCAAACGCTAACGAACATTAGAATATGCTAAGTCCATAGGTATAAAATTATAAAATAGGACATGCAACGTTTTGCACATGCTAAGCTTTAGTGAAAGGACTCCTTAATTTGGTATTGGATATCCTGTACCCCCCCCCCCCCCCCCCACACACTTTTTTTTCCTGTTCTTTGTAGACTGGAGCTAAGATATAATATAAATAATGTTGGAGGAGTAGCCTAGTGGTTAGTGCCTTGGACTTTAATCCTGGGGAAAGAAACTGAGTTCAATTCCCACTGCAGCTCCTTGAGACTCTGGGCAAGTCACTTAACCCTCCATTGCCTCTGGTATAAAATAAGTACCTGAATATATGTAAACCACTTTGAATGTAGTTGCAAAAACCTCAGAAAGGCAGTATATCAAGTCACTTTCCCCTCTTATTATAGTGTATTGCCCGATTTGTCTCTTTATCTTTTGTCTTTACTTCTTGGCTTTACTGCAGAAGTAATTTTGCTTGTGTATTTTTAGGTGAAATTATCATACATTATTTATTTATTTTATTTTTTAAGGGTATGTCTCTTTTAGTAAATGTGCTTTCATTTCTAATTTATAGTACTGAAGCTGAAATTCTAGGGGAAAGAAAAAGCAATGCTCTCTTTTGATATATGTGATAATAACTTTTCTTACTGTAGCTAAAATCAATTATATTTAAAAGAAAAAGATTCTTACAATTCAATGTGAAGGAGAGCTTCTGTATTTATAGATACCCAGCTTTTGCACTGGTATTTGTAGTCACTCCAGGAGACAGGGAAATAGGGTTTTGTTGATTTTATCACATCTTTAAACTAATCCAATTCTTCAACTGATAGTTTATAGAGGTCACAGTTTAGAGAAAAAGAAAAGAATTTTTGTGTGTCAGTCTTTTAGTCAATATCTGAGCTTTGCAGAATAAAAAGTTCAGGATATAACTTAGGAAAGCAGTTTAACTCTAGAGTTTCATGGTGATGAGAGAGAGATGGAGTCTTTATAACAGCTGATTATGGGGACATTTACTATTCCTATGATTAAAATAATTTATTTAGGAGCCATTTAACTAAAGTGCATTAGATATTTAGAGGCCCTTTTCAAAAGCAGAGGTAGAGCTACCGCCATTTTGTCGTGCTCCAATCAGGTATTACCACCGGACTAATGCAGAAGCCAGCGGTAGTGCTGCCCCCAGCGTGTGCCATTTCCAGCATGGTGAAAAATGTTTCTTTTTTTTTAATGCAGTAATCAGGCAGCTTCATGCACTGCCCAGTTAGTGTGGGAGCCCTTATTGTCACCTAAATAGGTGGTGGTAAACGCTCCTCCTGGAACTGGCCATGTGGCAAGTGTTTACTTACTGCACAGCCATTTTCTTTTTTTGACTTTTTACCCGCTGTGGTAAAAGGGGCCTCAGTGAACGGCAAATCCATGCACTGACGCTACCACAGGGCCCTTTTCACTGCAGCTTGGTAAAAGGACCCCTTAGAGATCCTTTTACTAAAGCTTAGAACACGCTAAGGGGCACTTTTAATAAGCTGCACTAAAAGGCGGCCTGCGCCACAATTAATGTGTGGTTTCCCGCACACTGAGGACATTTTTAATGCAGCTGTAAAATGGCTGCATTTTCAATTTCCTTATTTAATGGCCATGCACTAATTTCCCAAATAGTGTGTGGCCATTAATGCGGGCGCCCTTAAAGACACATATTTTCTAAGTGGTAAGGACTCTCATGCTAACTACTTGATAGCTGGTTCACACACAGCAGTGTAGTTGTGCAACCCAATTAGCACTGGGAATGCCTACTCTCTGACCCCAAACACTCCCCCAGCACTAGCAAATAAAAAATAATTTTAGTGAATAGGAAGTGCTTGCAGATCTGAAAACTACCATGGGACACTTGAACATGCCCCGCGGTACTGGATTTTAATCTGTGGTAAGCACCCAGTAGTGCTTACTGCAGCTTAGTAAAAGGGTCCCTAAATGCTAAGAAGCCCATTTTATACCTAGGGGCATCTCAGCATTTAGTGCACTCTAATTCCTTTAGCACATACTAAGCTTTTGTAAAAGGTCTCCTTAGTGCACAGTTAACATACAGGCTTCTGCACAAATATGTTAAAGTATTTTGTGGTATTTTTTCCTGTTTATGTGTGCTAAACCATGCATTATGAATTTTTAAGAATTTTTCTATCTGAGGCATGGTATGGGCAGAGAGTGGGCAAGGAATCCTTTGTTGACTAGTGTATTAAAATTATCTTGTTCTAACTAGATAACAGAGGGTTATTCCAGAAGTACTAGTGCATGATCTACAAAAAAAAAAAAGAAAGGGAAGTGCAATGTTAAATGTACACTTATCACACAGTAAAATCTCACATTAAAACACATTAACTGCAAATTTTACCACACTTTAATAAATCTGTACATATTTGAAGATAAACCGGGACTGGGTTATTTCACTGTGACATATAAATGAACTGATATTTGAGAATATTTAGGAATCTATACCTTCATTTTTTTCTCTATTTTTTCTTTTCACTTTTTTCTTTAGCATTTCTTTTAAGGTTGACAAAAAAACCCACAACAATAAAACAGAAAAACAAAGGTCAATATTTACTTGAGATTGCTGGCAAGGTTTTCCAGATCTTTTAAAGTGGATTTTCATCCAGCTTAACCATTTAAGGGCCCCTTTACCAAGATGCAGTAAAAGGGGCCCTGTGGTAGCATGAGCACCCAGTTTTGCTGTGCACCGAGGTCCCTTTTACTGCACCAGGAGCCTTCAAAATTGGGACATAATTTTTTTATTCATACACCTTGACCTTCAATTCCTTCCTAAGACCCCTTTTTACTAAGGCACATTCACGTTTTTAGCGCACACTAAAAATTGTGGGTGCGCTAAATGTTAGAGACGCCAATGCATTCCTATGGGCATCTCTAATGTTTAGCGTGCCCATACTTTTAGCGCATGCTAAAAGCGTGAGCAAACCTTAATTAAAGACGCCCTAAATAACCCGACATGGGCCATGTTTCGGCGCACAGTGTCTACGTCAGAGGTCAATGAAATGATTTTTAGAGTGCAGCTAGGGCTTCCTTCTTTAATGAGGACAAGTTGGATGATTGTCCTGCTTCTTACAAATCTGGTACGCTGAATCGTTTGGTGAGACTAGAACTGGAGTAGTCCCTTTATACTTTAACTAGTAAAAAAGCCCCGTTTCTGATGCAAATGAAACGGGGGGCTAGCAATGTTTTCTTCTGTGTGCATGTGGGAGTGTGTGTGTCCCTGCCCTCTGCCCTCCCCCCTCTGAGTCCTTCACTGTTACAGAGCCAGCGATTTGATTTCGTGCTCTGCTGTTTTCCTTCACTGACTGTTTGTTACAGAGGGCGGGGCAGACACTCATGGGGAAACCGGATATCTCTCCCCCTTCACACTTCCGTCTGGAGGCTTCATAGAACGTTGGTGATGCCTTTTATATAGAGAGATGATGGTTTGATGTTCAAGATTTATGAATAAAGAAATTATGCTCCAATTTTGGAGGCTCATGGTGCTTCTTTTTGATATTTGAACTTGTTCTGTACTTTAGACCCTTTTTGTGCTGCCATGCAGTAAGTTCACCCATTGAGGTGGCAGTAAGGGCTCCCGTGCTAACCCAGCAGTAAAAATTATCAAAAATTCTCAGGTGTGGTTGGGTGGAACTACTGCCGGCAGCTGTGTTGGGCCAGCAGTAGTTCTGGATTGGCATACAGCAGCCCTTTAAGGGCCCCTAAGTCAGATCTGGTAGCAGCCAAATATTACTATTATCTACAAAACTCTCGTCTTAACATTAGGGTGTACATAGCCAGAAAAATTGTGATTTGTTATCATTTGCCATGCCATTTTGGGGCATGCTAGTTTTTGTAAATTATTTTTCTCAAGTTTTCATCACAAATGCAATGTTATTAAGAGAATATAAATTTTAATTTAAATGTTGGTACCAGTGCTTATATCAATATGGTCACCATGTCAGTTCAAAATCTGGTTGTGCGTTTTTTTGCTTTCAATGTCTCTATGAATTGCTACCCACCATTCCCTTCAAAATAAGTAGTATCATGCTCTAATGTATTGTTGTCTCTCTCTTGCCATTTGACCAACCTGCAATCTTTGAGAAAACCACGGTACAGAACTTGTAATATATTTAGAGAAAAATGGCTGGTCAGTATTCAACCACCAGTGGCCAGTGTTGTTTTAAACACTGACCATCACTGGCTAAAAAGCCCTGGATATTCAATAGTGGGCCATGTTGGGGCACTGGTATTGAATATCCAGCTCTCACCTAACATATGCTGACTGCAAGGAGTTATATTGGTTCCAGTTAAATATCAGTCCATTTGTCCCCTCCCATCTCCAATACTCCAATCCCCATCCCACCTCCTTGACAACATTCTGATCCCCATTTATGCCCCCTCCCATGTTCCAAAAAGGCCCCTTGGCCTATCTTAACAGGTCTTGTGGACTAGTGGTCACTGTGGCAGAAGCAAATCCCACTCACTCCTGCCCCTGATAGAAAATGGCTGCTACAACCTCTAGCAGTAGTCTTGTGTTATTACTGCTAGAGACTAGCTCCTAATGGTAGTACTGCAAGATTATCATTAGAGGTCATTGCAGCTATTTTTTATCACAACCACTGGACCACCAGGCCTCTTCAGGTAGGCCTGGAGACCTGCTATTACTTGAGGTATGGGAGTGTTATTGGGGGCCAGAGGGAAGGTCAGAGTATTGTTGAGGATGGGGGCACAGGGCATGGAAGAAGGAATCAGCTTCAGGCTACTACCCAGTAGTTATGTGTGTGCTGGCCTATATCCATGATTGGCACCCACATAGCACACCAGGCAAAGTTAAGGCAGCTATTTATGTGGACCTACATGCCTGGTTAGCTACCAACTTAATATTGCTGGCACTCTCCTAGCTGCCAGATCCTCCCCAACTCTACCTTCAGAATGCCTCTCTCCTGCCCACTTTTAAAATGGCTGGTTAGAGCCACTGTTCCCCCTAGGCTGAGCGGGAGTCCTCCAGCTACAGTCCTGCCAGTGAGGGGTGCTGTTTTACTATTAATTTTCAATAGTGAGCGACAGGCAAGCTCTACAGGAAACTTGTCTGTCCCTAGCAATTGAAAACACAATAATAAAGCACCACCTCCTACTGGCAGCAATGCAGTTCGAGGACTCCCATTCAGCTTAGAGGGAACAGTGATTAAAGCCGATATTCAGCAGCACTGCCTGGTAAAGTGCCATTGAATATTGGCATCTTCTGCCCACTTAAATCAAATTTTGAATATCAGCACCTAGTTTTCTATTTACCAAATCTGTGATAACACATTCCCTTCCAGTCCATTAATTTTGTTCTTCACAGACAATAGTTTTTGGCACTCTCACATTTCTTTCTTTGTGTATCAAATGCTTCAGCTTACTGGATGGTACTTCAAATGTTATTCAAAGCAGTATGAATTTGACTCGGTCTGCTGGTTGGTCTCACTGTCAGTAACCCAAGAGTGCTCCTCACAGAGCTTTGGAAAATGTGAGACCACTTCTTCCACCATGATCTCCATTTCTCTAGTATAACAATTAAACTTTAGACCTCTTTCTCTTTTCTGAACCTGAAGGATTGAATATAAGCAGTCTTTTGATTTTCATTGTGCCTCTTCCTTCTAGAGTCTATGAGACGACTGTAATCCTGGCCACTGAAATCAGAAGGCCATTCCTGAGAGTTTGAAGCTGCTATCTGCTCATTCATCCTAGAAATAGTTTTTTTTTTGTTACATTTGTACCCCGCGCTTTCCCACTCATGGCAGGCTCAATGCGGCTTACATGGGGCAATGGAGGGTTGTGACTTGCCCAGAGTCACAAAGAGCTGCCTGTGCCTGAAGTGGGAATTGAACTCAGTTCCTCAGTTCCCCAGGACCAAAGTCCACCACTCTAACCACTAGGCCACTCCTTCATTTTTATTCCATTAGAAAAAAGTGGGATGAGTAGACCTTCCTATTAAAGGGAGGAGGAGACAGCACTCAAAGAACTTGGTACTTGGTAAGTGAGAGGCTGGCGCAAGTGCAGCGTATACCTCCACAGGAACCCCACAGGAGTTGTTTCCATCCCCACAGTAACCCCACAGGGATGGCTTCCGACCTCACGAAAACCCTGTTCCCGTGCAAGTCTTATTCCAAAGGTGGGCCCCAGCATCAGGTAACTATAATTCAGATCATTCTTCCCAATGTGCATCACTTTGCATTTCTCCACATTAAATTTCATCTGCCATTTGGATGCCCAGTCTTCCAGTTTCCTAAGGTCTTCCTGCAATTTTTCACAATTCACATGCGTTTTTCTAACTTTGAATAGCTTTGTGTCATCTGCAAATGTAATCACCTTGTGGATCTGTTTTTCAGATCATTTATAAATATGCTAAATTGCACCGGTCCCATGCAGATCCCTACAGCATTCTACTATTCACCTTCCTCCATTGAGAAAAATGGCCATTTAACACTGCTCTTTGTTTTCTGTCCAAAAACCAATTCCTGATCCATAGAAGGACATTGCCTCCTGTCCCATGACTTTTTAATTTTCTCACGAGGAACTTTGTCAAAAGCTTTCTGAAAACTGGCTCATCTTTTTCCACATGTTTTTTAAGCCTTCAAAGAAATGAAGCAAATTGGGAAGGCAAGACTTTCCTTGGCTGAACCCATGCTGACTCGGTCCCATTAAACTATGTTTCGCTATGTGTTCCATAATTTTATTCTTTATAATAGTTTCCACTATTTTCCCCGGCACTGAAGTCAGGCTCACTGGTCTGTAATTTCGAGGCTCACCCCTTGAACCCTAATTGGCATTACATTGGCCACCCTCCAATCTTCAGGTACTATGGACGATTTTAATGACAGGTTAAAGATCACTATCAGTACATCAGCAATTTCATGTTTGAGTTCTTTCAGTAACCTGGGATGTATACCATCTGGGCCAGGTGATTTATCACGCTTTGTCTATTTGGCTTAGTACATCTTCCAGTTCGTAGAGATTTCTTTCAGTTCCTCCACATCGTCACCCTTGAAAACCATTTCTGGTGCAGTAGATATCTTACGTCTTCTTCCATAAAGACCAAAACAAAAAATACATTCAATCGCTACACTATGGCCTTGTCCTCCTTCATGATCTAACAATCCCACAGATTCCCTCATAGGCTTTCTGCTTCTGATGTATCTGAAAAAGGTGTTACTATGAGTTTTTGTCTCTGTAGCAAATTTTTCTTCATACTGTTAGTAGTCATAATTAATGCTTTGCATCTAGTTCGACAGAGTTTATGTTACTTCTTATTTTCTTCATTCGGATCCTTTTTCAATTCTTTGAAAGATGCTCTTTTGGCTCTAATAGCCTCTTTCACTTCACCTTTTAACCATGCTGGCTGTCATTTGCCCATCTTTCCATCTTTGTTAATACAAAGAATACATCTGGTCGGGGCGTCAACGATGGTATTTTTAAACAATATCCATGCCTGATTTAAAGTCCTAACCTTTACAGCCAACCCTTTTAGCTTATTTTTAACCATTTCCTCATTCTGTCATAGTTGCCCTTTGAAAATTAAATGCTGCTACAGTGGATTTGTTTAGTGACTTCATTCCGGATATCAGCTCAAATTTGATCATGTTATCATAACTGTTTCCAAGCAGATCCAATACTTTTAACTCTCATACCATGCCTTCCATTCCACTAAGGACTAGATCTAAAATAATTCCCCTTCTTGTCGGTTCTTGGACCAGTTTCTCCAAGAAGCAGTCATTTATTATATCTAAGAATTTTACCTTCCTAGAACTCCCTAAAGTACATTTATCCTGTCAATATTAGGATAATTGAAATCACTCATTATTATAATGTTGCCCAATTTACCAGCTTTCCTAATTTCTATAAACACTTGTTCATCTGTCTGTTTGTTTTGTTAGTTTGTTTAGGCTTCTAGCATTTGTACAGAGACACTTCAAATTGTATTTTTTTCTAGCATCTACAAGCTGATGTTGTCGGTGATAATTTGCATCTTTCCTCTGTTCTCCCATTCAACACTCCTGGCCCCTCTTTCACCATTATTGATACCTCTCTGTTGGGGGTTATGGTTGCTGTTTGAGCCATTTGTCAATCTCCAGCGCAAGGTGTCACAAAACAATGGAATTTTGGACCTGCAGAATGTGATAGGTGGCCTGTCCATTGTAGGCAATCCTGGTACAGGTTGATGCATTGGACTGATGTGTTTGTCTTGGGGGGAGGGTTTTCTTATTACACATGGGACAGTTTGAAATTTCCATATACTAAATGCAGGTTAAATGAACATGAAGATGTCTATTTAGCAATATATTTTAAAACATAAACATCACTGTGACTATATAAAATACTAATGAAAATCCAGCAGCAATAATACCTATATTCAAGGCACAGCATTACAAATTGTGATTACATATTCTGAAAACAGAGATCATGGTACAAAGTGGGAGAAAAGATATGTGCTTGCCTACTGATGGGAAAGTTGATGACTCCTTAATCTCTCTCTCTACTTTGGGGGGCTATTATTGACAGTAGGCATAGTTTTATACACTGTGTTTGATCAGATGATTTAAGTCATACTTGAATGTTAACAATCTTCGCATTGTTGTTCAAGCATTAGCCATTTCACAGTTGAACCATTGTAATAGTCTTTTCTTAGGACTTTTCCTGAAAGATTTGTGATCATTATAGATTATTCCAATTTTGTAAGCATGTAAGAGCAATTAACATCAGTACTATATCCATTAACTTGGCTGCTAGTTGTTTGGTGAATACATTTAAGATTGTGACTCTGGTATAGAGCAATTTAACCACTAATGCTCCTATGGCTATAGCTACTTTGCTTAAGCTATAGTGGATTTCTCAACTGTTAAAATGAGTCTCTCTATTGCACAGATATTATTGACTACAAGGTTATATTTTAGAAGTAGCTTAAAGTGTATTTGTTTAAGCCTATTTGAAGCAGTTATATGGATGGAATCCTATTTTGTCAAGACAGGATGAATATACTGGTACTGCCGTATAGGGAGGTGAGAGTATGAGCTTGGAAACACAGTTTGTTTTATTGTTGTATTTTATCATGTTAATTATATTTTGTATTTATTGTTAAAAACAAATATTTGTGACATGGTTTTATTTCATTGTGCATGGAAGTTATCACCTATATTTTTAAACAGTACATATTATTTATGCCTTGAATTACTCTATGCAGCAAAACCTTAGAAAGTGACATTTTTCAGGCTTATCTAAACCAGCACTGTCTGTCCCAATAGCAAACCACAGCCACAATACAGCATAGAGGATTCAGTAAGCTGTCAAGAAGTGTTTCTACAATATTATGTTGAATAGTGTCAAAGCTCTGATTGGTAACATTGTAATGGAACACAAAGCAAGAAAACTATTGCAATAAATAGAAGAGATGATTCAGCTTCAAATGGAAGAGATAATTCAGCTTCTCCAGCAAATAATATGACTTGACTTAAACAAAACAAAAAAAGTCAAACTTCTTTCTTTTTAACCACTGCCTCAAATTAGGGATAATTTACTTTAATGTTATAGGAGAAATGTATTCTCATAAGTGTTCTTGTAGTAATACTTCTGTAAAAAAAAAACTATGGGGTCCTTTTACTAAGGTGTAATAAATGTGCGCTAAATACCATGCACTGCATGGCATTTAGTGCATACTAATTGTTAGCGCACTTTAGTAAAAATACCCCTATGTATTGGACTTTATAAAATGTGTGATCTATATATATTATCCTCCTTCACCTAGGTAGTCTATTATATTCTCTATCTGGAGCCCTGTAAGCAAAAAAATATTTATTTCTGGTCATTTGAGGGTAATGAGCCAATTAACCTTTACCATAGCAACCCTCAAACTCACTTAAGAGAGATTTTATCTGCTGAAGCAATTCACTTCAACCTATCCATGATTTATGTGCCTGATATTTTCAGTGAAATGGCAAGTCCATGTGGAAACAGAATCATTGAAGTATCCAGTCATGAACTTGACCTTTCTCATTCTGTGGTTTGATAACATTTCTGAAGAATGAAGAACCAGTTTTAACTTAACTAGAGTGACATTTCTTACCTCTGGTGCACAAGAGAAAGGAATAAAAAAAAAAAAGCAGTTTTACTGAATCTGCTGTTCCCCTTGACATAGTCAATTTCAAGTATAGCATACAGTCTTCAATTTAACAAACACAAATACATTCCTTCACTAAAAAGGCCATATCCCATTGTTTCTTTCTCAGTTGTGTTTCTTACAAAAAATTACATTAAAGGTGGAATTAGTTGAGATGATACACAGAAATATTAGAAACTTCCTTGGTATGTTTTTTATGGACCCATGGAGGGGCATTTTTGATATAACATCTAAGTCTGATTTAGGACATCTTGCTGAATACATCCAAAAATTGAGTGGCAAACATAGCAATTTTCAAACCATAAAAATGTATTTTTATTTTGAAAATGGACATTTGCTTTTTGTGTTTGGTGCATCTATCTTTTAGCACCATTTTCAAAAGAAAAAAGTCTAAGGGGGAAAACTGCACAAAAACAAGCCATTGGGATGTATTGGGGGAGGGGGGCAGCATTCTTAGTAGACTGGCCACACAGACATCCTAGCAGATCAGCGGGGCACTGCAGTGAACTTCACATAAAAGGTCCCAGGTACACATCTCACCATTACCCCTATACTGAATGGTGAGCCCTCCAAAACCCACCAAAAATCTACTACCTACATATAGGTGACACCTGCAGACATAAGGATTATTACAGTGGTGCAGTTAGATACAGTAGTTTCACCTATATGTAGGTACAGTAGGTTTTTGTATGTTTTGGAGGGATCACATGTTCCTCCACCACAAGTGTTCCAGTTAGAGTGAGATATGGGCCTGGGTTCCCCTTCTCTTCAGTGCACTGCACCAATCACTAGGCTACTCCAGGTACCTGCTTGCTACTCTAACAGAATTGGCCATAACATCTGAGGTTGTAATAGAAGCTAGTATATAATGTTTCTTTCACATCTCTGGGGAGAAGGATAGGGTCAGTGACCACTGGGGCAGTAAGGTGGGATCTTGCCTTAATCCCTATAGTGGTCATCTGGTCATTTAGGGCAATGTAGTCCGGTCCTGAAGTACCCCTTGCCAGTCAGGTTTCTAGGATACCCACAATGAATATGCATGAAAGAGATTTGCATATAATGGAGTGTATGCAAATCAAGTTCATGCATATTAATTGTGGATATCCTGAAAACCTGACTGTCAAGGTGTACTCCAGGACTTGATTTGGGAAACACTGATTTAGGGCATATTTTTGTGATTTAGTCATGACTGAAACAGGTCTACACCAAGCTGTCTAACTTTTAGCCCTGGATGTTTTCGCTTTGTTCTATTATGGCAGAAAAATTTCCAAGTTTTGGGAATGCCCAAATCCTGCCCCAAACATGCCCCCTTGAGATTTAGATAAACTGCATACTTACTGCATAGAAAACAAATCTTAAAAAATATGTTTGAAAAATGGTGATTTGGATGTTTTCGCAAAAAAAAAAAAAAAAAAGTCCATCTGCTGCTTTGTGCCGTTTTTCTGGTTTGAAATTGATCCCCTTGATCTATCATGTTATCCGGCAAGTAGGTCAATGCGGTTTACATAAATATTATTACAAGAAATGAGGAAAAAAAATCCATTAGGATAAAGGAAAAATCAAGCAGTCATATCAACTAAAAGATACAGAGTGCAAGCAACATACATGGAGGGGAGTATCCAGGAAGGCAGTATTTGAACAGGGGCGTATCAGAGCAAATGCCTAAAATTAGCTTAAAAAATAAAATAAAATTTTAAACTTAGAAAAGGATTGTTCTGCACATATTGTTGGGGGGGGGGGGGGGTGTCTATAATTTTAGCTATAAAGTTTTACTTCAGGTATACTGCATTACTTCCCATCCTCCATCTCTCTTTTCCTATCAGCCACATGAAGGAATTTCTGGCTGGTCACATGCTCTGATGGTGAAAATGTTGCTAAGGCAACTGGCAACTCAGATACCTGGTATATCTTGTTACAAAAGTAATTTACGAAGAAAGGAAATGGCAAGGACCAATTGCAAGTCTCCAGCACATATGAAAGTCCCAATTACAAGTCTCCAGCCCATATGCAGCACCTATGATTGGTCCAGGATAGAGGAGAGGTGGATGCTCACCACAGCCTATAAAATAACGATGCAAAGGAACTCTGAAAAACTAGGCTTGGGGAGAGAGTTTCAGATCCATCCAATGACCTATGCTTTTTCCCAGAGGGGTTTGCTTTCCCCCACTTCGTAGAATCTAATTCTCTATATCTAAGAATCTTTCTTTCATTTATTCTTTCTTTCTCTCTGTTCTGTGACCTTTGTATGAGTAACAATCTCTTTCCTTCCTTCTTTTTTCTTCTTTATATAATAGTCTAATTACTTATTATTACCAGAGGTACTGATGTTAGATTTTGTAAGTTTGTTATAACTTGAAACTGATGTCTGATGCTGTAATGGTGGGTGAGTAATGAAATAGACTTTTCTCTCTGATTCCTGTATAACTTTTTTCTATATTTTATAAAATTTGTAAGTTTTTTTTTTTTTTTTAGAGAATAGCAAATCAAATGTGCAGCCTAGTACAAATGGTGACCCACTACGTCTATTGAAACTTCTATCTGCTGGTCAGAGAGAAGATTGTAGTTTAATTTATAGAAATCTATTTTTAATGATATCCTTTTTCCTGTCCCAAGTTTTGCATTTGCTGTTTGTAGCTATTGCAGTAAAGATCAGGAATTGTTATGACTGTAAATGAATTGAAAGCTAATGACGCTAGCCACACCCACACCCATTTCCCCCCCAATTTCACCAGAATTCGTAAGTATATAATTGCTATTCTGTTAGGGAATATATTTTATATAATTTGAGCTCTGTATCAAATCTTTGTTCACATTCTTTGAATTTTTTCTTTGTTCCTGACGATGTTTCCTTTTTCTGCTCTGAGTTTTCTGATTACTAAAGCTACAGTCCTTTATAAAAAGAAAAAAAAAAGGCACAGGAATGCTAAAGAAAATTCTTTGTGGCCACAAGAAGCTTCTTTATATCCTTTTTTTAAATGTTTGATTTCATGGCTCTAAAACACTGCAACTTAAAAGGCTGCGTGTCTGGTGGACTCCAGATAAACAAAATGGGGGGGGGGGGGGGGGGGGGGAGAAGTACCAGGTGGTGAGCATCCATTGTGGATAGTGTATGTGAGGGGTATAGGGAATTGTGTGTGAAGACAAACAGAAGGGAGTCCCTAGATAGTAAGCTCTAGTGAAAGAACCTTAAACTGAACTCGAGCATGGACAGGTGGAATAATAGTTGAGATGCATGATCAGATTGTCTCACACCACACAGGAAATGGCCTACAGTACTTTGCAGTGTCTGAAGGTGCTTAAGTGACACTTAGTTAAACCTGCATAAGCTGTATTGCAGTAATCACTACTACTACTACTATTTAGCATTTCTACAGCGCTACAAGGCATACGCAGCGCTGCACAAACATAGAAGAAAGACAGTCCCTGCTCTAAGAGCTTACAATCTAATAGACAAAAAATAAATAAAGTAAGCAAATCAAATCAATTAATGTGAACTTAGTTAAACCTGCATAAGCTGTATTGCAGTAATCAATGTGTGACATCAGAAATGCACAAGTTTATGAAGAGCAGGAGCATCAAGGACATTATGGAGTGAATGAATTTGATGCAATGCACAGATGCCAGCATACCTAAACATCTGAGATTTGCTTATGGAAGGAAAGTCCTAAGTCAATGCATCCACAGCAGAGATAGGAGTGTCAAAGAGAAAGAGATGAAGGGGCTGCTGTGGTTGAGGAGTTTATTATTGAAGGGAGGAGACAGTTATCAGTGTGGGCTGCCATTAAGATGTGCTATTTTACTGTTAACCTCAGTTATTAGTAACTAGCTCTCACTGTATAAAATGGAACCTGTGGGGAAATAGCATGAGTTAGTGGTAAAATAACACATCTTAATGATAACCCACATTGATAACTCCCCCCTTCCTTTCAGGTACCATCTGTTTGATCCTCCTAGTACCTAACAGGTAAAGCGAATGCTACATACCTGTAGAAGGTATTCTCCGAGGACAGCAGGCTGATTGTTCTCACTGATGGGTGACGTCCACGGCAGCCCCTCCAATCGGAATCTTCACTAGCAAAGTCCTTTGCTAGCCCTCGCGCACCCGCGCGCACCGCGCATGCGCGGCCGTCTTCCCGCCCGAAACCAGCTCGAGCCGGCCAGTCCAGTATGTAGCAAGACAATACAAGGGAAGACACAACTCCAAAGGGGAGGCGGGCGGGTTTGTGAGAACAATCAGCCTGCTGTCCTCGGAGAATACCTTCTACAGGTATGTAGCATTCGCTTTCTCCGAGGACAAGCAGGCTGCTTGTTCTCACTGATGGGGTATCCCTAGCCCCCAGGCTCACTCAAAACAACAACCAAGGTCAATTGGGCCTCGCAACGGCGAGGACATAACTGAGATTGACCTAAAAATTTTACCAACTAACTGAGAGTGCAGCCTGGAACAGAACAAACAGGGCCCTCGGGGGGTGGAGTTGGATCCTAAAGCCCAAACAGGTTCTGAAGAACTGACTGCCCGAACCGACTGTCGCGTCGGGTATCCTGCTGCAGGCAGTAATGAGATGTGAATGTGTGGACAGATGACCACGTCGCAGCTTTGCAAATTTCTTCAATTGAGGCTGACTTCAAGTGGGCTACCGACGCAGCCATGGCTCTAACATTATGAGCCGTGACATGACCCTCAAGAGCCAGCCCCGCCTGGGCGTAAGTGAAGGAAATGCAATCTGCTAGCCAATTGGATATGGTGCGTTTCCCTACAGCCACTCCCCTCCTATTGGGATCAAAAGAAACAAACAATTGGGCGGACTGTCTGTGGGGCTGTGTCCGCTCCAGGTAGAAGGCCAATGCTCTCTTGCAGTCCAATGTGTGCAGCTGACGTTCAGCAGGGCAGGAATGAGGACGGGGAAAAAAATGTTGGCAAGACAATTGACTGGTTCAGATGGAACTCCGACACGACCTTTGGCAAGAACTTAGGGTGAGTGTGGAGGACTACTCTGTTATGATGAAATTTGGTGTAAGGGGCCTGGGCTACCAGGGCCTGAAGCTCACTGACTCTACGAGCTGAAGTAACTGCCACCAAGAAAATGACCTTCCAGGTCAAGTACTTCAGATGGCAGGAATTCAGTGGCTCAAAAGGAGGTTTCATCAGCTGGGTGAGAACGACATTGAGATCCCATGACACTGTAGGAGGCTTGACAGGGGGCTTTGACAAAAGCAAACCTCTCATGAAGCGAACAACTAAAGGCTGTCCTGAGATCGGCTTACCTTCCACATGGTAATGGTATGCGCACTGATTGCGCTAAGGTGAACTCTTACAGAGTTGGTCTTGAGACCAGACTCAGACAAGTGCAGAAGGTATTCAAGCAGGGTCTATGTAGGACAAGAGCGAGGAGCTAGGGCCTTGCTGTCACACCAGACGGCAAACCTCCTCCACAGAAAGAAGTAACTCCTCTTAGTGGAATCTTTCCTGGAAGCAAGCAAGATGCGGGAGACACCCTCTGACAGACCCAAAGAGGCAAAGTCTACGCTCTCAACATCCAGGCCGTGAGAGCCAGGGACCGGAGGCTGGGATGCAGAAGAGCCCCTTCGTCCTGCGTGATGAGGGTCGGAAAACACTCCAATCTCCACGGTTCTTCGGAGGATAACTCCAGAAGAAGAGGGAACCAGATCTGACGTGGCCAAAAAGGAGCAATCAGAATCATGGTGCCTCGGTCTTGCTTGAGTTTCAACAAAGTCTTCCCCACCAGAGGAATGGGAGGATAAGCATACAGCAGGCCCTCCCCCCAATCCAGGAGGAAGGCATCCGATGCCAGTCTGCCGGGGGCCTGAAGCCTGGAACAGAACTGAGGGACTTTGTGGTTGGCTCGAGATGCGAAGAGATCCACCAAGGGGGTGCCCCATGCTTGGAAGATCTGGCGCACCACTCGGGAGTTGAGCGACCATTCGTGAGGTTGCATAATCCTGCTCAGTCTGTCGGCCAGACTGTTGTTTACGCCTGCCAGATATGTGGCTTGGAGCACCATGCCGAGACGGCGAGCCCAGAGCCACATGCTGACGGCTTCCTGACACAGGGGGCGAGATCCGGTGCCCCCCTGCTTGTTGACATAGTACATGGCAACCTGGTTGTCTGTCTGAATTTGGATAATTTGGTGGGACAGCCGATCTCTGAAAGCCTTCAGAGCGTTCCAGATCGCTCGCAACTCCAGGAGATTGATCTGTAGACCGCGTTCCTGGAGGGACCAGCTTCCTTGGGTGTGAAGCCCATCGACATGAGCTCCCCATCCCAGGAGAGACGCATCCGTGGTGGCTGAGGAATTTGGAAAGGACGTCCCAGAGTCAAATTGGACCAAATCGTCCACCAATACAGGGATTTGAGAAAACTCGTGGACAGGTGGATCACGTCTTCTAGATCCCCAGCAGCCTGAAACCACTGGGAAGCTAGGGTCCATTGAGCAGATCTCATGTGAAGGCGGGCCATGGGAGTCACATGAACTGTGGAGGCCATGTGGCCCAGCAATCTCAACATCTGCCGAGCTGTGATCTGCTGGGACGCTCGCACCCGCGAGACGAGGGACAACAAGTTGTTGGCTCGCGTCTCTGGGAGATAGGCGCGAGCCGTCCGAGAATCCAGTAGAGCTCCTATGAATTCGAGTCTCTGCACTGGGCGAAGATGGGACCTTTGGGTAATTTATTACAAACCCCAGTAGCTCCAGGAGACGAATAGTCATCTGCATGGACTGCAGGGCTCCTGCCTCGGACGTGTTCTTCACCAGCCAATCGTCGAGATACGGGAACACGTGCACCCCCAGCCTGCGAAGTGCCGCTGCTACTACAGCCAGGCACTTTGTGAACACCCTGGGCGCAGAGGCGAGCCCAAAGGGTAGCACACAGTACTGGAAGTGACGTGTGCCCAGCTGAAATCGCAGATACTGTCTGTGAGCTGGCAGTATCGGGATGTGTGTGTAGGCATCCTTCAAGTCCAGAGAGCATAGCCAATCGTTTTCCTGAATCATGGGAAGAAGGGTGCCCAGGGAAAGCATCCTGAACTTTTCTTTTACGAGATATTTGTTCAGGGCCCTTAGGTCTAGGATGGGACGCATCCCCCCTGTTTTCTTTTCCACAAGGAAGTACCTGGAATAGAATCCCAGCCCTTCTTGCCCGGATGGCACGGGCTCGACCGCATTGGCGCTGAGAAGGGCGGAGAGTTCCTCTGCAAGTACCTGCTTGTGCTGGAAGCTGTAAGACTGAGCTCCCGGTGGACAATTTGGAGGTTTTGAGGCCAAATTGAGGGTGTATCCTTGCCGGACTATTTGCAGAACCCACTGATCGGAGGTTATGAGAGGCCACCTTTGGTGAAAAGCTTTCAACCTCCCCCCGACCGGCAGGTCGCCCGGCACTGACACTTGGATGTCGGCTATGCTCTGCTGGAGCCAGTCAAAAGCTCGCCCCTTGCTTTTGCTGGGGAGCCGCGGGGCCTTGCTGAGGCGCACGCTGCTGACGAGAGCGAGCGCGCTGGGGCTTAGCCTGGGCCGCAGGCTGTCGAGAAGGAGGATTGTACCTACGCTTGCCAGAAGAGTAGGGAACAGTCCTCCTTCCCCCAAAAAATCTTCTACCTGTAGAGGTAGATGCTGAAGGCTGCCGGCGGGAGAACTTGTCGAATGCGGTATCCCGCTGGTGGAGATGCTCTACCACCTGCTCGACCTTCTCTCCAAAAATATTGTCTGCACGGCAAGGCGAGTCCGCAATCCGCTGCTGGAGTCTATTCTCCAGGTCGGAGGCACGCAGCCATGAGAGCCTGCGCATCACCACACCTTGAGCAGCGGCCCTGGACGCAACATCAAAGGTGTCATACACCCCTCTGGCCAGGAATTTTCTGCACGCCTTCAGCTGCCTGACCACCTCCTGAAAAGGCTTGGCTTGCTCAGGGGGGAGAGCATCAACCAAGCCCGCCAACTGCCGCACATTGTTCCGCATGTGTATGCTCGTGTAGAGCTGGTAAGACTGGATTTTGGCCACGAGCATAGAGGAATGGTAGGCCTTCCTCCCAAAGGAGTCTAAGGTTCTAGAGTCTTTGCCCGGGGGCGCCGAAGCATGCTCCCTAGAACTCTTAGCCTTCTTTAGGGCCAGATCCACAACTCCAGAGTCGTGAGGCAACTGAGTGTGCATCAGCTCTGGGTCCCCATGGATCCGGTACTGGGACTCGATCTTCTTGGGGATGTGGGGATTACTTAGTGGCTTGGTCCAGTTCGCAAGCAATGTCTTTTTCAGGACATGGTGCAAGGGAACAGTGGACGCTTCCTTAGGTGGAGAAGGATAGTCCAGGAGCTCAAACATTTCAGCCCTGGGCTCGTCCTCCACAACCACCGGGAAGGGGATGGCCGTAGACATCTCCCGGACAAAGGAAGCAAAAGACAGACTCTCGGGAGGAGAAAGCTGTCTCTCAGGAGAGGGAGTGGGATCGGAAGGAAGACCCTCAGACTCCTCGTCAGAGAAATATCTGGGGTCTTCTTCCTCTTCCCACGAGGCCTCACCCTCGGTGTCAGACACAAGTTCACGGACCTGTGTCTGCAACCTCGCCCGGCTCGACTCCGTGGAGCCACGTCCACGATGGGGGCATCGAGAGGTAGAATCCCTCGCCCGCATCGGCGAAGCTCCCTCCGCCGATGTAGTCGGGGAGCCCTCCTGGGAGGTGGCCGCAGTCGGCACCGCACGCGGTACCGACGTCGGGGACCTCACCCCGGGCGATGGGCCAGCCGGCGCCACGCTCGACGGTACCGGAGGCGCAAGCACCGCCGGTACCGGAGGGGTAGGGCGCAACAGCTCTCCCAGAATCTCTGGGAGAACGGCCCGGAGGCTCTCGTTCAGAGCGGCTGCAGAGAAAGGCATGGAGGCCGATGCAGGCGTCGACGTCAGAACCTGTTCCGGGCGTGGAGGCTGTTCCGGGCTGTCCAGAGTGGAGCGCATCGACACCTCCTGAACAGAGGGTGAGCGGTCCTCTCGGTGCCGATGCCTGCTGGGTGCCAACTCCCTCGGCGACCCAGAGCTCTCGGTGCCGACGCGGGGAGGAGACCGGTGTCGATGCTTCTTCGACTTCTTCCGAAGCATGTCACCGGAGCTCCCCGGCACTGACGAGGAGGACGTAGAATCCATCCGTCGCTTCCTCGGGGCCGAGGTCGAAGCAGGTCGATCCCGGGGGGGCTGTACCGCAGGAGCCCTCAGGGTAGGGGGAGACCCACCCGAAGGCTCACCGCCACCAGCAGGGGAATGGACAGCCCTCACCTGCACTCCTGACGATGCACCACCGTCCGACGACATCAGCAGACGAGGTCCCGGTACCACCGACGCCGATGCAGCTATCCGATGTCTCGGCGCCGATGCAGAGGACCGATGCCTTGATGCACTCGATGCACTGGCGGCCGAGGATGAAGGTCTGGACGCTGACGACGTCGATGCACTCGATGACCCCGGTGCCGATGCCGACGAAGAGCCCGAGAACAAAACGTTCCACTGGGCCAATCTCGCTACCTGAGTCCGCCTTTGTAACAGGGAACACAGGCTACAGTTCTGAGGACGGTGCTCGGCCCCCAGACACTGAAGACACGAAGAGTGCCTATCAGTGAGCGAGATTACCCGGGCGCACTGGGTGCACTTCTTGAAGCCGCTGGAAGGCTTCGATGTCATGGGCGTAAAAATCACGCCGGCGAAATCAAAATCCGAAATGACGAATTTGAGCACCAAAAACTTTGAGGGAGAAAAATCTCGACCGAGGCCGAAAAGAGGCCTACCCCGACGACGAAAGAAAACTTACCGGGGCAAAGACTGGAAATACGGGAAGGGGCAAACGAAACCCAAGGGGGTTTGCGGAGCACTTTCCGAACGAATTTAAATCTTTTCCGAAGAAAAAACACGTCGATTTGTACAAAGGACGCGCGAGGTCGACTCTCCGTGGCTCGACACGGCAAAAAACACAGCCGTACCGAGTGCGGACGAAAGAAGACTGGCCGGCTCGAGCCGGTTTCGGGCGGGAAGACGGCCGCGCGGGCGCGCGAGGGCTAGCAAAGGACTTTGCTAGTGAAGATTCCGATTGGAGGGGCTGCCGTGGACGTCACCCATCAGTGAGAACAAGCAGCCTGCTTGTCCTCGGAGAATATAACATATCAATTCTTATATACTGTATCTCAGACACGGTTCAGCATTGAATATCCAGGCATAAAACCAGCGGCAGTCAGCAGAATATCAACCCCCTAGTTTTTAACTTATGGGGACCTCCTTTTATCATCTCAGCTAATAAAGTACTTTGTTGCACAATTTCATAACTTTCCTCATATGATCTATTTGCAATCAGTATGAGAAAAGTTAAAGCAACTCAAAGTTTATCTAATTACGCCTCTAGAAAAGAGAGGAGTAATTAGGTAAACTTGCTGCAGACTTACTACAAAAAACAATGTACATGCTCTGTATCCGTAAATAGCACAATTCCCACACTTGTTTACATTGACCAACTTGCAGAGTTATATACTGCCTATGATTCTTCTTTTTGAATATACCATTCTTTCAATAAAAACAGTTATAATCTAATCAACAAACTATAAATGTTAAGTTTTGGTAATTATTAACTGCAGAACTGACCAAGGCAATTTAATTGAACAGGAGCCTCTCCTACCTGGACAAATTATTTTAATATCTCAAGGTACATAGCATACCTCTTCATACACAGGAAGTGATTTAATTGTAGTTAATCCTCTATCTCTTGCAGCTGTGGGTCCATGAACAAGTCTACCATAACTATTATCTGTAGCAAAAATGTTATCTTTATCTGCAGTGTCTGCATTCTTTGCTACCATTTCTAGCCCTAGTGCATAAGGTATGAGCGGGATAATTTTATCCTGGGCAACATGTGGCCAGTATGTACTTATCCTTTTCTTTCCAACTATACTTTAATTGTAGTGTCTCCTTACTGAGATTTGGTATAGATGATATACAGTGGGGCCACCATATGAAGATATAAGACTTGAGCAGAAAATGTTATTCTCTCTCCCTTAGAGGTGCATTGCAAACCACAGCTGCTGTTTCTGTTTTATATTGTGCTTTCTTTTGACTCCATTGTGCTCCTGTTTAACTCTCCAAACATCCCTCATTTTGGGCTCATTTTTCCATAACATTCTAATCCTCACCTAACCCTTGGTGCTTCTTTGTACCATGTGCAGAGGCTTTGGGGTCTTCATGCCAATGTTGATGCCATTTTATCCCTCTCCCAGTGTCTTGGGGTCTTTAAGTCAATGCTGGTAGCACTTTACCCTTCTACTGGCTTTTTATTGTCTTCGTAATAATGCCGGTACTGCTTTCTCTTCCTCCCACCTGTCTTGAGGTCTTCATGCCAATGTTGGCACTAGTTTACATTTCTCCCAAAGTCTTGGGTTCTTGGTACCAATGTTGGTGCTGTTTTGCTTCTTTCCTGACAATGTTGATGTAATATTGCCCCTCTACCTATGCACTGGATCTTCATGCCACTATTTGTGCCTCCTTGCTCTTTTCACAGTGGCTTAGTATTTTCATGCCACTTTTAGTGCCATTGACCCCCCTCACACCTTATGATGATGTCTTGGAATGTTGTTGCCTCTGTGGCAGATGCTTGCCAACATATTTGTTTACAAATTATTTGTCCCACTGACTTTAGTAGACCTGAATGATCTGACTGGTGCATACATTTTTGCAAGCATTTCCCTACTCACAATAGGTGAAACTAATCAAAAACCTAAAATTTTACTTTTCACATGTTCATTTATATTCAAGTGTGTCAATATTTTCACAGCATAGTCAGTGGGTTTTTTTTTTTACTGTCAGCTATGGTTTTTCAATTATTCAGGAATATTCAGCACTGCTAGCCAGACAATGAGCAGCACATATTAGGGACCCAGTTACCAAACTGTGGTAAAAAGTGGCTTTAGCGCACCTTACGAGGGTCATTCATATGCACTAAGGCCTTTTTCATTGCAGGGGTAAAATAGTCCATTTTTCTATTTTCTGTATTAATGGCCATGCACTAATTTTCCCATTAGTGTGTGAGCCCCTACCGCCACACACCAATTGGTTAGCATATGGCAAAGGAGCTGTGCTAACCAATTATTGCAGAGCATGTCCACTCTCTGCCCCAGGACTAAAGCGAAGATACCTGTAGCAGATATTCTCCGAGGATAGCAGGCCTTATATTCTCATACATGGGTAACACGATCCCGTGTTATCTGGTCCAGAGCTTATGACAAGCTGTAAAGAACTTTGTGGAGTGTATAAGCTCCACCGCACATGCACAAGTGCCTTCCCGCCTGCCACGAGAAAGAGGTTAACACAATACAATACTACAGCATACGTAATAAAAAGACAATTAAAGGAGAAAACTCCAAGGGGAGGTGAGAAGGTTGTAAGAATATAAGACCTGCTCTCCTCAAAGAATAGTTGTTACAGGTCAGTATCTTCGCTTTCTCCAAGGACAAGCGGGCCTATGCATTCTCACATATGGGGAATCCCTAGTGTCCAGGCTCACCAAGAAAAACATGAAATATGAAACAAAAAATGTGAGGAAAAACCAAGTGAGGATACCAAAAAAACACTTTATTGTATTAAAAAATGACCCGACACGGCCGTGTTTCAGCCCTAAGGCTTGCCTCAGAGGTCTTGAACAACCTAAACAAAACATAATAAATATTATATATTATGAAATGACACAAATATCAAACCATAAATGTTTGTTAGAAATGATTAAAAATAATTAAAAACATCACTAGTAAGAACATACGAAAATATTGTACAAAAATAATACTTAATGGGTTAACTATTAGAACGCATGGTGTGAAATCTACATGATACATGAAATATTTTGAAATCTAACAATAAGTTATACATGCATATAAATTGAAATAAACGCAATCATAATTATTATTATTACATCTAGCATTTATATAAAAATATTTAACATATATAAATTAATATGTATATAAATAAAATTGAACTAAATCACTATTATTATTATTGCACCTAATGCTTACATAAAAATAACTTAGATTCATATACAAATCATTAACATGTTAATATGATGATTAATACATGCACAATAAGACATTGAAACAAATAAAAAATTATACATGACACATTATTTAAAATTAAAAGTACCTCGGATGATCTAGTGCTACTTCTTAAAGACGGTCATGATTGTGTATAAGATCAAAAAGGAATGAATTAAAAAAGAAAATGGACAACTTTAAAAGAGGAAATGGACAACTATAAGCATTATATTTTATATATTATATTATAATCAACTCGCGACAGGATTGTGAAAAATTACAGGAGGACCTTACGAGACTTGGAGACTGGGCGGCTAAATTACAGATGACGTTTAATGTGAGCAAGTGCAAGGTGATGCATGTGGGAAAAAAGAACCCGAATTATAGCTACATCATGCAAGGTTCCACGTTAGGAGTTACGGACCAAGAAAGGGATCTGGGTGTCGTCGTCGTCGTCGATAATACACTGAAACCTTCTGCTCAGTGTGCTGCTGTGGCTCGGAAAGCGAATAGAATGTTGGGTATTATTAGGAAAGGTATGGAAAACAGGTGTGAGGATGTTATAATGCCGTTATATCGCTCCATGGTGTGACCGCACTTTGAGTAATGTGTTCAATTCTGGTCGCCGCATCTCAAGAAAGATATAGTAGAATTGGAAAAGGTGCAGCGAAGGGCGACTAAAATGATAGCGGGGATGGGACGACTTCCCTATGAAGAAAGACTAAGGAGGCTAGGGCTTTTCAGCTTGGAGAAGAGACGGCTGAGGGGAGACATGATAGAGGTATATAAAATAATGAGTGGAGTGGAACAGTTGGATATGAAGCTTGTGTTCACACTTTCCAAAAATACTAGGACTAGGGGGCATGCAATGAGACTACAGTGTAGTAAATTAAAACAAATCAGAGAAAATTTTTCTTCACCCAACTTGTAATTAAACTCTGGAATTCGTTGCCGGAGTACGTGGTGAAGGCGGTTAGCTTGGCAGAGTTTAAAAAGGGGTTAGACAAGTCCATAAACCGCTACTAAATGGACTTGGGAAAAATCCACAATTCTGGGAATAACATGTATAGAATATTTGTACGTTTGGGAAGCTTGCCAGGTGCCCTTGGCCTGGATTGGCCGCTGTCGTGAACAGGATGCTGGGCTCGATGGACCCTTGGTCTTTTCCCAGTGTGGCATTACTTATGTACTTATTATAATACCTTTTTTATATTAAAAAAACATTAAATCGGTACGATGAAATTCAGATACAATAAGTTTAATTTATATATATGGCATAAACACACAAAAAATGTTTTTTTTTTCCTTTTTATTAATCTCATCCTCATATCTACAAACAGACCAGGGAAAAGAAACCCAAGATATTCCGGTCTATTGCCAACTGGACATCGGCATTTCATATATTTATGACAGTGGTTATTGAAAAGGAGCCGGACATGAGTCCTTATTTAATAAGGTACATGGATTCCATCATTCGGGCACACAAGAGATATGGGGGATGGGCTTGGCTAAACTATGATATTAAGTTTCGGAAAAGCATGGCCGATAATCCTGATATCTCTTGGAAGCATCGAGTGGTGGATCTATGGCTGGATGAGATGTCCGTACAGAGACCTTTCACACAGGATAGGGGGTTTAATTACATGGAAGGTACGGGGTGGCGGGGCAGCCAGCCCTTTCAGTCTGGGCCGGCATCTCAAAGGCAATTTGGGGCTCCGGCAGGAAAGCGAATTTGTAGACAATTCAACAATGGACATTGCGCATGGCACCCCTGTAAATTCAGGCATGTCTGTGCAGTGTGTGGGGGGGGGGGGGGACATTCAGCAGGGCAATGTCGGCAGCAAAGGGACAGGAAGCAGCAGCCAGGGTACTCGACTATGCCGTCGGGATACACTGGTCAGTAGTTGGGGTCAGCTGGCGCCTTCGCCAATTAAGTTAGAGCGTATGCAGGTATGGCTGGCACGTTACTATGATAGGGTAAGTGCGGAGGCCATCACATCCGGTTTTACTTTGGGTTATGTTATTCCTTATCAGGGCCCTTTATTGCATTCTACACATTACCCCAGAAATGTTGTCTCAATACATGCTCATCATCAGATTGCAGCAGAGAAAATTCAGAAGGAGTTGCTTAAGGGTAGAATAGCAGGGCCGTTTCGTGAGCCACCTTTTGAAGCCATGATAGTTTCGCCAATTGGGATTGTTCCAAAAAAGGAGCCCGGGAAGTTTCGATTAATACATAATCTTTCTTATCCCGTGGGGCAGTCGGTTAATGATTTTATCGATCCTATAACTTGTTCGGTGCACTATGCTTCTGTGGATAAGGCGATAGAAGTAATCAGGGGTCATGGGAGTCAGGCTTCTTTAGCGAAGGCTGACGTGGAGTCGGCTTTTCGCTTGTTACCGGTGCATCCAGATTCTTTTCCGCTGCTGGGGTTCCGTTTCAATGAGCACTTTTACTTTGATAAATGTGTCCCGATGGGCTGCTCTATTTCCTGTGCCTTTTTTGAGCAATTTAGTTCCTTTGTACATTGGGTGGTTGAGCAGGTCACTTCAGTAGGGGCGGTAGTCCATTATTTGGATGATTTCTTGTTAGTGGGTAAGGATGCGGGAGACTGCGCGGTTTTGTTGAGCACTTTCAAGCGAGTGGCGGCTCATTTTGGGATACCGTTGGCTGAGGATAAGACTGTTGGGCCTGTGAATGTGATAACGTTCCTAGGTATAGAGTTGGATGTGCCGGCCCAGTGTTCTCGTCTGCCAGCGGAAAAAATTACACGCTTGCTGGAGGCAGTGCGGGCGATGCAACAAGTTAAAAAAGCTACTCTTAAACAATTTCAGGAGCTCTTAGGTTTGTTATGTTTTGCTACCAGGGTAATGCCAATGGGTCGCATTTTCGCCAGAAAGCTGGCTTTAGCGACAAGGGGGGTACTGAAAGCTCACTATCATATTCGAGTGACACAAAGTATTAGGCAGGATCTAGAGGTCTGGGGTGTATTCTTAGAGCAGTTTAATGGTAGAACTTTTTGGCACGACCTTCCGCAGCCCGCAGATGCATTGGAACTGTTTATAGATGCGGCAGGGGGTGAAGGTTTTGGTATATATTTTCAAGGAGCGTGGTGTGCTGAAAAGTGGCCGGAGGCATGGATTCAGGCAGGGATTGTACGGGATATAACCTTTTTGGAGTTATTCCCCATATTGGTGGCTTTACATATTTGGGGGTCGGGTTTGGCAAATAAAGCTATTGTCTTTAATTCAGATAATATGGCAGTAGGAGAGAGTTTGAACAGATTATCTGCCAATACAGTGCCAGTTATTAATTTGATAAGAGCGATAGTGTTGCAGTGTCTGCGTTGGAATATATCCTTAAAGGCGAAGCATATTCCTGGGAAGCAGAATATTATAGCGGATGCTCTTTCTCGCTTTAAGTTTGCAGATTTCAGATCCAAGGCTCCCATGGCAGACAACAGGCCGACAACAGTGCCAGACATCGTTTGGACTTATGGCCCCGTGAAGTGTGGGAGTTAGCTCTTCAGGCATTGTCGCCGGCAACAAGGAAGAAGTATATCTCAGCTTTTCTGTTTTATATGCAGCACATGATGGAGTCTGGTAATGGAGGGTTGTTCACCACGGACGCATTAGTGGTCTTTATATCAGCGGCTCGAAGGGAGGGTCGCATAGGGCACAGGTGGCCATTACAATTGCTAGTATTAATTTTTTCTCCAAATTGTTTGGCTGGGAGAATCCCACCAAGGCTTTTGTAGTGTCAAGGATGATGAAAGGGTGGCACAGGGTAGTGGGTTCCTCAGTGGATAAGCGTCAGCCTATTTTACATGGTGATCTGGGTGCCTTGTTTGCAGTTATGGATGAGGTGTGTGATTCGCCATTTGAGGTACGGCTATTCCGCTGTGCCTTCGCATTGGCTTTTCATGGGGCCCTTAGGGTGAGTGAGTTGGTGGCCCAGTCTAAGTCTGCGGGGGCTGACAAGGGTTTGTTAATGCGGGATGTGACTATTACACAGACGGGGATTGATTTACTCATACGGAGCTCAAAAACTGACCAGTTGGCTAGAGGTACACACATGTGGATTAGACCACACTCACCGGAAACTACATGTCCTTTATATAATCTGCAGCAGTACCTGCAGATTAGACCAATGGGGGGTGTCTGGCTGCTGCTTCATGCTAATGCGTCCCCATTGACTCGATTTCAATTCATCAAAGTATTGCAGTTGTGTGTTACTCGGGCGGGCTTGGAATCTGCGACATTTAGTTCGCACTCATTCAGGATTGGGGCGGCGACTTCGGCTGCTCTGCATGGGGTTCCATGTGAACAAATTAAACGGTTAGGCCGGTGGGGATCGAATGCGTACAAAAGATACATTCGGCCTCCACGTTAGTACCCCTGTTAGGGTTAGCCCTGTTAGGGTGGGTGGTTCTTTACTTGGGTTGGCTTTCCTGTTGTTGCCATAGTTGATAATATGTTAATTGCATGTGACTTGCCATATTTGATAATATGTTAATTGCATGTGACTTGCAGGTGACGTGGTGGAACAGTACCAGATATGGATCTGTGGTCACTCTTATGTGCATTGGGCACATAAGAGGGCAGCTGTACGGCCTGATGGGGTGAATTTGGGCTTTCCGAGGGGGAAGGTGGCTGTACGATGGTTGGGTAAGAGAGGGATGCTGTGGGCTCAATTGTTGCCAACCATAGAGTGGGAGTTGATGACTTCCAGTGCGCCACAGTTTCTCATCCTGCATTTAGGGGGCAATGATTTAGCGGGGATGAACAGTGTGCTATTAGTGAAAACAATACAGAATGATTTATTAAAATTGGCATGTTTGCTGCCCCGGACCAGACTCGTCTGGTCGGATATTATTCCACGACGAGTTTGGAGGGGCGAGAGGTCGCATACAGCGATCGATGGCACACGCAAAAAAATTAATAGGTGGATGGGTAAATTTATGGGGTCAGTTAAAGGGCAAGTGATTGTGCATGAGTTCCTTAAAGAATCTTGTGCGGGTTTATATAGATCGGATGGGGTCCACCTGTCTGATGTGGGCCTGGATATATTCAACTTTGATTTACATAATTTTATTGAAGCCATTACGCTGGTGGTAGGTCGCAGCCAGGGTTTGGGGGGAGCCCGCGGCGAACGAGGAGTCGTTGCCGTGGGCTGTGGCATAAGCTATGGAACTTAGGTAACATTAGCGACGAGTACACAGCACCTCAGCGGATAATATGGCAAAGTGAGTTACTATGTATATGTTAATGACCTGTTGAAAGTTACAATACTGAGCGAAATGTTATGCCTGCATGCGGGCAGGATTACAGAACAAGATGGACACGGCTAGTCTCCTGGCTTGGACGGCCAGGGGGCCAATAGCTTTGGTGAAAGTGGTAAATGCATCCTTGTACGGGATGCATTTGATTGGACAGCGTGCTATAGCAGACAGCACTGAGGAGGAACAGGGTGCTTGGACGGCACAGCCTGTAGTAATATAAGCAAGAAGGGCTGTGTACTCGGAGGGAGATGTTTATCAATGATGTTTATCAATGATGTTTACCAATGATTGTTTATGTGAAGGTTTACGGTAAATAAAATTTTGGGACCTGGCTGCGGCCTAAATAAATCCACATTCGTTAAAGAAATTGGCTTCTGGTGTGGTGTTTGGATAGAAGGGGGTGACTGAGTGAATGCCGAATGCCCGTGTTGATGGAAAGGCTCACCCTTTAAGGGGAGCCGATTACAACCGGGCTGAAGGCTCAGGAAGAACCTGGGGTGGGGGGGGGGGGGGGGGGGAGAGGGAGGGAGGAGTGGGAGTGGATAGGAAGGATAAGAGATTGAAGGGTGATGGGAAAAGGGGCGGGTAGGGAGGAGGGGTGAAGAACGGCTGTGAAGGGAGACACAGCGCCATTTGGATTTCAGCAAGCAGAGGGAGCAGTGTTGACCCGCCCTCCCGCCCATGAGGTACGGGGGAAGGGTCGTTGTCGCAGCAAGGCATAAGCTATGGAACTTAGGTAACATTAGCGACGAGTACACAGCACCTCAGCGGATAATATGGCAAAGTGAGTTACTATGTATATGTTAATGACCTGTTGAAAGTTACAATACTGAGCGAAATGTTATGCCTGCATGCGGGCAGGATTACAGAACAAGATGGACACGGCTAGTCTCCTGGCTTGGACGGCCAGGGGGCCAATAGCTTTGGTGAAAGTGGTAAATGCATCCTTGTACGGGATGCATTTGATTGGACAGCGTGCTATAGCAGACAGCACTGAGGAGGAACAGGGTGCTTGGACGGCACAGCCTGTAGTAATATAAGCAAGAAGGGCTGTGTACTCGGAGGGAGATGTTTATCAATGATGTTTATCAATGATGTTTACCAATGATTGTTTATGTGAAGGTTTACGGTAAATAAAATTTTGGGACCTGGCTGCGGCCTAAATAAATCCACATTCGTTAAAGAAATTGGCTTCTGGTGTGGTGTTTGGATTGAAGGGGGTGACTGAGTGAATGCCGAATGCCCGTGTTGTAAGTTTAATTTATATATATGGCATAAACACACAAAAAATGTTTTTTTTTTCCTTTTTATTAATCTCATCCTCATATCTACAAACAGACCAAAGAAGTTTTTAAGTAAAATTTCAACAGTGTACGTTCATACACTAGATCATCCAAGGTACTTTTAATTTTAAATATTGTGTCATGTATACTTTTTTATTTGTTTCAATGTCTTATTGTGCATGTATTAATCATCATATTAACATATTAATGATTTGTATATGAATCTAAGTTATTTTTGTGTGTTAGGTGCAATAATTATGATTTACTTCAATTTTATTTATATACATATTAATTAATTTATATATGTTAAATATTTTTATATAATGCTAGATGTAATAATAATTATGATTGTGTTTATGTCTGCTGTTTTCAACATGAAAATTGCTGCAATTCATGCTCTAATACAGCAATACATCATCATCAAATAATAACAAGTTTTATATTTCAATGTATACATACAATAGATTCACTAAGAATACATCACACATGTTATTATGTCTTTTACTTATGTCTGAACTGGAGTATTTATTATGTTCCTTTGGGACGCTATTACCATATGATTCATCATTTCTGACGCGATTACGTCATTTTATACCTTTTTATTCTCTATAGCATTCTTTTCAAGAATGTATGCCATGTATGTCATGTTACTCATAGCTAGGTCTTTCCTCATATTTTACATATTCTCTTTGTTATCCCCATACAGCTATCTCCGATTATAAAAGGTTTTTATTTGCTATCCAGATGATGATGTATTTACACTAATACCGCCTCTTATGCTCACAGCTTTTTGGCGCCTTTTTGAATTTAACTCCTCAGCTTGGCGTTCCTCTCACTTTCACTTCTAAGCACACGAGATGGCTCTCTACAGAGCTACATCTTCGCAACTGTGGCAAACGGCAATTTTTTTTATACTACACGCTGGGGTAAGCAGACATTTTTACCTTTACCACTTATATACGCTCTTAACACGAGTTTCAGATAGATACTTTAGCATTTACCTACAAAGTTGGTTACATTTTTGCGGTGAACAGCATTATACGCTGGGGTGAGCAGATATTTCTACACTGACCAACTTATTGCGGTAAACGTTGTTTATTTTATATCACGCGCTGGGGAGAGCAGACAGTTCCGCTTTTATTTTTATTTCCATGCTTCTAATACCATTATGAGCTGGGCATATTATCACTTGCAGTTTATAATCCAAAAGATATTGTAAAGATGGTAACCTCACTGGTCTAAGCATCTCAACAATTATGACCTTTTACACTCCATAGTTCTATCACTTAAGATGTATTTTCATCTCCTTGCACAGGCATCGAATTGACTTCAAGTACACCTTATTGTGACCCTTCTTGGTGAGAATAAGACCTTTAACATTTTAGTATTACACTAATGAGTCTGATTATGATAGGTTTATTATTATCAAGTATTACTTATTACAATCAATCATTATGTTCTCATATAGTACAATTTATCATCAAGTATTACTTATCAATCAATTATTTTGTTTCCATACATCACAATTGATTATTTATAGAGGTATCAGCAATCATATAGTGCAATATTGAACTCATCTTGGACAGAATTTACACTGTACTTGAAAATTGATAATTAATCAATTCATTTATTAACTTACATAAAACACGTATATCTCTTTGTTAATACTGTCATGTGATACAATCCTAATGTTTATAATTGATTTGTGGGATGCTATTTATGTTTTAATATGTCAAATTTATTTTTGTTTTTAATATGCAATGAAGTTTGCATTATTTTTGTTCATAGTAATGAGTCCACATTATTTATATACATACTTTTGATGTTTTTATCATTCAATTGTTATATATTATTTATTTTAGAGATCTAAATGCTTAGGATGATTTATTAATGTTTATGTATATTTATGTGGTTATTTTTCTTGCATCGTCTTGTTAGACCCCTGAAGCAGGCGCTGTTTAGTGCCGAAACACAGCCCGTGTCGGGTCATCAATAAAGTGCTTTATTTGTCCCAGTCTTGAAGGCCCAGTGTTGCTTTTTTTGTCTGTATACTTTCTGTGTATGCTATATTACCCTCTCTGTGTTTCATGTAGATTTCACACCATGCGTTCTAATAGTTAACCCATTAAGTAATATTTTTGTACAATATTTTCGTATGTTTGTTCTTACTAGTGATGTTTTTAATTATTTTTAATCATTTTTAATTATTTCTAACAAACATTTATGGTTTGATATTTATGTGTCATTTCATAATATATATTATTTATTATGTTTTGTTTAGATTGTTCAAGACCCCTGAGGCGGGCCGAAACAAGGCCGTGTCGGGTCGTTTTTTAATACAATAAAGTGTTTTTTTGGTATCCTCAATTGGTTTTTCCTCACTTTTTTGTTCCATATCTCACGGTATCATGAGGGTTTTTACCTCCTTTTTTTGTGTATTTGTCACCAAGAAAAACAACCAGAGGTCAATTGGGCATTGCAATGGCAAGGACATAACAGAGATTAACCTGAAACTATATACAGTCTATGTGAGTGTGCAGCCTGGAACAGATGAAAACGGGCCTAGGGTGATGGAGTTGGATTCTAGAACCCAAACAGATTCTGCAATACTGTCTGTGCAAACCAACTATCGCATCGGGTACCCTGCTCAAAGCAGTAGTGTGATGTGAAGGTGTGGAACGAAGACAATGTTGCAGCCTTGCAAATTTCTTCAATGTAGGCTGACCGCAAATGGGTTACTGATGCAATTGTGGCTCTGACAGGGTCAGCCCAGCCTGGGCATACGTGAAAGAAATGCAATCTGCCAGCCAATTAGAGTGTTTTCCGATGGCGATCCCCATCATGTTGTGATTAAAAGAAACAAAAAGTATGGCAGACTGTCTGTGGGGCTTAGTCCGATCCATATAATAGAGCAATGCTCACTTTCAGTCCAAGGTCGGGGAAAAAATGTTGGCAAGACAATCAACTGGTTCAGATGGACACTCCAACACTACCTTTGGGCAGGAACTTAGGGTGAGTGTGGACTACTCTGTTGTGATTAAATTTTATAAAAGGCATATACACTACCAAGGCCTGAAGCTCACTGACTCTATGAGCTGAAGTAACAGCCACCAAGAAAATAGGGAGCTTTCATCAGCTGGGTGAGAAAAACACTGAGGTCACATGGGCTTTGCCAAAGCAAACCTCTCATGAAGCAAACAACTAGAGGCTGTCAAGAGATAGGCGCACCCTCTACATGTTGATTATAAACACTAACTGCATTGAGGCGAACCCTTACAGATCTGGTCTTAGGTCCAAACTCGGAAAAGTACAGAAGATACTCAAGCAGAATCTGTGCAGGACATAAAATGGGATCTAGGGCCTTGCCCTCACACCAGATGACAAACCTCCTCCATTTAAAAAAGTAACAGCTATTAGTGGAATCTTTCCTGGAAGCCAGCAAGACTTTGACAGGGAGGACTCCCAATTCTGCATGAGCAGAATCACCTGCAGGATTTTGTCTTATTGTCTTCCCACCCAAACCCACTTCTCCTCTCCCTCCACTCTCTGTCTCAGTTGATGGCACCCTCATCGTCCCCGTCTCATCTGCCCACAACCTCGGAGTCATCTTCGACTCCTCCCTCTCCTTCTCTGCGCATATCCAGCAGATAACCAAGACCTGTCGCTTCTTCCTCTATAACATTAGCAAAATTTTGCCCTTTCCTCTCTGAGCACACCACCCGACCTCTCATCCACTCTCTCATTACCTCTCGCCTTGACTACTGCAACCTACTCCTCACTGGCCTCCCATTTAGCCATCCATCCCCCCTTCAGTCCGTTCAGAACTCTGCTGCACGTCTTATCTTCCGCCTGGACCGATATACTCATATCACCCCTCTCCTCAAGTCACTTCACTGGCTGCCGATCAAGTACCGCATACAGTTCAAGCTTCTCCTACTACCCTACAAATGCACTCGATCTGCAGCCCCTCCTTACCTCTCTACCCTCATCTCCCCTTACATCCCTACCCATAACCTCTGCTCTCAAGACAAATCCCTCCTTTCAGTACCCTTCTCCACCACCACCAACTCCAGGCTCCGCCCATTCTGCCTCGCCTCACCCCATGCCTGGAATAAACTCCCTGAGCCCATACACCAGGCCCCCTCCTTGCCCATCTTCAAATCCTTGCTCAAAGCACACCTCTTCAATGTCGCCTTCGGCACCTAACCACTATACCTCTATTCATGAAATCTAGACTGCCCAACTTGACATTTCGTCCTTTAGATTGTAAGCTCCTTTGAGCAGGGACTGTCCCTCTTTTATTAAACTGTACAGCGCTGCGTAACCCTAGTAGCGCTCTAGAAATGTTAAGTAGTAGTAGTAGTGCAATGGTACAGTCACAACCTGGGCTCATCCTCCATCTCCAAAGGAAACAGAATGGCAGTCACCATTTCCTTGACAAAAGAGGGAAAGGAAAGGATCACTGGAGGAGACTTTCTCCTTTCCTGTGGAGGGGAGGGGTTGTAGGTGATGCCATAGGATTCATCCTCCGAGAAGTACCATGGATCCTCCTCCGACTCTCATGAGCGTTCATCGGTGTCAGTTAAAAATTACTCATCGGAGGGCTGAGACCGAGCCTGCCTCAGCTATATGGTAAGCCATATTATAAAAAATCTTTAGCATCATATCTATGTTAGTTGAATGTTCTAATGCATGCTTATTAGGTGTATCATTAGTATTATGTTAACATTGTACTATATCTCTGGTATTTGAATTCTTGGTTATTTACCTGCTGTACACCACCTTTGGAGAATCGCTTCATAAAGGCGGTTAAGAAATCCCAATAAATAAAGTAGAGGAACGATGTCCCCGAGAAGAATGTCAAGGAGTCTTCTCCCGCCTCGACTCTGGCAAAACTTCCTCTACCAATGTCGACGGGGTTCCGGCTTGGGTGGCAGTCGACATTGGAGCTGCATGCAGGGCCAAGCACAGCCACAACAAGAAGCATGGTAGCCAACCAGCAATTCACGGAAAAAAGCCCGTATGCGCTCATCGAAGGCTGGCACTGGGAAAGACTGGGGTATTGGCTCAGAAACAGGTACAGAACTGCTGGTTTGAGACGAGAGGCTGGTCCTGGCTGCTTGAAGACCTCCGCATCGGCACCTCTTGTATGGAGGGGGGAGGGGGGAGCGATCCTCGATCCTCCTGGTGCCAGCGCTTCTTGGATGTTGAATTCCTCAGTGCCCCAGAGCTCCCAAGCAGACTGTGTCAAGGGGGATCAATGCCGATGCTTCTTGGCCTTCGACTGAAACCAGTCATCTGACATGGATGACACAGAATGCTCATGTCGGCTCAGTGTCAGATCTGATGTAGGTTAGTTCCAGGGCCCTGAACAGCAGTCAGCGTTGAGGCACATGGAGACCCACTCGAAGCACAACTGCTCCCAGTGTCCACAGGTCTAGCAGCCATATGTACTGATGCTCCCGATGCAACACCCAACATCGACACTGATGCCACAAACATCAAGGATTCGGACTGGTCTCCAAAAATCTGCTCCTGCTGAGCCTCTTTGTCCAACTGGGTCCTTTTCTTTATAAGAAGATACAGGACTATGGTCAGGCCCTAGGCACTGAAGACACCAAGAATGGAAGTTCATTAAATGAAGCGATGGTGCCACAAGATGGGCAAGGCAGCAGAGAAAAAAGAACTGGAGAACTTGGCCAAAATCAAGGCCTAAAAGCAGCCTGACACGGAAAACAAAGGAAACTTAAGAAGTGGGAAAAAGAGAAACTAAAACAATCAGAGAAAAGGAAAGAGGTAACCCGAACAAGGGAACAAAAAAACACTGAAAAAAGCTCTTTCAGACCAAGATGTGAATAGCAGCTAAACGCAACTACTCCTCACAGAGGTAAAAAAAAGAACTGCGGTAACCGCACTCTCGCAGTGGGCGGGAAGCACTCGCACGTGTGGCAGA
Organism: Microcaecilia unicolor; assembly: GCF_901765095.1. NCBI lineage: Eukaryota > Metazoa > Chordata > Amphibia > Gymnophiona > Siphonopidae > Microcaecilia > Microcaecilia unicolor. The sequence continues at coordinate 293,925,998 of NC_044031.1, forward strand.
ACGTGTCTCGTACTCCATAAGCTCCAGACCGGGCAACGTGGGATTACATTACCCATGTGTAAGAATACATAGGCCTGCTTGTCTCGAAGAAAAAAAATTTTCTTTAGTGTGTGCTGATTTCAAAATTAAGGCATATTTAGCTCTGGTAAGCATGCGTTAGTGCATACTACAGCTTAGTAAAAGGACTCCATAGAGAGACAAGTAGGACAAGCCTTTTTTGCTGTCCTAAATGTATCTGGATAGCAATATAGGACTTAATATCTCCTTTCTCCATACAGTTAGGAGGAACACTCTCACTCCATCCTGGCACTATCAGGGTAGTACTGAGGTGGTCTGTAGAAATTTTCAGCAGCACTAGCTCTATGGATAGAGCCACTTAAGACCTCTATATGAATAGTAATTGCAGTTATCTGGATACATGTTTTTAATTAACAAGTCTGATAGGTTTATTAAAACCATTTCATATAAAACAATAACACATCAATAATAACAAATTAACAAAAGGAGTATAAATATAAACTAGCCAAGAATAAAAGGACCACTAGTGGAAGTTATACACAACTGCCGTAACTTCTTTCTACACATCCTTTTCTTCACTTCCACTCACTTTTCCCATCTCTCAGAAATGAATATCTTAGATTCAGCATGTTGGGGATTTATCTTCTTGAATCACTACAGGATGATGTCAGAACCAACCCTGCTATCTACGACAAGCCAATGACTTTATGGTCCTTCTTAAAGTTTAGCAGTATTTAACATTCCCAATAAGATAGCTAAAACTTGAAATAGAAAATTATAATTAGAATAAATTATACTTTTATAAGACTGCAAAAAACAAATAAAGATTATTATGGTGAAATTTCTAATAACACACTTAGGGATCCATTTACTAAGGTACACTAACAGATTTGCGCACTAAATAATAAGACGCCCATAAGAATATAATGGGCATCTTACCATTTAGTGCGTACTAAATCCATTAGCACACCTTAATAAAAGGAGCCCTTGGTGTCACTGGAAGAGTGACATAAATTAAATGAAAAAGTCAGTTAATCGAGTTTAGCTAGTTGCAGTTTTTCACTTTCAGAGGCACAAGTAGAAAAAGGAATAGAAATGAATAATTGGTATTGTCTTTCCATATGTTCATATGCTTCATTAGTGGGAATAAAGTAATCATTTCAAATGAAAACTATGTTTATGATATTTCTGTTTTAGTATGAGGGATAGTCAAAACATTTATAGGTAGGCACTTTTCTAGAGTACAAATTGATGTCTTTGTAGGTTAAACTTGATTGCTGAGCTACTTCATATAAGTACCAACCAAATTGTGCAATTGGAATATAAATACTCTTCTCAGTGAAACAAAAATAATGATGCCACAAGCATACTGAAAATCACTCTTCCTATTTTTGTTTGCTCTAGGTCTTTGATATGTGGATGAAGCTTGCCCTCATTGTCATTCTGTCTAATTTAATACCTAGATTAACTATCAAACAATAGGGTGCATTATTGAGCGACAATACGCACTAATGAGCAATAGTTTAAGCTAAGAGTCATGGATTTGATAAACCACCCTTTCTGTGGTACAACCAATGGTTTATATATATTATATGCAGATACTTTCTCTGTCTCTGGTGGGCTCACAACCTAGGCTTTTGTATCTAAGCTACTGACAACACTGGCCCCTGAAAAGAAAACAAAAACTAAACCGAATGTATGGGAAACTAAGCTAAATGAAAATTTGGGGCACAAACCTCTAATTTTTCCTTGCAATAAGCGAAGCCGTTCCTGCAGTAAGGGATTGCAACAATAAGCATAGTTTTGTATTTCCAAAACCATTTGAATAGTTTTCACTGAAACTCCCCCTAAAATCACAGGTCAGGAATCATGGGATACTGCTACACTCATCACTCACTCTGATCCTGAAAATTCAAACAACCTTCAAAAATTGTCTCTATCACCTATAGCAGCTAAGAAATATCTCTCTATATATTGAAAAGACGAGTCTAACCACAGTGGTCCATGCCATGACAACATCATGACTAGACTACTGTAATGCCCTTTATACTGGTCAAACCAAAGAGAGTCTGCATCTGCTCCAACTAATTCAGAATGCTGCATCACGACTGATGGAAGGCTGCAAGTGGCGTGACCACACCACACCCTTCCTGCAAAAGTTACACTGGCTATGAGTACCTTACAGGGCTAAACTTAAAACTCTATGTTTAATTTTCAAGGTCCTCAGACAAAATGGGCCATATTACTTAAAGAATAAGTTAGCCCTTTACACACCTTTAAGAACTCTAAGGTCCTCTCAAGGATCATCACTATCTGTACACTCATCAAAAGAAATTGTATGATGTGATACACACCAGCGAGCCTTCTCAAGAGTAGCCCCCACACTGTGGAATTTACTCCTAGACGGGCTTCCTCTACTTCAGGAAGCAGGTGAAAGCCTGTTTTTTTTCCCAAGCCTTTAATACATAACATGACTGACTATACACTCATTCTGCATCTGGACAAGCTTGTACACACACTGCTCTTGGTCCCTCATCTATATGGTACGCTGTATTGTAGAAATTCTTTAGCATCATTTCTATGTTAGTTGAATGTTCTAATGTGTGCTTATTAGGTGTTTTATTTGTATTATGGTAATATTGTATTACATCTCTGGTATTTGAATTCCAGTGATGTTAAATGTTGTCAGATTTGTGAGTTTTGTACCAAGTACAGCACTGCTGAGTCCGGTGAAGTGGACCCTTCTGCTTGGTGGCCGGGCAACCCCGGGCTTCACTTGCGATGACCGCCATTCCCCAGAGATTGAGCACCCAGGTGCAGGCGGCCAGGAGGACTTAAGAGACGAGGCTGGAAGAGGGGTGCCAAAGGAATCAGCCAGGCAGACTGCAGGCAAGAGAGAGGTCCAGGTACAGTCAGCGTCAAACAGGCAGGCAAAAGGCAAGAGAGAGGTCCAGGTACAGGCAGAGGACCAGTAGCCAAGAGATAGAGAGCGAATAGTAACACACACAAAAGAAGAGCTTACCAAAGTAGAAGCTGAAGCAAAGATGCAGAGGAGGGCTCCAGAGAAATAGTGTTGGCGTCTGATGTCATGAGGAACCAGCTGACTGGGAGAGCAGCCATAGGGCAGTGGAAACAAGGGGTCAGAAAGCCACCAATATGAGAGCCTCGGAGAAGATAGGGATGGACTAAGGCAGAGTGAGAGGGGAACCAGAAATCCCCCACGAAGGTGATCAATCCCAGCGGGGGAGAGAAATGGCTGCTGACCAATCCCAGCGGGGCAGATAGATGGGACCCAACCAGATCGCGTCAATCCCAGCGAGGCAGGACCAAACCAGCACACACAGGAGAGAAGCGTGTCGAGGGACTGAGGGCAGCGCGCGCCAAGCGTGGGCAATGGCGGGCGGGGAAGCACTGTGCCACCAGGAGCGTCGGCCAACTATGGCAGCGGAAAGTTCCGCGCCGCTAAAGGACATTGGCGCCAACTAGGTGAGGGGCACGACCTGTGTATATTTTTGATGTTTCACGGTAGTTCTATTATTTCGTTTCAATTTACTGTTTTCAAGTTTACCTCATTTATTTTATTTATATTTATTGTTGGTTATTTTACTATTGTTATGCTGTTAACAAAATTGTAAGTTTTATGTTAAACTGTACCTGCTGTATACCACCTTTGGTGAATCTCTTCATAAAGGCGGTTAATAAATCCCACCAAATAAAATAAAATGGGGGAAAATATTCAAAAATATGACCACCACATACAGATAAACAGATAATTAATTTGCTTATCTTTATGTCTTATATTCAGCAACTCAGATAATTTATTCATTTAAGGACTGCTGTCTTGCAGTTACCCTAAAACTATCAGGTTTAGAAGTTCAACATCACTGTTATTTTAATACGTTTTCTCCCTGCCCTTGGAATGTTCTTCCTAGTTTTAAACTAATGAATTTTGGCCAGATATTGAGTTGCCTGGCCATGATTTATCCATTAGTTGGCACAGATTATTTTGAAACAAGTACTTAGTGCCCCTGATGACATCCTAGGTGAATACTAACCTGATAATATAAAAGCTCACACCAGGAATTCTGAAAAAAAAAACAAGAAAAAAAGATGTTAAGAAAAATGTTCCACAGCACAAAAGTTTTATCTGTCAATGATTATAATGGTGACATCTGGGACTGCAGCCCACTACAAAAAGCACAATGTAACAAACAATATGATGAACTCAGTTAAACTGATAAAGCCATAGTTTTATCGGATTACCCTGACAAGAAAATCTAACAGCGCACCCAAGCCCAGTGTTAGCATTTGTGCAAGATTACACTGCAGGGGAAGAAGAAAATACATTGTCCCTTGGTCTGCACCAGCATGTGAAACCCAGATATCAGTCATCACTAGAGAACTGCACAGGAACAGGAACAGCAGGAAACCCGCGAGTACCGCAGGAATCCAGCGGGGATCCCTTCCAGGTCTGCGGGGATTCTGTGGAGATGGACTCGGGTCCTGTGGGGTTCCCGAGGAATGGTAAAACAAATCAAGCGGGGCGGAATGATAAAACAAACCAAGCTTTGCTTTCCCTCCCCACACATACCTCAGATCACCCTGGTGGTCAAGTAGCAGCTTGCTTCAGGGCAGGAAAGATCCCCACTCTTTCCTCCCCACTGCCACTGACCCTCTTGCTGCAGCTGCTTTTTTAAAATGGCTGCTGAGACTTCAAGTGGTGGCCTCACGAGACTTCAGAGGAAGTCTTGCGAGGCCGCAGCTTGAAGTCTCGGCAGCCACTTTAAACAAGTGGTGGCGGCAACAGGATCAGCGACAGTGGTCAGGAAAGAGTGGGGATCTTTCCTGCCCCAAAGCAAGCTACTAATTCACCAGGGTGACGAGGTATGTGTGGGGAGAGCACCCGGGGAGGAGAGCTGGATGGATGATGTTGTGTGTGGGTGGGAGGGAGGGAGTTGAAGTGAATTAGGTCAATCTCTGTTTACCCTTCATCATGCAGCAGTGATCGCCGTACATGCAAAAGCAAACAAACCTATAAGCTGCTGCATCCACGTTGTCGTTCTTTATTGTTGGTAGTAGCATTTTTACTTAATCTCACTTACATTTTCAAACATGCCAGCTTGTGCAGCATACAGATGTACACAGAGGAAGTATAATAATGGAATAACTTTTCATAGGTAGAGTAGTAATTTGCTATAAATCGTAATCAGTGTGTCATTTGGAGGGGCTGGTTATAGGGACACCCTAGCACTGTTATATTTGTGCAGAGATTTTTTTTTCTCCTGGTAAAGGGCCACTAAAACAGACATCATGTTATGAGAATCAGGTGCTCAACATTCAGAGTTTCTATCCCTCTATTTATTTACTTATGACATTTAGGGGTATGTTTACTAAGGTGCATTAGCGAGTTTGATTTGTGCTAGCCATTCTCAGGGCACAGACCGTAGAAGTCTGCCCAGCACTCTTCTTATACTAAAAGTTCTGAAGCTAACGTCGAAGCTCCTTAAAATTTAAACTGTAGCCCATCCATATCTATTCAGTCATGACCAGGGAATAGACCGTAGAAGCCTGACCAGTTTGCCCAGCACTGGTTTTGCTTTCCAATTACCAGTGTTGCCACCCAATCTTCCCTAAGATTCCTCGGATCTATTCCTTATAAACAGGATTCCTTTGTGTTTATCCCACGCATGTTTGAATTCTATTACCATTTTAATATCTACCACCTCCCGCGGGAGGGCATTGCACATATCCACCACCCTTTCCATGAAAAAAATACTTCCTGACATTACTCCTGAGTCTGCCCCCCTATAACTTCAATTCAAGTCCTCTATTTCCTGTCTCCGGAAAAAGGTTTGTTTGTGGATTAATGCCTTTCAAATATTTAAATGTCTGTATCATGTCACCCCTGTTTCACCTTTCCCCCAAGGTATACAAGTTCAGGTCGGCAAGTCTTTCCTCGTACAATTTGCAACACAAATCCCGTACCATTTTTGTAATTTTTCATTGCACCGCTTCCAGTCTTTTTACATCTTTAGCAAGATACAGCCTCCAAAACGGAACACAATACTCCAAGTGGGGCCTCAAGAACGACTTATAGAGAGGCATCAACACCTCCTTTCTTCTGCCGGTTATACCACTCTCTATGCAGCCTAGCATCCTTCTGGCCACAGCCATCACCTTGTCACATATGTTTCTTCATCTTCAAATCCACAGACACCAGCACCCCAATGTCTCTCTCTCTCCTGAGACAAGCTTACTAATCTCTCCCCTCCTATTCAGTATCTCTCTTTTGGGAACCTGCACCCCAAGTGCATCACTCTGCACATCTTGGAATTAAATTTTAAATCTATCTTTATACCAGTATTACTAAATATTACTCTTACTCTAAATTTTATTTACAACAATTTTTTATAAAATCATTTTTTTTGGTGCTCCGTATATGTGAATTGCCGAACCACCATGCGTATTTCTCTGAAACTTCAACTTCCAACATCATAGCACCAGTTCCCTGCCTCCCTAACTATTCAAATTATCCCAATGTTCATTCTAATTTCATTCTTTTTTTCGTTCCCAATATCTTTTTATAGCAATCAATGAAATTCCATTAGTATATATTCTCTGTTACAACACTTATCTTTTCGCAGGAATCTGGTGCTTGGGTGCCAGTGATTATTGTTGATCGTGTCCCTTATCGTCCGTGCTGTGTAAAGATCCTGTCTAATCCCCTCGCTTTGTTCCCAATGCAGGACTGAGTTTCGCTATTACAGCGTCTTCAGGAGAACTGCAATAAATTTTGTTATAAAGCATATAATGAGCTCTTGCAAGTCTTTTAAAGATAATACAATTGATATTACATCTACTAATTCAAAACATAACTATATCGCTAGTGCTCAGCTCTTCCCAGTGGAGGTTCAAATAATCCAACTCCACCTTTCAAAACGCTGACACATGCTCCTTGACATTTTATTTAAAGATTTACCAGTAGCATTACTCATTCCCTGATTGGATCAGATTGTTGTCCATCTTTTCCTGTTAACCAATCCAGCTCTTTATTTAAACCACTAGAGAAAAAGGTCCGTTTCTGTTAGAAATGAAACGGGCGCTAGCAAGGTAATCTGATTTTTGCCATGAATGTTTTTAATGGAAGATTTTTTAGATATTTCCTGTGATGTTAATGAATAATTTCCCAGATTGTTTTATGACTAATCTGATGCATGACAATGAGATGTGTTTTTTGTTATGTATTTCTATTGTTTTCATTCTTTGTGTTTGTGAGTGAGTTGTATGTATTGGTTTTTGTAACAGGGAAAGAGTATGCAGATTTTTGTACATTTTTACATACTTTGTGACAGTTAGAGAGAGAGAGAGAGCGAAAGAGTGATCAATGTTTTTTCATCTTACATATTTCCTGTCACACTTGTCTGTAAAGTACTGTCCGTCAACTCTCAGTCTCAATGGAGTTGCTGCAATGTGTGGTACTGTAGATGAGTGGCACAGTCCAATTGTGTGGTTCGCAGCACTGTGCTTGCTATCTGTGTGTCCGCTTATGTGAAACCAATGAAAGGGGCATTATGAAAGTGAATCTGTGATTGACCTGTATGTAAGTATGTGTGTGTGTGAGTGTGTATGAACATAGAGAGCGTGTATCCATCTATCCATGTGCTGTATCAGTGTGTATGTGTGAGTCATAGTGTCTGAAGGAAGGGATCCTCAGGAGCTTAGCCTAGAATGGGTGGCAGTGCTGGTGGTTGGGAGGCGGGGCTAGTGCTGGGCAGACTTATACGGTCTGTGCTGGGGCTGGGAGGCGGGACTAGTGCAGGGCAGACTTATACGGTCTGTGCCAGAGCTGGTGGTGGGAGGCAGGACTGGTAGTTGGGAGGCGAGGATAGTGCTGGGCAGACTTATACAGTCTGTGCCAGAGCTGGTGGTGGGAGGCGGGGTTGGTGGTTGGGAGGCGGGGATAGGGCTGGCCAGACTTATACGGTCTGTGCCCTGAAGAGGACAGTACAAATAAAAAAGTAGCACATATGAATTTATCTTCTTGGGCAGACTGGATGGACCGTGCAGGTCTTTTTCTGCCGTCATCTACTATGTTACTATGTTTGTGTGTGAGTTTGTTTTAGACAGATTGATACTGTGTGTGTGCCATAGAGACATATAGCAAGTGTGTGTGACAGTGTGTATGTGAGATACAGAGTGAGATTCGGTGTGTGTGTGTGACAGTGAGTGTGTGAGATACATTGATAGTCTGATTGTGATTGAGAGCAGTGAGACTGTGTGAGATGGAGAGTGTCTCTGACAGATCCAGTGTGTGTGTGTCACATAAATAATGTGTGTGTGTGTGACAGTGAGTGACTGTGAGAGACAGTGAGAGTGATTGAGAATGATTGAGTGTGGCCATCCATCCCTATCCTGCATTCTCCGTTTGCCCTGTCCAAGACACTTTTTTGTTTTGGTTTTTAAATTCTTCCCCTGTATCCCCTTCAAACTGTTTTTTTTTTTTTCTGGAAAGCATAACTGTTCAACGCTGTTCCTAAGAGTGCATCCATTCATGTCCTGCAGTAGTCTTCTATCCCCTTGCCTTTTTTTTGTTCTTTTTGATAAACTTAGTCAGGCACAGTGACAGTGAGAGAGTATGTGCATCCATCCATGTCCTGCAGTATTCTTCTATCCCCTGCCCTCCCTTTTATTTTTGTGTACCTGGTCAGCGCTGGTGCCCAGAGTACTTAGGTTGCGCCAATAGTGTGTTTCACATTTGACAGTTGAAACACTGCTCACCAGGTTACTGTATTCTGCGCTGTATTCGCCATTTTGAATTTTGGCGGCTTCTGCTTCAGTGAAGAGTGGTGAGTGAGCGAGTAGCACGTTAGTGTGCACGTCACCACAACATCAAGGGCAGCCACACGTCCTTGATAGAACGTTAGGCACGGCTGTTCATGTTCAGGCCCCCTCTCTATGGTTTGTGCGGGCGGCGGCCGGGACTCAGCTGCTGCTGCTTTTCGGTTTCAATCCATTTGCGCCTCGGCCTTGAGATGCGTCGCGATCATTTCCTTTGCAACACGGTGATGTATGGGGGTGCAGAACTGCTGAACTGGGAGGGGATGGAGATGGTGGTGCGAACTCGTAGCGCCCGTGCTTGAGACATGTCGCGGTTTCCCAGACAACATGGAGATGTCACCGGAAGGCTTCAGACATTACGAACCAGGCTTCAACTTCCTGGCAGTCAGCTTCAGAATGTTGGAGGTGCAAAACATTATATAGGATTAGGTATTACAATTCCCCATTCGTATAGAAAGCGCAGTTCTTTTTGAACAAGCAAAGTTGAGACATCTCCTCCCCATTCTAAATGTATTTGTTATAAAACAACATACTTCAAGTCCATATCTGGGTGTTTGCAGGTTACCCAATGGTCCACTGAAGGCACATCTCGTTTTACTGTCCTCAGATTACCGATGTGTTCGGTTATTCGCTGTTTCACCTTTCTTTTAGTTTGGCCGATGTACCACTTTGGGCAGGGCATTGTATTGCATAAATCACTTGAGCTGAATTGCAATCAGTCAATGAACGTAATTGGAATAATCTGCCAGTTTTAGGGTTTGTAACTGTTTGAGTGATAATAGCATGTCTGCAATATACACAGTTGTGACAACAAGTGTGCCCCCCCCTTATTTTGGCCATAATTTTCCACTCGAAATATAGAGAGCATTTATCCCATATTTTTTGATCTTGTATAAGCCACTTGAGTTTTTCTTTGAAGCAGGGGCATAGTGATAATATGGACCAATGACGATTAATAATCTGCCTAATATTATCATGTGTGAAGTAGGGGAATATACATTGTGTTATATTATCTTTGCCTCTGGTCGATGGTTTATCCCATAATAACCATTGTCTTTGGACATTGCTTGCCCTCTTATATGCTCTTCGGATTACTCCAAGTGGGTAGAATCCTGTAGACAGAACTGAATCTGAAGCAAACATGATTGAAGATAGTGGTCTAAATACTGGGACAGAGATTCAAATAAAGAATTTACACTAGATACTATTGGTCACCCTGGTGGTTGCTATAACGATTTATGTATCTTCGGGATGAAATAAATACAAATATACCCCAACAGGGAGCTATGAGAGTTATTGAGTTTTAAGTCCAAGATCTGGCTATAGCAATGGATAGAAAAGTTCTCTTAAATCAAATAGCTATTTTAGGTTTGGGAAAGATTTCTATTTACAAACTATGTGTGTGGCTATGAGACCAACTGTAGCCCCAATAATAGCATGTTTGTATATGTCCGATTTTGAAAATAGATATATTTACCCACCAATGTTCCATCAAAATATACGAGTGTGGAGACGTTTTATTGATTATGTCCTTTTAATATGGGATGGTTCTATAGAAGATCTAAAAGTATTTTTACAGCACCTTAACCATTCTGATACAACATTTTCAGCACATATAGAAGATATATTTTCTAGATTTACATATTACATAAGAACAACATAATTTTGTAACATCAGTGTTTAGAAAATCAATGGACACAAACACAATTTTGCATTATAAGAATTACCATCCGAAGAAGTTGAAGGATGGAGTACCGATTGGGCAGTTTTTAACAGTCAAACGGCTGTGCAGCACAGATTATATTTTTAACCAACAGGCATCTAAGATAACTAAGTTCAAACAAAGAGCTTACCCCACTGGAGTAATCTGAAGAGCATATAAGAGGGCAAGCAATGTCCAAAGACAATGGTTATTATGAGATAAACCATCGACCAGAGGCAAAGATAATATAACACAATGTATACTCCCCTACTCCACACATGGTAATAGTATTAGGCAGATTATTAATCGTCATTGGTCCATATTATCACTATACCCCTGCTTCAAAGAAAAACTCAAGTGGCTTATACAAGATCAAACAATATGGAAGAAATGCTCTCTATATTTCGAGTGGATAATTATGGCCAAAATAAGGAGGGGCACACTTGTTGTCACAACTGTGTATATTGCAGACATGCTATTATCACTCAAACAGTTACAAACCCTAAAACTGGCATATTATTCCAATTACGTTCATTGACTGATTGCAATTCAGCTCAAGTGATTTATGCAATACAATGCCCTGCCCAAAGTGGTACATCGGCCAAACTAAAGGGTAAAACAGCGGACAGCCAAACACCTCGATAATCTGAGGACAGTAAAACGAGATGTGCCTTTTGTGGACCATTGGGTAACCTGCAAACAACCAGATATGGACTTGAGGCATGTTGTTTTATAACAAATACATTTAGAATGGGGAGATGTCTCAACTTTGGTTGTTCAAAAAGAACAGCGCTTTCTATATGAATGGGGAATGTAATACCTAATGGTTTAAATAAAGAGCTGGATTGGTTGACGGGAAAAGATGAACAACAAGCTGATCCAATCAGGGAATGAGTAATGCTACCGGTAAATCTTTAAATAAAATGTCAAGGAGTATGCGTCAGCATTTTGAAGGGTGGAGTTGGATTATTTGAACCTCCACCGGGAAGAGCTGAGCACTAGCGATATAGTTATGTTTTGAATTAGTAGATGTAATATCAATTGTAGTATCTTTAAAAGACTTTCAAGAGCTCATTATATGATTTATAATGATTTATTGCAGTGTGTTCTCCTGAAGATGCTGTAATAGCGAAACACAGTCCTGCGTTGGGAACAAAGCGAGGGGACAGGATCTTTACACAGCACGGATGATAAGGGACATGATCAACAATAATCACTGGCACCCAAGCACCGGATTCCTGCAAAAAGATAAGTGTTATAACAGAGAATATATACTAATGGAATTTCATTGACTGTTATAAAAAGACATTGAGAACAAAAAAAAAAAGAATGAAATTACAACGAACACTGGGATAATATGAGTAATTAGGGAGGTAGGGAACTGGTGCTATGATGTTGGAAGTTGAAGTGCCAGAGAAATGATACACATGGTGGTTCAGCATTTCACATATACTGAGCACCAAAAAAATTATTTTATAAAAAATTGTATATAAAATTGAGTAACATTTAGTAATACTGGTGTAAAGAAACATAGAGTCAAATTAAAAATACACCAGATACGTTTTTTGACCCATAAAGATAATTAGAGAAATTAAATTTTTAACTGTCAGACCCCCGACCATTCTTCTAACGTCTGGCAATCCCTTCTCATTGTTTCTACTCCCTCCAGGTTATCCACTCTATTGGCTATCTTTGTGTCATCCACAAAAAGGCAAACCTTTCCTTTTAACCCTTCAGCAATATCTCCCACAAAGATATTAAACAGGATCAGCCCCAGCACTGACCCCTGAGGAACTCCACTGCTCACCTTCCTTTCCTCCAAGCGGATTCCATTTACCACCACCCTCTACCACCTGTTGGTCAACCATGTTCCTATCCAGTTCAGCCCTTTTGGTCCTAAGTTCAGCCCTTTTAGCTTATTCACGAGTCTTCTATGGGGGATTGTATCAAAGGATTTGCTGAAATCCAAGTAGATTACATCTAGCGCACGTCCTTCATCCAGTTCTTTGGTCATCCAGTCAAATAAGTCATTAAGATTTGTTTGGCAGGATTTTCCTTTGGTAAAGCCATGATGCCTCGGTCCCATTGGCTTCTAGAAAGTTAACTATCCTTTCTTTCAGCAGCGACTCTATTATTTTTCCTACTACCGATGTGAGACTTACTGGTCTGTAGTTTCACACTTCTTCCCTGTCTTCACTATTGTGAAGAGGGAGCACATCCACTCGTCTCCAATCTAGTGGAACCTCTCCCGTCTCTAAAGATCTATTAAATAAATTTTTAAGAGGTCCCGCCAGGACCTCTCTGAGATCCCTTATCCTGGGATGTATCCCCATAGGTTTGTCCACCTTCACATTCACAAACTGTTTATAAACTCTTTCTTACATAAACGACGCAGTATCCACTCCATTCCCAGATGTTTCCTCGGCAGCCGAATGCAGTCCTTCTCCAGGGTTTTCCTCCATGAACACTGAAGTAATTGTTTAGCATGTTCGCTTTATCCTCATCATTCTCCACATATCTACTCTCATTATCTTTCAGTATCGCAATTCCATTCCTATCTTTTCTCCTTTCTCCAATATATCTGAAAAAGGTATTGTCACCTCTATATCTTTACCCATTTTTTCTTCCACTTTCACTAGCCATATTTCCCTCTCCGTTTCTTTGAGTTCAATCTGATAATCTTTTCCATAATCCTCTCGTTGCATTCTTTTCTATTTCTTGAACAAAGCCACTTTTGATCTTATTTTTTCAGCTACTTATTTGGAGAACCATATAGGCTTCCTGTTTCTCTTGTTTGGGTTTACTTTCCTTGCATAAAGATCAGTTGCCATATTTATAGCAGCCTTTAGCTTTGATCACTGATTTTCCACTTCTCTTATGCCTTCCCATGCCAACAGCTCCTTCTTCAGGTATTCCGTTTTATCAAAATCAGTACGTCTGAAATCCAGTACTTTGAGTTCTGTGCGTCTGCACTCCACCTTTGCAGTTATATCAAACCATACGGTGTGGTGACCACTATTACATAGGTGGGCACCCACCCAGATATTGGAAACACTTCCTCCAATCGTGTGCACTACATCCAGCATCAACCCTTATCTCGTGGGTTCAATCACCATTTATCTGAACAAGGTACTTTGACAGGCATCCACAATCTCCCTACTTCTTTCCGATTCTGCAGATGGGACGTTCCAATTCACATAGGGACAAGTTAAGATCTCCCAACAGTAGCACCTCCCCTTTCATACCAATCTCTTGAATATCTTCTATTAGATCCTTGTCTAGCTTCTCCATTTGTGCCGGACGTCTGTAGATAACACCCGTGTGGATGGAGGTTCCATTTTCTCTTTCTAGGACGATCCATAAAGCTTCTTCCTTTTCCCAGGTTCCCCGCATTTCAGCAGCTCTGATATTGTCTGTCACCTACAGTGCCACTCCCTCCACCTCTTCGGCCCTCTCTATCCTTCCTAAAAAGATTATAGCCTGGTATGAACACATCCCATTCATGGGAATCATTGAACCACGTCTCTGTAATAGCAACAATATCCAAGTTTTCTTCAAACATCAGGGCTTGCAAGTCTTGAACCTTTTTACTTAGACTATGAACATTTGTGCTCATTGTTTTCCTTGGGCTTAGTGAGTTTAGGTGTTTTTCTATATTTAGTTGACTGTTCCCTCTGCAATCATGTTTATTCTGGGGGTGACTTTCTGAATTCTCGTTTCCTTTTGTCACCCCCCACTCTCTAGTTTAAATGCCTAGAAACATACTGTCTGAATTTCTCCCAAAGGATCCTGTTTCCTGTCACAGAAAGATGTAGCCCATCATTACAGTACATCCTGTTATTTTTCCACGTATTACCCCATACTCCTATGTGTATCAAAAACCTTCTTCTTTACACCAAGACTCAAGTCACTTATTGAATTCCACTGGTTTGCGTAATCTTTCCTCTCCCTTCCCCCATGTAGGAATCACTTCGGAAAAAGTCACAGTCTGAACCAAAGATTTCAGTCCCTCCCTAAGCTTCTGGAATTCTCTCTGTGATGTAAACTTGCTATTGTTGGCCAGGTCATTTGTCCATCCCCAGGTGAATTACATCAGTATTTGAAGCCTTGCTGTCTTCTCTTATTACTTTCAGTATTTGGTTAGTACATATGGTAGCTGAAGATCCTGGAAGGCATTTCACTAGGTTGGAACCTTCGAACTGTGTTCCTAAGTTAATGCCTCTGATAATGGAGTCTCTGAGCAGCAAGAATTGTCTGCTTTTCACCAATCTGTTATTGGTTGGGGGGTGTTTCTTGGGTTGTGTTACTTTCATTGCATCTGGTTCCACCACAGTAATTCTTTTTTCAGAATCATAATGATGCAACACAGCAAAAGAAATTGACAGATCTTAGTCTACCAGAGCCTACTGTGACCCATCTATTCCTCTGTTGTTTCACTCTCTTTGGTAGTAAATTGGTTGGGAATTGAATAATCTTGGATGCTTCTTTAATTGTAGCTAATTCCTTCTTGAGTTTGTTGATCTCATCTTTCAAAGCTGATACCTGGAGACAGATAGGACATGATCTAAGGTTCCAGATAGTTTGCCTTAGGATTAAAGCAGAACATGTATTGCACTGAATAACATTCATGTTGATGTAAATCACAATAGTGAAAAGGTGAACTATGACAGAGGATAACAAAGAGTAGGATTGACCAATTATGGTGTAATGAAGATACTAGTCCCTTGATTGCCCTATATAAAGGGATTTCACCTAGGGGTGAGTAGGACTATAGAGTCAGACCCTCTGCAAGTGAAAAGAGAGGTCTATTTTTTTTTTTTTTATAGATTAGAAACAGGATGCTGGGCGCTTTCAGACTTGGTTTGATTGTAAACTGATGTTACGTGTGTCTTAATATCTTCCTGATAATCTGCTGACTTTGCCTTCTATTCTTAAGTACATAAGTATTGCCATACTGGGAAAGACCAAAGGTCCATCAAGCCCAGCATTGCTCAGACAACTCACAAGGTAAACTTAAGTTTTGTTTTTTTTTCTTTTACCACACAGCTGTATACAATTGCTCCTCTTCCAGAGGTATGCAGTCTATGAGTCACCAGATGCTAGATAACCAAATTGATTAAGTCTCTGGCACTGAGTTTCAAAACACAATTCTAATAAACACACCTTTAAGACAAAAAACAGATTCACCAGTCACCAAATTCTGTGTAACCAAATTGATTAGCTTAAATCACTTGGCGCAGGTTCAAAACATAGTTCTAATGAGAGCACCTTTAAGACAATTCCAGCATAAAAATATTAAATCACTGGCACAGAAGTTCAAAACACAGTTCAATAAAAGAACCTTTAAAACAGTACCAGCATAAAAATATGAAATCATAATGCAACAACAATTTTAAATTATAGGTAATAGGATGAAGATAGATTAGAAATTTTTAAAGGTCAGACCCTCTGCAAGGGAAAAGACAGATCTATTTTTTAATAGGATAGAATAGGAAGCAAAGTCAGCAGATTATCAGGAAGATATTAAGACACAACAGTTTACAATCAAACCATGTCTGAAACTGCGCAGCATAGCTCAGACAGCTCACAAGCTCAAAATTAAATAGCATGAAATAAAAACTGAGTATCACTAAAACAGCTTCAAAAGTATTACTGATAGAAACAGCACAAATAAAGGCTGTGTTTTGTGCTCATTTTTCTACACTGTTCTGTACAAGCCGCCTTGGACAAAGACAAATTAAAAATAATAAATCTAAATCCAAATGCAGTAATGCATGGCCAAATTTCAGTGTGGATATCCTGTTTACTGATGGGTTCATCTTAACTGTTGTTGTAATCTACCTTGGGAAGCCTGGAGTTATAAAGATTAGCTGAGCAGATAAATCTTCCAAACTTGTGATCTGATAATCTGTGTTTCCTAACTGACTGCTTAGTGGCTATTTCTAATTGATATCTGTAATCTATGTAACAGATTTTAAAACTGCTTATTGGCTATTTGTATTTGATAGTTGATAATCTGAGAACTGGATTTAACAAGTGCTTTAAAATCGGTATTAGTTCCTTTTTTTCGGTTTCCATAGTGTGTGGAGCCCCTCCCCTTCCCCACCTGCGTTTTGTTGTAAGTCATTTGTAAAGCAGAGGTATGGCTTCTCTCCACAAGGTTTTGTCTCTGCACAGAAGCTGGAAGGATCTGGGAGCTCACAGATAAGACTTTAGATTGTAAGCTCTCTTGAGCAGGGACTGTCCTTCCCCATGTTTTAACTTGTACAGCGCTGCATAACCCTTGTAGCGCTATAGAAATGCTAAGTAGTAGTAGTAGTACTATTTTCTGATTACCCCTACCTTAAAGCTGTGGCTCTGGGCATTTCAATGCTGTTCTAGAGATAGGTTACAGTACAGTAAACACATTCCACAGGTCTTAAGACTGACACCTCCTAAATAGCTTTCCCAAATATACTATGTATCACAAATTAACTCCACCCTAATTACAACCCCATCATAGTACACCTGTTCATACCCATTTCAACCAATCAGAATGACTTTTATTCTCTGTAATAATTGTGGTGCTTTAGTTTCAAGGCCAAGCATCTGGAGACTTAAAGCTTGTCCTATCTGTCTCCAGCTCGCTAGTTTAAAACAGGAGCTCAGCAAAGAAAAGCAGGAATTGAATGCACTTAAAGCAACTTCTAGGACTGGACAAAATCATACTGCACAGAATCATACCAAATTCTCACCAATGCCTCAAAGGATAAAACCACCTAAGAATAGATGGTTCACAGTAGGCTCAGGCAGGCTTCGTTATGTGACACAGAAGCATCCGCCCTCACAAGTGTTGCCCCTACAGAATTCTTTTGCTCCATTACAGCACTGTGATGTTCCTGAAAATAGAATTGAGGCGGAAGAAAAAGAAAAAGCAATGAAGGTGGAACAAAAAGATATGAAGGTACCCAAAGAGAAACGACACCCCCAAATCACTAAAATTGAAACACATACTAGGAAATGTAGATGGAAAGCGATGACCACAAATGCTCGCAGTCTAAGTAATAAAGTTCATGACCTTCAAACCCTGATGTTGGAGGCAGACTTAGACATAGTTGCAGTCACGGAGACATGGCTCAATGGTTCCCATGAATGGGATGCAAATATACCAGGCTATAATCTTTTTAGGAAGGATAGAGATGTTCGTAAAGGAGGAGGAGTAGCTCTGTATGTGAGAAATATCACAGCAACTGAAATGACAGGGAACTGGGGAAAGGAAGAAGCGATATGGATCACCTTAAAAAGAGAGGATAGAACCTCTGTCCACGTAGCTGTTGTCTATAGACCCCCAACACAATTGGAGAACTAGATAAAGATCTGATTGCAAATATTCAAAAGTTGGGGAAGAAGAGAGAGGTACTGTTGCTGGGAGATTTCAATCTGCCGGATGTAGATTGGAAGGTTCCCTCTGCGGAATCAGAAAGAAGTAGAGAGATCGTGGAAGCTTTTCAAAGTGTTCTGCTCAGACAAATGGTGACGGAACCCACGAGGGAGGGAGCGACGCTGGATCTGGTACTCACAAATGGGGATAGTGTGTCAAATGTCCGAGTAGGTGCTCACCTGGGCAGCAGTGACCATCAAAAAACGGTTTGGTTTGTTATGACGGCTGAAGAGGAGGGTGGCCACTCAAAACTCAAAGTCCTGGATTTCAAGCATGCTGACTTTAGTAAAATGGGGGAATACCTGAGGAAGGAGCTGATGGGCTGGGAGGACATAAGATAAGTGGAAGGGCAGTGGTCCAGGCTGAAAGATACTATAAATAGGGCCACAAACCTTTATGTAAGGAGAGTAAATAAAAGCAAGAGAAAAAGGAAACCGATATGGTTCTCCAAGCAAGTGGCTGAGAAAATAAAGGCTAAAGAGTTGGCGTTCATGAAATACAGAAAAACTCAAGAAGAGGAACACGGAGAGCAATACCGGATGAAACTGAAGGAAGCCAAGAGAGAGATACATCTGGCGCAAGCGGAAGAACAAATGGCTAGAAAGGTAAGGGGTGACAAAAATTTCTTCAGGTATATTAGTGAAAGGAAAATGACTAAAAGGGAATTGTGAGACTGAAAGATGCTGCGAACTGCTATGTAGATAACGATGAAGAAAAGGCAAATTTGCTACATAGATACTTTTGTTCTGTTTTCACAGAAGAAAATCTTAGAGAAGGACCATGATGGACTGGCAAAAGTACATACGAGAGTGGAGTGGATATAGCACCATTCACGGAAGAGAGTGTACATGAACAACTAGGCAACCTAAAGGTGGACAAAGCCATGGAACCGGACAGGATCCACCCCAGGATATTGAGGGAACTCGAGGTTCTGGCGGGTCCTCTAAAAGATTGAATAAATCCTTGGAGACGGGAGAGGTTCCGTGCGATTGGAGAACGGCAGAGGTGGTCCCTCTTCACAAAAGTGGTGATAGGGAAGAAGCTGGAAACTACAGGCCGGTAAGCCTCACTTTGGTTATTGGAAAAGTAATGGAAGCAATGCTGAAGGACAGGATACTGAATTTCCTGGAAGCCAATAAGTTGCAAGATCCGAAACAACATGGTTTTACCAAAGGGAAATCGTGTCAAACGAATGTCATTGAATTCTTTGACTGGGTGACTGGAGAATTGAAGGACGTGTTATAGACGTAATATACTTAGATTTCAGCAAAGCTTTTGACACGGATCCCCACAGGAGGCTCTTGAATAAACTGGACAGGCTCAAGATAGGACCTGAAGTGGTTAACTGGGTTAGGAACTAGTTGACGGACAGAAGCTAGAGGGTGGTGGTTAATGGAATTCGCTCGAAGGAAAGGTGAGTAGTGGAGTGCCTCAGGAATCAGTGCTGGGGCCGATTCTGTTCAATATATTTGTGAGCGACATTGCCGAAGGGTTAGAAGGTAAAGTTTGCCTTTTTGAGGACGATGCTAAGATTTGCAACAGAGTGGACACCAGGGAGGGAGTGGAAAACATGAAAAAGGATCTGCGGAAGCTAGAAGAATGGTCTAAGGTTTGGCAATTAAAATTCAATGCAAAGAAATGCAAAGTGATGCACTTAGGGAGTAGAAATTCAAGGGAGACATGTGTTAGGCAGGGAGAGTCTGATAGGTTTGGACGGGGAGAGGGATCTTGGGGTGATAGTATCTGAGGATCTGAAGGCGATGAAACAGTGTGACAAGGCGATGGCCGTAGCGAGAAGGTTGCTACGCTGTATAGAGAGGTGTGACCAGCAGAAGAAAAGAGGTATTAATGCCCCTATATAAGTCGTTAGTGAGGCCCCACCTGGAGTATTGTGTTCAGTTTTGGAGGCCATACCTTGCTAAGGATGTAAAAAGAATTGAAGCGGTGCAAAGAAAAGCTACAAGAATGGTATGGGATTTGCGTTACAAGACATATGAGAGACTTGCTGACCTGAACATGTACACCCTGGAGGAAAGGAGAAACAGGGGTGATATGATACAGACGTTAAAATATTTGAAAGGTATTAATCCACAAACAAACATTTTCTGTTGATGGGAAGGCAGTAGAACTAGAGGACATGATATGAGATTGAAGGGGGGCAGACTCAAGAAAAATGTCAGGAAGTATTTTTTTCACGGAGAGAGTGGTAGATACTTGGAATGCCCTCCTGCGGGAGGTGGTGGAGATGAAAACGGAAGCAGAATTCAAGCATGCGTGGTTTAAACATAAAGGAATCCTGTTCAGAAGGAATGGTTCCTCAGAAGCTTAGCGGAGATTGGGTGGTGGGGCTGGTGTTTGGGAGGCGGGGCAAGACTTCTACGGTCCGTGCCCTGAAAATGGCAGATACAAATCAAGGTAAGGTATACACAAGAAGTAGCACATATGAGTTTATCTCGTTGGGCAGACTAGATGGACCGTGCAGGTCTTTTTTCCTGCCATCATCTACTATGTTACTATGGAAGTAAAATTAATATCTTTCATTGGGACACATGGGATCACATCTTCACCTCATCTCTTTTGTATAAATGAATTATTCTGTTTTGAGCATGTTTCAGGGACAAGTGGTTTTCATAAGTCAAAATAATAAAAATAAATATTTGATACAGATCTGTTTCTTGGGGGGGGGGGGGGGCAAAATGAGTGCAGTGCAGCAGGGGGGCTGGGATGGAGGCGATTACTTGTGGCGGGGAGGGGTGGGGCCATATTAGATTCCCACAGGGAGTTATATCTCTGTACAAATCTCTAGTCATCACTGCCTCATTAGTTTTTCAGGCAACTTGCTCCATTCAAGCAAGGATGCTTGCCTTACAAGTCTGATGCCTGGGTGTAATTGCCCTCATCTGGTGGCATCAGGTGAACCTGCCATTTCCTAATGAGCATTTGTCTTTTTAACTCTGCCCTATTTCTTTATGTACCCTACAAATGCAACAAAATTTAACGCCATATAAACGGAATAAAGCAAACAGAGAAGAAAAATAATGCAATTAACATCGGTAAATCGATTCTTTGAAGTAGTTAGACAATGCGTTCTATCAATTCAAACGATGAAATAATCCGTGGGTGAGAATCCCTCGCAATGGGGAGACGAGGAAAAAGGAGAAGACTGAAGATGCAGTAGTCCCCAACCAAAAACAAACAGCCTGACAGCTTACGATGAACAGAAGAGAACAGACTGCCAAGGAGTGGGAAAAAGCCACAGGTACCACACAATGTAAACAAGACGCTGCTCCAGTTAATGTCACATTTCCAGTTAATGTCACATTTCCAGTTAATGTCACATCTTCTTTCGGAATAACTTTGAGTTGTATCTCCCCTATAACAGTAGCATCAATATCTGGAGGATTCTTGACGTCACACAAGTAGGTACCGTTGTCTTGAAACTGCATATTTGCCACGTAAATAGATGCATCGTTCTCGTGGAGGTCTCCAGCCCATGAGACTCTATCCTTGAAGGGATCGACGTTCCGATTGTAATCTTTCCAAGCAACATAATAGAAGAACGAGACAGAACGTCCTCCATCGTCGGGCTTAAAGACCCAGGTGACCGCTGTGGTATCGCTCACGGCCACTGTTGACTTGAAGGTGCAGAAAAGCTTTATCTCTATCCCATTCCAGGCTGTGATCTCCCGTGGTGTGTACACCTCAATTGCCTTCACTATGAATACAAAGTTAAGCTGCAGCAGCCAAGATACAGCATAAAGTCTCACGGTCCTCATAGAGCTGCACATGCTAACCGCCGCCACTAACTGCCACTTCCGGCACAGCAGCGGAAGCCCCAGCGGCGCCAAACGGAGAACTCGAGAGCGCGCTTTCAGCTAATGTTGCGTCACAGATCCCAGATACTACACAGGTAAAACTTAAAAGGAATAAAAATTAGAAATAGTGGCGTCACGTGGCGTGGTCCCCTCCCCCCATTTCATTTCAGCATGTGTACCTAACCGGAACTGACAACTGCCCAACTGCCTGCCCCCGCCCCCGCCCCCGCCAAATCTTCATGGACGATGGCGGGATCATTTCAAAGAGGTTATATATTGAGGACAGGAGACGGCATCAGTTTATCTAGCCTATTATATGGGCTGAAGCCAGTAGGCGGAGATTGCCGCCATTTTCACTCGCCTTAAACAATAGCAAACGCTATTGAAAATAAATAGCAAAAGATTATTAGAAATAACGGACTGCCTGTTCGTGGACCATCTGTAAAAAGTTTAAAGCTGTTTCAGTTGGATAGGCAGTGCCTTAAAAATTGTGGGGGGGAAGATATATATATTTATTTTTATATGACAGCTTTTTAATTTAATGCTTCCCATGTGTAGGTATAAAGATCATGAAATAAAAAATGAATATCACTAAAACAGCTTTATTAAAAATATTATAGCTGATAGCATGGGTGTAGTGTGGGAGGGGTATTCCCCCCCCCAAAAAAAAAAAAAAAACACAGGGCCGGCGCAACCCGGCTGCTAGCAGCTCTCGGTCCCTCCACCATCAGCTCCCCGACAGCCCTCCTCTCCGTTCCTGCCGCCCTGTGTTTAAACCTTTTAAGTCGCAGCGATGGCACTGAAAACTTTGCAGCGGGGTCGCATCCAGCCCTTCCCGTCCCTCTCAGTGTCCCACCCTCGCGAAAACAGGAGATACATCATCAGAGGAAGGCAAGACACAGAGGAGTTCCTTCCCCTTTATCATTTTAGTCGCTTTTCTTTGAACCTTTTCTAATTCCGCTATCTTTTTTGAGATACAGCGACCAGAACTGAATGCAATACTCAGGGGCGCACCATGGAGCAATACAAGGGCATTATAGTATTTTCAATCTTATTCACCACCCCTTTCCTAATAATTCCTATCATCCTGTTTGCTTTTTTTGGCCACCACTGCACACTGAGCAGAAGATTTCTATTATCTACAATGACACCCACATCTTTTTCTTGAGCACTGACCTCCAAGGTGGACCCTAGTATTAGGTAACTGTGATTTGGATTATTCTTTGCAATGTGCATCACCTTGCATTTGTCCACATTTATTTATTTTATTATTTAGATTTTGCTCACACCTTTTACAGTAGTAGCTCAAGGTGAGTTACATTCAGGTACGCTGGATGTTTCTCTGTCCCAGGAGGGCTCACAATCTAAGTTTGTACCTGAGGCAATGGAGGGTTAAGTGACTTGCTCAAGATCACAAGGAGCACAAGCTGTAGAATCTATCTACTATAATAATTTGCACCTCCAACATTCGGAAGCTGACTGCCAGAAAGTTGAAGCCCGGTTCATAATGTCTGAAGCCTTCCGGTGATGTCACCGTGTTGCCTGGGAAACCGCAACGCGTCTCAAGCACGGGCACTACGAGTTCGCACCATCATCTCCATCCCCTCCCGATGGCAGCGATTAAAAAACTTAAGATGCAGCAGCAGAGCAACGATAACTCCCTCCCTCCTATCCTCCACCACACACCCCCCCTGGTCCCCAGAAACTCGCAGGCATTTTTAACAGGGCACCCCCTTTGGGGTAAACAACCCAAGCTTTAATTTTCTCTCACTTACTGAAAGAAGAAGTGCTGGAATTGCACCTGCTTGCCATTCAATTGCCTACACCACGACATACCTTTAAACTCCAGTAAAGAAGTAAGCTGCTGTCAGCCTGGGTGCCAAAGCTATGCACCCTCAAGCAGCTGGCGGCGCATCGCCTGTCAACACCAACCACCAGCCAAACCATTTTAGAAAAGAAATCAACAAAAGTTCACTTGCATACTCGCCTACCTCTACTCCCCACTCGCACAGAATTGCGAGCAATAAACGAAATAACAAGCTGTTGAACTGGAGCAGTACTTCTTGAAATCCGATTGGGCCATTACGCCGAACACGCTTTCGGAAACCCTGTTTGGCGGCTTGAGACTGGGATTTCCATTGGTTATGTCGCTCCACAAATGTTCATAGGCCAAAAAGGGTGCAGGTAAGAAAGGCTCGACTTATGGTGGGACTTCAGTGGAAAAATTGGATTAGGTATCCTATATTAAGTCAAACTTCCTCGAGCTTTAAGTGGCTGAAACAAAACCGGATGTTGCTTTTGGGTATGATAATTGGTGGGATACGGTAAACAAAGGCAGGCCCCAGTTAATGATTGGTGAAATGGTTACATAGAAACGGAACTAAGTTAAGAGGAGCTACAGCTATGGGGCCTTGCAGGAGGAGGGGCAGGGTTTTAAGACCGTGCTTGCGCCGGTAAAAGTGAGTGGCGCCATTTTGTATTTGATCTTTCCCATTTTACATTCGAGAAGGAAGGGTGCTTGGAGAGAAGGCCATGATTGTGATGAGGGGGGGTCCTGAGACGAGAGAGAGGGGGGGAGAGAGGGGTCCTGAGACGATAGGGGGGGAGGGGGTCCTGCGAAAACAGGGGGGTTCTGAGACGAGGGGGGGAGAGGGTAGAGGAGGGGGATGGGGAGGGGGCCCTGGAACCTTGCTAGCGCCCGTTCCCTTTCTGTTGGAAACGGGCCTCTTTTACTAGTATTAGTTATAAAAGAATGGTTCAGGCTTGTATAGGCCCCAGACCAGCAAAGGTGAGATAGCAGGTGATAAATGCTCTTCTTCTCCCATGCACTACAAAATACTGAGGAACAGTCTTGCAAGTAATTCATTGTCATTAGGGGAGAAATTTGTTGTTCTTCTTTTTTTAGGAGGCATCTCTGGATATCCGCGTAGTGACGTCAGGACACTGATACGTGATAACATTTTGGGTGTATTTTATATAGTGCTCACAATTAAGTGCAAAAAGTGTGTTGTATGTAATACGTGTAGATTTGCATGTAAGTGCATTATATATATATATAGCATGTTGTGTTTATAGAATGCGCTTACGCGCACTTGATCTCTGCGCGGAAAATTTCTGTACGATATATAGAATCTAGTCCTATGGGGTTAAACTCCATAACGGCTGAATATTGTCCCTATACAGACAATAAATTATAAATTCCCATCCTTACTCCTCCCAGAAAATACCTTTGTATTTGCAAAGGGGAAGAACATTTTGTAAAATACAAGGGAAACTGAGAATGCCAAGGATTGGACATCTCAATTCTCATCTTGAACTGATCAATTCAGAGTTTGTTTAGAAATCAGAGTGACCTCATATTAATGTTATGTATATTTTTGAATGTGATACTGCTCTGTAGCAGTATATGTTCTATATCTATTGTTTTTGCTCTGTTCTGTCCTATCTTGTCTTTCATTGTTCTCTGAACTCCATTTTTAGAAGAGTTGTCAGCAATTTCTATTCTCAGCACTAAAATAAAGGTCAACTAGCTAGTTGTACCTGATAACATTCTTGTATAGAAGAGTAAGACTTATCAAGTTAGTCTATAATACATCTTTATTGATGAACTTTATTTTTATATATCCAAGTGAAGTGGTATAAAACCCACCCAACTTTTTATGAAAGCTGGGAAAATTAAATAACCCAGTTGTTGATCAAGTCATCTGCTTAGAGATCAGGTTCTGATACTTCATACTTTGAATATTTAAGATTTGGCATTCAGATTATCAGTCCAGGTAAGTGTCGCTCTGTTAAATATTTTTCTATTTGAAATGGTTTCATTGAAAATTTTGTGCACTTTGGATGCCTTCACTTACAACTCTGTGCTCTTTCTTTTTTGAAGTTTTGCAATTAAAAAAAGTGTTACAGATGATTTTTTTAATGGTTCAATGCAATGATTAAAATGTATGAGAGAGATTTTTTCCTCTCACTAATTATGAATGTTTGAAAACCTTGTATTCATATTATGTTTGATTTAATATTTGTGTGGGAATTCTTTCTTTCATAATACATTTACCATTTACCCCTTTGATTGGGCTGTATCCGCATTGCCGCACTGCTTTGTAAAAGGGGGGGGGGGGGGGGTTAATCTGAGCATCTAACATCATATGCACCTACTACATGCAAACATTTAAGACTTGCACCTTTCCTTTTAGCTTATTTCTAACTGAATTCATTATACTGTGGAAGGCCCTGTAAGATGGTCAGGAGTCCTTGGCCTGTTGTTCCTGTCCTCCATCAGCTTCAGGGATTGTATTCCTTTTTTGTTTTTGCCCATCGCATGTATCTCCCTTCCTGCCCTGCCTACTTCACTACCATCAAGGAAAGAAGATGATGGGCTGGAAACTATTTTGTGCTTCTCCATATTTGCATCCTGTGTGGCTGCACTACTTGCAGAGCCCATGGTATGGCACTTCATCATCCTCTTCTCTCATCTTTATCTCCTCCTTTCCCTGTCTCCTCTGTCTTTTCTCTCCTTTTCCTGTTCTCCACTCCTGCCACAGTTTCTCCCAGGAGACGCATTTTCTCCATTTTGAACCCATGATATATATTATTCACGGGAACATTTATAAGCTGTGCACACTGAAAAATACATCCTGGTCTAAGTAGGTGTTACATTTTAAGACTTATTTGCATTAATTTGCATTCACTGTAAACATATTAACAATAATAACCTCTACATCTCTGTAACAAAATACCTTTTTAAGTATTTTAAATACAATATTTAACTACATATTCTGAGACAGAGATGACTGAAAACCATTTTTACTGGTTGTTATTACTAAATGACTACTTGGGTTGGAGGTTGGGTTAATCTCAGAGGCCTTTCCCTTAACTCCCTTTAAAATAGATGCACTCTACAGAATCCATAGTCTACAGTTGAAATTACTATTTTTTACTATTACATGAGAGAGTTCTTTTTTGTTGTATATTTACATATAATACCCTCTCTTCCTCGAGTGTTGATATATTCTGATTAGACAACAACATGATCACAGCAGTCAATTAATTATGGGCTCTGTTTACTAAGGCGCATTAGCATTTTTAACGCGCCTACAATTAGCATGCTTGCTAACTGTGTAGGTGCCTATAGGGATATTGTAGGCACACACATGGTTAACGCACATTAAAAATGTTAACACACCTATAATGTGGCTTAGTAAACAGGGCATTATGTATGTTTTATAGTCTGTTTTTGTAGATAATATGTTTTGCTTTTTAGACATGTTATTATTTGATTATGTATGTTGTTGGTAGCCCACTTACCCTCTGTTTACTAAGCTGTGCTAATACCTATCGGTGCAGTAATCTTGTCACAGCCCATTCACTTTGAATGGGCTGTGTCAGCACTGCTGTACAGCTTAGTAAACGGGGGGGGGGGGGGGGGGGGGGTTAGATTTTAAGATAATGTGGGCTATACATTTTTTTTAAATAAATGATTTCTGATAGAAGGAATAATCGTGCATAACAATATTGCTGAGGATCCAAGAGAATGTATTATATTGCAATCCATCAATAAACCTGTTTCTGTTCACATTTTATATTATCTGCCTTTTATTACATATTTGGCAGAAAATAAATCTTATTTGCTTTTTACATATCGGTAGAAAATCTCATTTCCCTATTACATTTCCTCTTAAGCACAGTTGGAAATGCCACTGCCCCAGAATCTTCTATGCCCAGATCCATTCAGATATAACCTTTTCTCTATTTCTAACAGACAAGATTAATAGAGAAATCTCAGTTTTACATACTTAAAAAATATAGTTCTGCCTTCATGAAAGAGAGGTTCTCTTTATCTCTGTTTTTTTTTTTTGTGTGTGTGTTTTTCTTCCTTTTCTATATGGTCCTTTCTCCATGTTTATTGTCAGCTGCCTTTGCCTTTCTATAGTCTTCCTGGACCTCCTTACTCCACTCACAATGTTCTTGAATTTCACTAGGAATGCCTTGCCATGTTTTAATAGGTCACTATAAACCTGTTATGTTCAGTGGTGGCCAGTGAACATATTAGCTTTGCTATCCATTGAGCTTCTGCCACTAAATAGATGATAAATAGGGTGAAAATCACTTTGACTGGCCTGATACTTCCCTATATAGTGAAGGGTTGGGTTTGAAGTTTAGCAAGGGTGGGCAGAGGAAATTATCCAAATAGCAGTAATTTTTAGCTGCTATCAGGATAAGTTAACCGTATAGTTTAGCTCTGCTAAATAAATTGATTCCTCTTAGTTAAAGTCACGTTACTAAGGGATGGCAAAACCCAGTCAAAGCTTATTTTTATTAACACACACACACAGCACTTGTATACCTATTTCTGATCTGGTTTTAAAATGAAAGAAAATAGAAACATCTTCTACAGGTGTTGATTATGTAAGGTTCAATCTGTCAAGTTTCAAGCTCATTATAGTTCTACAATCCCGCCCTATTGAGGTACCTTCAGAGTGGCTTATAATCTAAACATAGTGGAAAATAAGCAACATGGTCAAAAAACACAGACATGACTATTAGGGTAGAGGGAAAACAATAATTCATAGGATAGAGGGGGAGGGAAAAAAAACAAAAGGGAATGCTCCAAGTATCTTCCAGGGTACCTCCCGTATGCCTGCTAGGGAGAATGAAAACTTATTTATAGGCATCCTTATGTTTTAAGGTCAGTTTTAAATTGATCAAGTGATGTCTGGAGAAGAAGGAATACAGGAAATGAATTGTTATATTCATTTCACTCTGTATTGAAGAATCCAATGACCCCTGACGAAGGCTATCATCAAAACATGGCTAAGTCAGATCCTTCTTCAATAAAATTTTGTTAAGTGAACTACTGGTTTCCTTCTTTCTTGGACTACCTTTACTATCTTTGGAACTCTTACTGGTTTTTCAGAGGTCATTCTCCTGTTTTGTTTTATTTTTTCATTTTAAGCCTGAAGTCAGTGTCAGGCAAAATGAGAGAAACTTATAAAGAACAAATTTACTGAACATGTAGACAAGCATGATTTAATGGAACAGAGTCAACATGGGTTCAGCCAAGGGAAATCTTGCCTTACCAATTTGTTACATTTTTTTGAAGGTACGAATAAACGTCGATAAAGGCAAGCTAGTTGATGTGTCTGGATTTTCAGATAGCTTTTTGACAGAGTCCCAAATGAGATACTCCTGAAAAAACTGAAAAGCCATGGGATGGAAGGCAATGTTCTTTTGTGGATTTGGAACTAGTTAAAATAGAAAGTAGGATTAAATGGTCAATGTTCTCAGTGGGGGAAGGTGAGTAGTGAAGTGCCGCAAAGATTTGTACTGGGACCAGTTCTTTTGAAGGTATTATTTATAAATGATCTGCAAATGGGAACAACAGATACATAAGTAATGCCATACTGGGAAAAGACCAAAGGTCCATCGAGCCCAGCATCCTGTCCCCGACAGCGGCCAATCCAGGTCAATGGCACCTGGCAAGTTACCCAAACGTACAAACATTTTACACAAGTTATTCCCGAAAGTGTGGATTTTTCCCAAGTCCATTTAGTAGATAAGGTGATAACATTTGCAGATGACACAAAACTATTCAAAGTTTTTAAATCACATGCAGAGGCTGTAAAACTGATCATCCAAAACAAGCAAACAGAATGTTAGGAATTATTAGGAAAGCAATATATGGCGAGAATAAAATAATATCATAATCCCTCTTTAATGCTCCAAGATGAGACCACTTCTTGAGTATTTTGTTAAACTGTGGTTGCCACGTCTTAAAAAAGATGTGCAGCACCATTTTAGATAGTTCATACAAGTAGGACTATCAACATTTTAGCAAATACATCTAGAGCCATGCAAGGCTGTACATCTAAGCCAATTGTAAAACGTATCTACTATCTCTGCCCCCCCCCCCCCAACCAAGATGTTTAAAAGACCACAAATATGGCACAGAGATAATGCAATGGGTAAACTTTGAAATACAGAAGCATGTTCTGACCCATCCATTTACAGGTTAATCTAATCATTAACAACAATGGCTCAGAAATTACTTCCTACCAATCTTCTTACCCTCCATGCTCTTTCCCTACCTCTTCTTCATCGCTCCACTTCCTTACCTATCCCTATCCTTTCTCTCATACCTCTTTTATCCCATTTACCCTTGTTCATTTGTCCTACCACATACCTCCTTTGTTGATTCAGATACTACAGATTATATTCTCTTGTTACTATGTAAGCCGCATTGAGCCTGCGAAGAGCGGGAAAGCGCGGGATACAAATGTAATAAATAAATAAATTTAGGATAAGTACATTGTGTTTGCCAGGTTCCTGTCATGTCCCAGGCCAATAGCAGGCTTAAGTGAGTGTGCCTAAACGTTGCGTTTAGCCACTTAACGTATTCTATAAGTATTGCATGTAAATGTTTGTCCTACCCATGCCCCTCCCCTGTGAACACTCCTTTGCATTTATGCATTGGATTGTGCATGTAAAATATAAAATACTGTTTAGAGCCCTGTTTTCTAAGCCACACTAAGGGCAAGCTAGCATTTGTAGTGCACACAAATGATTAGCACAAGCTAAACTCTAAGTCACCCATAGAAACATGGGCATCTCTAGCATTTAGCTTGCACTAAAAACACTACTGCATCTTTTAACAGGGCCCTAATTAGTGTTTAACTAGCACTTATGCATATAAGTATGTACGTACCTGGACAAGTGCTAGTATTCTATAAATTTACCATTGGCACACAAATTTGGTTGCCAAGCTATAGAGTAAGAGGGATTGTGGACAATTTTTTAATAGGGCATGTATAAGATAAGTCCTAAAGGTATATATTTCATAACTGCAATATTGGCATGTGGGCTCCCAGAATATACTACAATAGCATGCAAATAATTATGTACAGATTTTCAGCTTTCCTGCTTAAGTAAATGTGTGCATATACTGTACTTGGGTACCCATGTGATTTATAAAATGCATTCAACTTCGCTGCACCCAATGATGGGCGGTAGCTCTTAAGATTTGGTAAAAGTCAGGTTTTTATCACACCTTAATGTACCATGGGAGTATTTCAGTACCATAGGATACTGTCTTCTGTGATATATGAATAATGATGCTTGTGAGGAATCATGCATGCAGCATTATTTTACTGTCCAAGAAAAAATCCTTTCTTTGTTTTTAAAACCAATACCTATATATTTAGGTTCCAAAAGGGTTACTCATTACTTCTCTAATTACAAAACAGTAAGAGGACATTAAACCATGTGGAATGAGTAAAGCTGTAAGTTCTATATGGACAAGCAGTGCCATGTATGGATTAGCTCTCCTTATGCTCAGAAAAGCCTGGAAAGAGCCTTGCTGATCATATGCAACTTATCCCCTACTATTGTTTTTGCCCATTTTTTCCAGTTTGTTCCATCTGCCCTGCCAGGCAGACTGATCTTTCTGCTCTCCTCTGTGCTTGGTAACTTAAAGAATGGGTTTAAAAGAGGAACTGTAGGATATTAATAACCACAGTTAGAATTTAAAAAAAAAGAAGCAAACTTTATTAGCTAGTATCCATAACATTTCCCCCCGTAGTTTTAAAACCTGAATTTTCTGCCACAGCATTGTTACACTTCTACCTGGCTACTCCAGGTGGCGGCCATCTTGGTTGGTTCAGTTGTGGGGGTGGCCATCTTGGGAAGTGCAGTTTGATCAGCCTTTGAGTGCGGCCATCTTGGTGCTAGGCAGCCCCAGGAAGGAAGTACATATTTGGGCAAAGAACATCTCTTCTGATGGAGGCTGCCATCTTGAATCAGCTGCCCATGTTTGAGCCTAATTCCCTACACTATTTAAAGCCTTGCCTCCAGTCCTTCCATGCTTCGGCTTCTATTTACGTAGAGGTTGTGGTCTTCATCTGTTCCAGTGGTTGCCTGTGTTCCTGACCTCGGATTACTTATTGACCATGTGCTGTGTTGCTGCCTGCCCAGACCTTCGGACTGTTTCTTGACTACATGCTGTGTTGCTGCCTGCCCAGACCTTCGGACTGCTTCTCGACTACATGCTGTGTTGCTGCCTGCCCAGACCTTCGGACTGCTTCTCGACTACATGCTGTGTTGCTGCCTGCCCAGACCTCGGACTGTTTCCTGTTTTTGCTGCTTCACTGACTCCTTGCTCCAGGACTGTGTCTGCTCGCCCGCCTGTCGGGTCAGTGGCCATGCAACCCCGCCGGTCCCAGAAGTACTGGTGGCCGCCTGCACCTGGGGGCTCAACTCTCAGGGAACGGTGGTCGCTTCCAAGGTGAAGCTAGGGGTTGTCTGGCTGCCTGACCGAGCGCGGTGCTGCTCCATCTTTGCCGTGCTCTGCCGGGGCACAAGGGTTCACTTCCCCAGACATAACAAGCATCAACAGATAGACTGTAGAAGGAACAGAAGGGCCTAGTTCCAGGGCTGCCAAGCTGGGGCAGGGCCGCCACCACCGCCGGGCCCGGGGCAGAATCATCATCGCCGCCGCCGCCCCCCCCAAAAAATCATCATTGCAACTGCCAATGCACCCTCCCGCCTGCCTGAAGTACCTTGGCTGGCCCTGCCAGTTGCAGGCAGTGTGGCTCCTTCCTCATCCCAGCATTGCCTGCCCCTGCAGCTGCTTTCCTCAGGTCGTACATGCTCAGTCTCAAAACTGAGCATGCGCAGCCTTAGGGCCCAGCAGCTGCTAGGCAGGCAATGCAAGGAGGCCCAGCGCTGGAGTTTTCTCTCTCCTGCTCTTGTTGGGATGCGATCACCTGGGTCCCATCAGGAGCAGAAGAGAAAAAGAGACCCCTGTTCCGGGTCCTCCTGGAGGTCCGGGCCCAGGGAATTTTGCCCCCCCCCCCCCCCCCGCCTCTCCCTCTCGGCGGCTATGCCTAGTTCAGTCCATATTCCCACCCACCCCAGCTCCCACCCAACCCCAGCTCAACTCTTCATTTATAGTCAATTATTCTAATTAGAACAACAAGAGGAGCATTTTAATTGAAGCTCCAATTACGTTTAATTAGTTTCTGAGAAGCAAACACTAAATTTACATATTACAACATATAATCTTAAGGCTCTTTATATTCATCTGATATCCCTAGTAACTTAAGAAGTTTTAATTAAAGAACTATAATACTAAGGTGCAGACAGAAGTCCAGCAGTGAGAGGGGTGCTATCCAATCTGTTGCATTGAGTGCCACATGTATGATTATCTCCTATTTGGTGAGAGGTTATAGGTGTTTGCTCAATGCAAAGAACGCCTAGCTCTCGGAGAATTAATCTGATCTCTTGAGGCTAGAGTAGTACACTTGAAGAGGCATATTTTCAAAGCACTTAGCCTTCCAAAGTTCCATAGGTTTCTATGGAACTTTGAAAGGCTAAGTGCTTTGAAAATATGCCTCTTGGTGGAGCAGAGGGAGACAGAGAGGTATATAAAGGAGGCGTACAGGCATATTGTAGAGAAGTCCCACCTCCAGACTGACAGACCCTGTGCTGCCTTGGAGAAGGGAGGGAGGTCTAAAAGGAGAGCATCACCCTGTTGAAGCTGGAAGTAATCCTGTAGCCAGAACCAGCACACCAAGAGATGCAATATCCTCTCGCA
Source organism: Microcaecilia unicolor (assembly GCF_901765095.1). Lineage (NCBI taxonomy): Eukaryota > Metazoa > Chordata > Amphibia > Gymnophiona > Siphonopidae > Microcaecilia > Microcaecilia unicolor. The sequence continues at coordinate 293,959,381 of NC_044031.1, forward strand.
CCGAGGATGTGTCTCCAGGAGCTTCTGCCTGTTGTCGTTGGTGATTTGATTATTAGGCATGTAGATAGCTGGGTGGCTGGTAGATGTGAGGATCTCCTTGATACTTGCCTGCCTGGTGCAAATGTGGAGGACCTCAGGTATCACCTAGATAGGATTTTAGATAGTGCTGGGGAGGAGCTGGATGTCTTGATACATGTGGGTACCAATGACATAGGAAAACGTGGTATAGAGGTTCTGGAAGCCAAACTAGGTAGAAAGCTCAAATCCAGAACCTCTAGGGTAGCATTTTCTGAAGTGCTCTCTGTTCCACGCTCAGGGCCAAAGATACAAGCGGAGTTCCAGAGTCTCAATGCATGGATGAGTCAATGGTCTAGGGAGGAGGGGTTTAGATTTGTAAGGAATTGGGCAAACTTCTGAGGAAGGGGGAGCCTATTCTGGAATGATGGGCTCCACCTTAACCAGGGTGGGACCAGGCTGCTGGCATCGGCATTTAAAAAGGAGATAGAGCAGCTTTTAAACTAAAACCTGGGGGAAGGCCGACAGTTGTTCAAAAGTGCATGGTTCGGAAGAAGGTATCTTTCAAAGATATCACCAAAACAGGGAAGATAGGGTATCCCAATAGCGAGGTTGCAATACAGACCATAATAGACCTGCAGGCTTATTTTCAAAAGAGAAGGACGCCTATCTTTCGACACAAATCGGAAGATGGGCGTCCTTCTCCCAGGGTTGCCCAAATCGGCATAATTGAAAGCCGATTTTGGGCGTCCTCAACTCCTTTCCGTCGCGGGGACAACCAAAGTTCACAAGGGCGTGTCGGAAGCATAGTGAAGGCGGGACTGGGGCATCCTCAGCCGATAATGGAAAAAAGAAGGGCATCCCTAACGAACACTTGGACGACTTTACTTGGTCCTTTTTTTTTTTATGATCAAGCCTCAAAAATGTGCCCTAAATGACCAGATGACCACCGGAGGGAATCAGGGATGACCTCCCCTTACTCCCCCAGTGGTCACTAACCCCCTCCCACCCTAAACATTTTTTGTTAATATTTTTCCAGCCTCTATGCCAGTCTCAAGTATCATACCCAGCTCCAGGACAGCAGTATGCAGGTCCCTGGAGTAGTTTTAGTGTGTACTGCAGTGCACTTCAGGCAGGCAGGCAGACCCAGGCCCATTCCCCCCCTACCTGTTACACTTGTGGTAAATGTGAGCCCTTCAAAACCCACCAGAAACACACTGTACCCACATCTAGGTGCCCCCTTCACCCCTTAGGGCTCTGGTGGTCGATAATGGAAACCGAGGACGCCCATCTCAGAAATGACCAAATCCAAGCCATTTGGTCATGGGAGGAGTCAGCATTCGTAGTGCACTGGTCCCCCTCACATGCCAGGACACCAACCGGGCACCCTAGGGGGCACTGCAGTGGACTTCAGAAATTGCTTCCAGGTGCATAGCTCCCATATGTTGGGTGCTGAGCCCCCCAACCCCTCCCCAAAACCCACTCCCCATAACAGTACAACACTACCATAGCACTAAGGGGTGAAGGGGGGCACCTAGATGTGGGTACAGTGTGTTTCTGGTGGGTTTTGAAGGGCTCACATTCACCACCACAAGTGTAACAGGTAGGGAGAGGTGGGCCTGGGTCTGCCTGCCTGAAGTGCACTGCACCCACTAAAACTGCTCCAGGGACCTGCATACTGCTGTCATGGAGCTGGGTATGACATTTGAGGCTGGCATATTTTTAAAGTTTTTTTTAGGGTGGGAGGGGGTTAGTGACCACTGGGGGAGTAAGGGGAGGTCATCCCCGATTCCCTCCGGTGGTCATCTGGTCAGTTCGGGCACCTTTTTGAGGCTTGGTCGCAAGAAAAAATGAACCAAATACAGTCGCCCAAGTGCTCGTCAGGGACGCTCTTCTTTTTTCCATTATCGGTCGAGGACACCCATATGTTAGGCACGCCCCAGTCCTGCCTTCGCTATGCTTCCAACATGCCCTCACGAACTTTGGTTGTCCCCGCGACAAAAAAGCAGTTCAGGACGCCCAAAATCAGCTTTCGATTATGCCGATTTGGATGACCCTGGGAGAAGAACGCCCATCTCCCGATTTGTGTTGAAAGATGGGTGCCCTTCTCTTTCGAAAATAAGCCTTCATATCTTTTTTGCGATATGGCGACCAGAATTTAACACAATATTCAAGGTGAGGTCGCACCATGGTGCTATACAAAGGCATTATAACATCCTCATTTTTGTTTTCCATTCCTTTCCTAATAATACCTAACATTTTATTTTTGCTTTCTTAGCCGCAGCAGAAGGTTTCAACGTATCATCAACGATGACACCTAGATCCCTTTCTTGGTCGGTGACTCCTAACGTGGAACCTTGCATGACGTAGCTATAATTCGGGTTCCTCTTGAAGAGATGCCCAAATAATATGAGTGGTGACAAATTGGACCATAATGCAAGTACAATGTGTGTTATATGACAAAGATTTCAATCAGAAATTTAAGGTACTACAATTGATATGTAAGGAATGCGTTATAATTAATCAGCATATATAAGCTTTATCAGCATCATTAACTTGTTTATTATACAGGAGACATGTTACATATCTAAAAGTAAAATAAGTGTTGTTATTTGTTATAATTGATAGCAGATAATTGTGCCTTCACAATATAACAACAAAGTTGGAATAGCTACTGATATGCAATAAGCAGAATTTAAATAAGCCTTTATGGTGAGGCTCTATAGGTTTAATTGATTTAGTGAATAACAAGAAAATTCAATATTCTGTGATAAGCTAACATTTACCACTAACAGGATTTTCTAAGCTACAATTTAATCATAATATGTAGTTGTAATCATAACTGTGTTTTATCACTCAACAACAATTAATATTTATGATGTTGTAAAAATGAAGGCAGGATGATCTGTGTCCCACCACCAGACAAACTATGTAAAAATGTTACATACTTCCGTTAATTCAACTATTGAGAACAGTGGTTTAGTTAATGCGATACTTCATATCATTCATAATAAGCTATACAAGATATGTCATAGTTGTTTCTCAATACATATATATAAATCAATATTTTCACATTCAACATTTTCACATATGGAACATACAATGGGAGTCAGTGAGATGTTGCTGACTATCTTGGTACCCACAACTCATGGTTAAAACATACCATGCTTTTTGGTTACACATGGTTATGTTTTTTGTTAATGTACCTGACTATAAGAGCATATTACCATCAAAGCTTATAAGACTTCACAATGTTAAAAGAGTATGCAGGATGTTCTCATATCTGATCTATATATCTAATACAATATAATGATTAACATAATCTCCCTTAATGTTAAGGGATTTAACAACCCTATAAAACGAAAAAAAATCTTAACAGCACTAAACAAATATGTACCTGATATAATATTTTTTCAAGAAACACATTTATCAGACCAGGAATCCCTCAAATTAAAAACTTCTTGGTCAGAAATACCTTATTATTCAGCTGCTGATGGGAAAAAAAATGGTGTGGCTATATTAATAAGGAAAAAAAATAATATCAAAATCATTTCCACAGACAAAGATTTATTAGGAAGATGGATCAAAGTCTGTATCACAGTAGATGGTGATCCTTTAACATTATTTAACATCTATGCACCGAACACAGACAGCCCAGATTTCTTTCACGAAATAGCAAACAAAATTACAGCAGAAGGTAATACCCCAGTCATCATAGGAGGAGACTTCAATACAATCATAAACCCTGAGCTAGATAGGAAATCAAGCTTCACATTTAAGAAAACTAAAGCATGGAATGTTTTGAAAGAACTAATGCAACAACTTAAGTTATGTGATGTTTGGAGAATTTTACATAACAATGAAAGAGATTATACCTTTCACTCATTACCACATAATTCATACTCTCGTATAGATTACTTCCTAATATCCGAATCATTACTGAGTAAGGTAATTGACACGCATATTGACACTATTAGACTATCTGATCATGCACATATATCAATAAAATTATCAGATTTCTCACCCAAAGCTCAAACAAAATCCTGGAGATTTAATACTAGTTTACTATCATATCCTGAATTTAATAATGAAGTTAAAAATGATATATTGGAATACTTTGAGTTTAATACACTTAAAGATACTAATTGGATAACAAGATGGGATGCATTCAAAGCATTTATTCGTGGATCAATTATTAGATTCGCAGCAAAGAAAAAAAAAACAACAAAGGTCAGAAATTACAGAGCTAGAAAAATCAATAGCTCATCTTGAAAAAACTCACCAGTCATCCCCTTCCAATATGGACATCCTAAACAAACTACGGAAAGTTAGATATAAATACAATGCCATATTAGCTAATACTGCAAATAAAGAAATCTTCATGAAGTCAGCCCAATACTATTCCAGTAATAACAAATCTGGACATCTGTTAGCCAGCTACCTCAAAACTAGAGCTGAAAAAAATGATATATCCCATATTAGAGACTCTAATGATTCTATCCAAACAGATAACCAACAAATATTAACATCTTTTTGTAAATTTTATGATGATCTTTACAAATCTGAAACTACTTCTGATAATATAGATAACTCCTTTTTAGACAATATAAAACATGAAACCATCAACCATGAAGATAATATATCATTTACAACTCCTATAACAGATCAGGAAGTATTATCAGCCATAAAGGCTATGGCAAAAAAAAAAGCGCCTGGCCCTGATGGTTTCACTTTGGAATTCTATATCACTTTTCAAGATATACTTGCTCCAATATTAAGTTCCTTTTTCAATTATTTAATCACATCTGGAGAAGTTTCAGGATCCTTCACAGAAGCAACTACCATCGTCCTCCCCAAACCAGGAAAAGATCCCCAAAGAATACAAAATTATCGACCTTTATCTCTAATAAACATTGACGCAAAAATTTATGCAAAAATCATAGCAGAAAGACTACAAGTAATTCTACCTAAAATCATAAACCCTAATCAGACAGGTTTCATGCATGGCAGACAATCACACAATAATACTAGACTATTTACTAATTTACTAATACAGACACAATCTTCTAACATCCCTTATGTGGCCATAGGTCTTGATGCCGAAAAGGCATTCGACCGTGTTGAATGGAAATATCTATTTCATACTCTACAATGGTTTGGTTTTACACAAAACGCTTTAAATATGATAAAAGTACTATATACTTGCCCAACCAATAAATTATTCATTAATGGACATTTCTCATCCCCTTTCAGACCGTCTAGAGGAACAAGACAAGGTTGTCCTCTATCCCCATTACTATTTAATATAGCCTTAGAACCCCTACTCTTAACAATACTACAATCTAACCATATTAAAGGTATAGAAATGGATAACTTATCAGCTAAACTTTCGGCATATGCTGATGACGTACTATTATACACCACTCCCTCATCCATACCTTACATATTAGAAGTAATAAATAACTACTCACTGATCTCTGGATACAAACTAAATTCTACAAAAACAGAAATGCTACCTATGAATATGTCAGCAAGATCATATCAATATACACAATCACCATTCAAATGGTCCTCTACCAGCTTGAAGTACTTAGGTGTATTGTTTGGACCTAATGTTAATGATACAATTAACCTCAATGCAACACATCTACTGAATTGTGTTAATGATATGTCTAAAAAATGGTCACCACTCAAATTATCTTGGTGGGGTAGATTAGATACCATAAAAATGATGATTACTCCAAAGGTAAATTATATATTGAGCATGTTACCAATTATGCTTAATGATAATACATACAAAAATATAGAACAAACCCTATCAAAATTTTTATGGTCTAACAAACCACCTCGAATAGCCTTAAAGTATCTTAAATCTACTAAACAACATGGTGGAGTTAATTTTCCAAACTTCAAGGATTACCACAAAGCTTTTATACTTAGACAAAGCTCCTCATGGATTATCTCTAAAGAAGACCAAACAGAACCTTTATGGCTAAAATGGGAAGCAAAACTATATAAAGATATCCCACTATACTTACTACCATGGTCAATTACAAACAAATCAGAAACTAATCCAATTATTTCAGCATCTCAAATATCTTTCAACTCACTGGACTCCTGTGTAAAAGCACCAATTCACTCAACCACCATGATTCCTCTATGGAACAATCCAAATCTTAAAATTAATGGGAAGTGTATTACATGGCCCAATTGGATGGCAGCTAAAATTTGGTATTTACATCAACTCTTGGACAAACATAAATGGATACCCTTCTCTAAATTACAAGAAACATATAATCTGCATAAACATTGCCTTTTCCAGTGGATCCAACTAAAACACTGTATTTCTTCTAGCTTTAACATTAATAATTTAAAGGACGATACACCAAGTTATTTAACATTATGTCATCAACTGGATACAAAAAAGAAAACGGCCTCCATATGGTACAAAATACTACAAGAAAATTCTTCTCATCCTCCATTGGCTTTGCAGAACATTTGGAATAGAGAAATCAACTCTCAACTATCAGAAGATCAATGGGAAGAAATCTGGTCATCTCTATATAAATCGTCAAAATCATCAGCTGTAACACAATCGTCGTTTTATATATTACATAGAGCTATGTGGACACCATATAAACTGTCTAAGATATCAAAAGAAGCTTCCAATCGTTGCTGGTCATGCTGCAACAATATAGGAACCTTGGACCATTTAATATATCATTGCCCACTACTGGATGAATATTGGTCTCAAATAGAGAAAACAATTTCTCATATAATAAATTTAAAGATTTCTTTAACTTACAAAACGATAATAGCAGGAGATTTTGGCATCAACAACATATTAGCACCACACATAATTAAACTGCTACGTATATTGATCCAAGTGGCTATAAAATTAATATGTCAAAATTGGAAAGACTTTACAAAATTAACCTACGAAATGTGGTGGAACTCAGTATGTCTAACAGCTAAATACGAAAAAGTAGCAGCAGAGAAATGTGGTTCCTTCATGACATATGATAAAATTTGGTCTCCGGTGACTAAATATTCATCCAGCTAAATAAATAAAGTACAGGTACTTTTCAAATACTGGCATTAATATTATAACATCTGATATGCATGCATACTTCATACGAATATACATATATGTATATATATATAGTCAGAGTACATTGACCTTTCTGTTAACTGTTATTGTCATTGGTACAAAATTTACAATATGTTATAAAATCAATAAAAACTGATTGAACTAAAAAAAAAATAATTCGGGTTCCTCTTTCCCACATGCATCACTTTGCACTTGCTCACATTAAACGTTATTTGCCATTTAGACACCCAGTCTCCCAGTCTCGTAAGGTCCTCTTGTAATTTTTCACAATCAACCTGCGATTTAATGACTTTAAATAACTTGATGTCATCAGCAAATTTAATTACTCCCATCTCTAGGTCATTTATGAGGTGAAGGAAACTATTAGAACTAAAAGAAAATCCTTCAGAAAATGGAAGAAGGATCCGACTGAAAATAATAAGAAACAGCATATGGAATGGCAAGTCAAATGCAAAGCGCTGGTAAGGAAGGCAAAGAGGGATTTTGAAAAAAAAAATTGTGTTGGAGGCAAAACCACATAGTAAGAATTTTTTTTTAGGTATATTAAAAGCAAGAAGTCGGCAAAAGAATCGTTTGGACCGCTAGATGACTGAGGGGTAAAAGGGGCACTCAGGGAAGACAAAGCCATAGCAGAGAGATTAAACGAATTCTTTGCTTCGGTCTTTACCGAGGAAGATTTGAGAACGATATCATTGCCAGACAAGATATTAAAAGCTGATGAGTCAGAAAAACTGAATGAAATCTCTGTAAACCTGGAAGATATAATGGTGCAATTTGACAAATTGAATAGTAGCAAATCACCTGGACCAGATGGTATTCATCCCAGAGTACTGATAGAATTGAAAGATGAATTTGCAGAACTATTGTTAGTAATATGAAATGTATCTTTAAAATCAAGCAAGGTACTGTAAGATTGGAGGGTAGCCAATGCAACGGTGATTTTTAAAAAAAAGTTCCAGAGATGAGCCGGGAAATTATAGACCAGTGAGTCTGATGTCAGTGCCAGACAAAATGGTAGAGACTATTACAAACAACAAAATTACAGAGCATATTTAAAAGCATGGATTAATGAGACAAAGCCAACATGGATTTAGTGAGGGGAAATCTTGTCTCACCAATTTATAACTTTTCTTTGAAAGGGTGAACAAACTTGTGGCAAAGGTGAGCTGTTCGAGATTGTGTATCTAGATTTTCAAAAGGCATTTGACAAAGTACCTCATGAAATACTGAGAGGAAATTGGAAAGTCATGGGATAGGAGGTAGGGTAGTATTGTGGATTAAAAACTGGTTAAAAGATGGAAAACAGAGAGTAGGGTTAAATGGTCAGTTTTCTCAATGGAGAAGGGTGGATAGTGGGGTTTTCCCAGGGGTCTGTGCTGGGACCTTTGCTTTATAACATATTTAGAAATGATCTAGAGATGGGAGTAAATAGTGAGATAATTAAATTTGCTGATGTCACAAATTTATTCAAAGTTGTTAAATCGCGAGGACCTTAGAGACTTGGAGACTGGTCATCCAAATGTCAGAAGACATTTAATGTGAGCAAGTACAAAGTAATGTATGTAGGAAAGAGGAACCTGAACTATAGCTACGTAATGCAAGGTTCCACATTAAGAGTCACCGACCAGGAAAGGGAACTAGGCAGCATCATTGATGATATGTTAAAACCCTCTGCTCAGTGTGCGGCGGCGGCTAAGAAAGCAAATAGAATGTTAGGCATTATTCGGAAAGGAATGGAAAACAAAAATGAGGGCATTATAATGTCTTTGTATTGCTCCATGGTGCGACCGCACCTCGAATAACTGCATAATAACCACATCTCAAAAAGGATATGGTAGAATTAGAAATGTTACAGAGAAGGGCGATGAAAATGATGATGGGGATGGGATGACTTCCCTATGAGGAAATTCTAAAGCAGCTAGGACTTTTCAGCTTGGAGAAGAGATGACTAAGGGGAGATATGATAGAAGTCTATAAAATAATGAGTGGAATGGAACGGGTAGATGTGAATCGCTTGTTTACTCTTTCCAAAATTACTAGGATTAGGGGGCACGCAATGAAGCTACAAAGTAGTAAATTTAAAACCAGAGAAAATATCTCTTCACTAAATGTGTAATTAAACTCTGGAATTCGTTGCCAGAGAATTTAGTAAAAGCAGTTAGCTTAGTGGAGTTGAAAAAAGGTTTGGATAACTTCCTAAAACAAAAGTCCATAATCCATTATTAAAATGGACTTGGGGAAAACCCACTGCTTATTTCTAGGATAAGCAGCATAAAATATATTGTACTGTTTTGGGATCTTGCCAGGTACATGTGACCTGGATTGACCCCTTTTGGAAACAGGATGCTGGGCTTGATGAACCTTCGGACTGTTCCTCTATTGCAATACATGTACTTATTTTTCTCATTTTTTTAACCAGCCTTTTTAAATGGCCTACCACGTGGATCTGTAATATTACCTCTTCTGTCGGCACTCCCCCTTCAGATCATTTCTCCCCTTCCTGAGAAATCAAGGGCCTGACAAGATGGCTGGATATGTTGACCTTCCGCATAGCCTAGACTCCACTGGCTTCCTTTACAGTGCTTCAGCCTGAGACTTCCCCACATTCTGGGCTCTCATCAGTGTCTCTGGCCTTCAAACTTCTCCGATCATCTCTCCTCCCAGGGTGTGATGGCAAAAAAACAAAAAAATTATCTTTGTGCTGGATGATAACACCCCAAGCTGGAGAACCCCTATGTTATAGTCCAATTGTCATTAGAGCCTATTACAACACAGCACTGAACAAATGCACTCCCCTTAATATCCTACTCCAGAGCTCTGGCTGAACTGTTGTCCACAGAGAACCCATATTACATGTAAGTAACCTTGCTGGATTTATAAACCTTAAAGTGAAGGAGGCTAGTCTGTGTTAGAAATAACAAGAGAAGAAGTACTGGTTGATTATTCTCTGCTCTAGACTCATCTACTCTCCTCATCTTGCCTGTAGACTGCATGGAAGGGAGGGCTGAAGCAGAACATCTCTGATTCTCTGCAGTCTGATAGGATGTTGTGGAATTTCTAGGCTATTCCCACAGAAATTAAGCCTTGGAAATTCATCTACCTAATTAGTGATTTGGCCAAAAATTAATTCTTTGTTCATGAACCTATCAAAGAAAAGTAGACCCTGGGATAAGTGCATGAAGGGAGACTGAAAAGGAAACTCTGGCCAAGTCTCCAGCAGCTATAGTCTGTGCTGAGAGCAGAGGCATCACCAGTCTGTATGAGACACACATTTTTGAAATTGTGAATGTATAGGGTTGACAGTTTTACAAAAGCTAATTTCCTTGGGTAATGCCTTGTTTTACTATGGAAAGGCTTTCAAAATTGCACTCCCTATTTATAAATCTATAGTTTTTTCAAATTGAGTTAATATTCAGTGAAGGCTGCAATCATATGTCTTTTTCTAAATGCTGACCATGGCCTTTGGAAAAACATGGGGCTCATTTTCAAAGCACTTAGACTTACAAAGTTCCATAGGTTACTATGGGGCTCATTTTCAAAGGAGAAAAATGTCCAAAAAGTGGCATAAATCTGCATTTGGACATTTTTCTCACAAAAACATCCAAACTGGTATTTTTGAAACCAATTTTTAGATGTTTCTTTATGAAGTCCATCAGAAGTGCATTCAAATCATAAGGGGACATGTCAGGGGTAGGATCTGGGCGTTCCTAACACTTGGACATTTTTCTGCCGTAATGGAACAAAACAAAAACATCTAGGGCTATAAGTTGGATGTTTTGGTCTAGACCTGTTTAATTAACGAATAAGCCACAAAATGACCAGATCACTACTGGAGAGAATCAAGGATGACCTCGCCTTACTCCCCCAGTAGTCACTAACTCCCTCCCACCCCCAAAAATGTGATTAAAAACATTACTTACCAGCTTCTATGCTATCCTCAGATGTTATACTCCGGTCCATTACAGCTGCATGCAGGTCCCTGGAGTAGTCTAGTAGTGGTTCCAGTGCACTGCAGACAGGTGGACCCAGTCCCATACTTCCCACTACCTCTTACACATGTGGTGAAAACTGTGAGCCCTCCAAAACTCACCAGAAACCCCCTGTACCCACATATAGGTGCCTCCTTCACTCATAAGGGCTAATTTAGTGGTGTGCAGTTGGGGGTAGTAGGTTTTGGGTGGGATTTGTGAGGCTTGTGAGACAAGATAGGGGATCAGTTGTGAGATGTGTACCTGGGAGCATTTATTTGACGTCTACTGCAGAACCCCCTAGGGTGAACTATTGCTTTCCTGGGATGTCTGTGTGGCCAGTCTACTAAGAATGCTGGCTCTGCCTACATCCCAATGGCTTGATTTTGTGTGTTTTTCACTTGGACATTTTTTTTTTAATGGACCAAAAAGATAATGCACAGAGCACAAAAACATCTAGCAAACAGCCATTTTTGAAAAAAAAAAAAAAAGATTTTTTTTGTTTTGAAAATGGCTATTTTCCCCACTTGAATTTTGGATGTTTTTAGCAAAACGTCCAAAGTTGGACTTAGATGTCATATCGAAAATGCCCCTCTATGTAACTTTGTAAGTCTAAGTGCTTTGAAAATATGTCTCCAAGTAACTTTATAAGTCTGGTGTTTTGAAAATATGCTGCCATGTGTATTTAGTGCTATTATCCAGAGAGACAGCAGTTCTGAGTATACATATGGAGGTAATTCTGTAATGATCTGCATAGTTTTAGTTAGTGTTCTAGTCATTTACTATATCTGAAAACATATACACTTCCATGAGCAGTTCCTGGCTAAGAGGTATTCTATTAGTATGTGCCTAGATGAGATGACCTGTACTTTTTGAGTGGGTGTTCACATAGGAGGAGTTTTGGCAAAGTGTTGGCAGGGTATATTATAAAAGCCTTAAATGTAGGAGCACTTTTAGCCATATGTTAGTATTCTATAAAGAAAAATAGACACCTCCACCCCCTCACTCCCGATATTCAAGGCTATTTAACTGGCCAGACATAGCTGCTGACCAATTAAAGAGCATATCAGCACCTAATCACTAATATTCAGTGAGAGATAACTGGTCATCTCCGCTGAATATTGCTGGTTAATGTCTAGCACATAACCAGCAATATCACATGACTTATCCGATTAGTTGCCGATATGCAGCTCCTAACCAGATACATTTAGCAGTCAAATAGGACCTTTGACTGCTAAAAATATAACCAGTTAGCACTGAATATCAGCATAACTATTTAACTTTTAGCAGTTAAAACCCCCCAATATTTTCAATGCTGGTTGCCGGAAACAGCCTGACATTGAATATCCGGTTTTAATGGGGGGCTACTTTTCATTATAGAGCAGGCTTCAAATAGATCCTTTTCTAGAGCCTTGATCTAGGTGCCCATTTATAGAATTACTCTTAAAGTGTTCTCATTGTAACTAGCAATATGTATAACAGCAATATTCAGATATTATACATAGTTATGTAGTGTAATTTTAGATATCGTTCCTTTTGGCCTATATGGATAGTGGCTAAATATTGCCAGTATTCATATAAATGGGCATTCTGCCCTCACTTCCCCCTAGTACAATTTATGTGGAGCGTCATTTTAGGAAAGATGTCCAACTCAGAATATGGATGTCCAAGTCAGTACGTCATAAATGGAGGTCCATCTCATATGTATTTAATAATGGGATACAGTCTGTTCTAAAATACATGTAACATAGTAAATGATGACATATAAAGACCTGTGCAGTCCAATCAGTCTGCCCAACAAAATAAACTCATTTTACATGGTATGTGATACCACATATGTATACCCAAGTTTGATGTGTTCTTGCCTTTCTCAGGGCACAGACCGTAGAAGTCTGCCCAGTAGTGTTCTTGTACTAAGTTCTGAAGCTAACATCGAAGCCCCTTAAACTTTACACTCCAGCCCATCCCTATCTATTCAGTCACAATGTCCATATGCTGAAAATGTCCAGCATGAACATCCATTTACAAACTGAAACATCCAAATTATGAACTGGGCAAAAGAGAGACATGGGCGTCTTTGTAGCAACAGATGAACATACATATTATAAAACAGACACAGAGGTATCTGTGTAGAGGAATAGCCTAGTAGTTAAGGCAATCAGCAGAGAACCAAAGCAGAAATCTGGAGGTTGCTAGTTCAACTGCAACTTTTTGTAATTTTTAATTGTGAGCACTCCAGGAACAGAAAAATACCTACATTGACTTCTTTTATCTTCATTCAATGGAGAACTGCTCAGCCAGAGCACTTACTAGGCATGCCAAGTACCAGGTATAAATATAAACATCTATCTTTTTAGACTTGGATGTCTCTTCTCCTTCTGTAATTGGAGCTGGATGTCCATATTTTGGGCCCTCCCTAAGTCCACTCAAAACATGCCCAGATCCCTCCTTGCCATATGGACATACAGTGGTGGAAATAAGTATTTGATCCCTTGCTGATTTTGTAAGTTTGCCCACTGACAAAGACATGAGCAGCCCATAATTGAAGGGTAGGTTATTGGTAACAGTGAGAGATAGCACATCACAAATTAAATCCGGAAAATCACATTGTGGAAAGTATATGAATTTATTTGCATTCTGCAGAGGGAAATAAGTATTTGATCCCCCACCAACCAGTAAGAGATCTGGCCCCTACAGACCAGGTAGATGCTCCAAATCAACTCGTTACCTGCATGACAGACAGCTGTCGGCAATGGTCACCTGTATGAAAGACACCTGTCCACAGACTCAGTGAATCAGTCAGACTCTAACCTCTACAAAATGGCCAAGAGCAAGGAGCTGTCTAAGGATGTCAGGGACAAGATCATACACCTGCACAAGGCTGGAATGGGCTACAAAACCATCAGTAAGACGCTGGGCGAGAAGGAGACAACTGTTGGTGCCATAGTAAGAAAATGGAAGAAGTACAAAATGACTGTCAATCGACAAAGATCTGGGGCTCCACGCAAAATCTCACCTCGTGGGGTATCCTTGATCATGAGGAAGGTTAGAAATCAGCCTACAACTACAAGGGGGGAACTTGTCAATGATCTCAAGGCAGCTGGGACCACTGTCACCACGAAAACCATTGGTAACACATTACGACATAACGGATTGCAATCCTGCAGTGCCCGCAAGGTCCCCCTGCTCCGGAAGGCACATGTGACGGCCCGTCTGAAGTTTGCCAGTGAACACCTGGATGATGCCGAGAGTGATTGGGAGAAGGTGCTGTGGTCAGATGAGACACAAATTGAGCTCTTTGGCATGAACTCAACTCGCCGTGTTTGGAGGAAGAGAAATGCTGCCTATGACCCAAAGAACACCGTCCCTACTGTCAAGCATGGAGGTGGAAATGTTATGTTTTGGGGGTGTTTCTCTGCTAAGGGCACAGGACTACTTCACCGCATCAATGGGAGAATGGATGGGGCCATGTACCGTACAATTCTGAGTGACAACCTCCTTCCCTCCGCCAGGGCCTTAAAAATGGGTCGTGGCTGGGTCTTCCAGCACGACAATGACCCAAAACATACAGCCAAGGCAACAAAGGAGTGGCTCAGGAAGAAGCACATTAGGGTCATGGAGTGGCCTAGCCAGTCACCAGACCTTAATCCCATTGAAAACTTATGGAGGGAGCTGAAGCTGCGAGTTGCCAAGCGACAGCCCAGAACTCTTAATGATTTAGAGATGATCTGCAAAGAGGAGTGGACCAAAATTCCTCCTGACATGTGTGCAAACCTCATCATCAACTACAGAAGACGTCTGACCGCTGTGCTTGCCAACAAGGGTTTTGCCACCAAGTATTAGGTCTTGTTTGCCAGAGGGATTAAATACTTATTTCCCTCTGCAGAATGCAAATAAATTCATATACTTTCCACAATGTGATTTTCCGGATTTAATTTGTGATGTGCTATCTCTCACTGTTACCAATAACCTACCCTTCAATTATGGGCTGCTCATGTCTTTGTCAGTGGGCAAACTTACAAAATCAGCAAGGGATCAAATACTTATTTCCACCACTGTACAACAGTGTTAGACATCCATATCCTGCCTTTGTAAAATTGGGATATGAATGTCTAAATGCCAATTTTAGATGTCCAAAATGAGAATAGAGCTTCTAGAATAGCCATCATAGTATTGCAATGATTAGAAAGTATTTCAGTGATGCCATTTAGACAGTGCTGCTGAAAATCTATGTATACAGGGCAATAATAAAGTGTGCTAATAGATAAGCACCAAAAACCTGAGTATTAAGCTAGTATTCTATAATGACAAATTTGCACATCAAATCCATTATAAAATACTAGAGAAAATCAACAGTTATATGCCAACATTTCGGTGCACCCACTTACATTAAGGGGTCCTTTTACTTAGGTCCCCATAGAAGTATAATGGGTGTCCTATCATTTAGCACACTATCAGGCTCATTTTAAAAGAGAAAAACGTCCAAAAAGTGACATAAGTCGGCATTTGGACGTTTATCTCACAAAGACATCCAAATCAGTATTTTCAAAACCTATTTTTAGATGTCGTTCTCTGAAGTCCGTCAGAAGGATGTCTAAACCTCAAGTGTGTGTGTCAGTGGCATGTTGAAGGCAAGACTTGGGCGTTCCTAAGACTTAGACATCTTTCAGCCATAATGGAACAAATCAAAAACGTCCAAGACTAAAACTTAGATGTTTTGAGCTAGACCTGCTTTTATTTAAAAAAAAAAAAGCTGCAGTGGGAATTGAACCCACTTCCCTAGGATCAAAGTCTGCTGCACTATCCATTAGGCTACTCCTCTATGCCACACAAGAGGTGCCCCAAATGACCAGATGACCACTGGAGGGAATCGGGGATCAACTCCCCTTAATCCCCCAAATCACAAAACATTTTTCCAAGCAGCATTTTCAAAAGGAAAAGATAGACTTTTTTTTGTAGAAAATGACCTTTCCTGTTCTGATTTTGGACGTTTTACAAAAAAACGTCCAAATTCAGACTTACATGTCATATCCAAAAATGTCCCTTGTGCATTGGACTTGCCCAAAGTCATCAGTGGGAATTGAACTCAGGTTGCTAGGATCAAAGCCCATTGTACTAACCATTAAGCCACTCCTCCTCTGTTTTGGATGTTTTCCATTTGGATGTCTTTCAGTCGAAAATGGACCAAAAAAACAGCCGTCCAAATCACAAGATGTCCATAGCATTTTCAAACACAAAAGATAGACATCTGTCTTTTTCGAAAATGACCCTCTTTCCTGTTCAGATTTTGGACGTTTTTATAAAACGTCCAAATTCTGATTTAGATGTTCTATCGAAAATGTCCCTCCCACTCTATTAGTACACCTTAGTAAAAGCACCCCTGTCAGTAGCAGGCGTAAATGCAGGTGCCTAAATGTGAAACCTGTACGTGCAACTGACAGTATTCTGTACGTTGCGTGCATCGCTTTCTGACACACCATGGCTTGCCCATGCCCTTCCCATGTGAATGCCTCCACAAGAACACTTAGATGCCAAGTTACAGAATAGCAACTAATTGCATTTACAGATGTACCTGTCTTTTCAGCCCCCTTTTGGTGCATAACTGCTGTTGTAGCACAGAAGTTTAACTTTTGGTACACTATAAAGAATGAAGGAGATAGAGGACTTACACATTTGAAGACAGCTGCTAAACATGTATATCCCTTTAAATATTGACCTGATTGTTTTGCTACGATGTGTATTGTATACTTTTTTATTGTATTTTTATGTTAACCCGTTATTGTACCTTACAACGAACAAAACTAAAAGGGCAAATAATAAGCTCTTACATAACAACTGGAAAATGCATTATAAAAGGAAGTCAAGGTTTCTTCCTGCTTAATATCACGTTCTTGCTCTTGCCTTTAGCTGTTTTATTTATTTATTGGAATTCCTCTTCACAAAAAAAAAAAAATAGAAGACTGAGAGCTACAGACCGGGTAGTCCAACCTCTGTAGTAAGTAAACTTTTGGAAATGTGTCTAAGACAGAGAATAATGAGGATTCTGTAATCCAATGGATTGCAGGAACCAAGGCAGCATGATTGCACTAGAGGCAGGTCCTGTCAGACAATTCTGATTAATTACTTGACTGGATGACCAGTGAGTTGAATCAAGGGAGAGCGCTAGATGTGGTATACATAGATTTTAGCAAAACCTTTGATACAGTTTTAAATAGATAACTTAAAAATAAACTGAGTGCTCTCAGTATGGGCCCTAAAGTGACTGACTGGTTTAGGAACTGGTTGAGTAGAAGGCAACAAAGAATAGTGGTAAGTGGACCTCACTCTGAGGAAAGGGATGCTACAAGTGCTGTACTGCAAGAATCAGTTCTTGTCTCTTTTTTTTTTTTTTTTTTTTTACATTTTTGTAAATGATAGTGTGGAAGAGCTGTCTGGTAAGGTTTGCCTCTTTTCGGATGAAACCAAAATCTGCAATAAGGTAGACACCCCTGAAGATGTGAATAACATGGGGATGGACCTAGCAAAGCTTGAACAATGATCCAGGATTTAGCAGCTAAGATTTAATGCTAGAAAAATGCAGGGTCATGCATTTGGGCTACAAAAACTCAAGAGACAGAATAGGATGTGATGTACTGTGCAAGAAGGAAAAGTGGGACTTGGGGGTAATCATATCAGATGATTTTAAGGTTGCCAAATAGGTAGAAAAGGTAAATTGAAAAACCCAGAAGGATGCTGGGGTGCAAAGGAGGAATAATCAGCAGGTGGGGGGGGGGGGGGGAAAGAGAAGTGATAGTGGCTCTAAGTCTCTGGTGAGACCATTTTAGAATACTATCCTGCTTATAATCGAAAGAGAAAAACGCTTATATTGCGACCCAAATCGGGAGATGGGCGTCTTTCTCCCATGGGCGCCCAAATCAGTATAATCGAACGCTGATTTTGGGCGTTTCCAACTGCAATCCATCGCGGAAACAGGTAAAGTTGACGGGGGCGTGTCGGAGGCATGGTGAAGGCAGAACTGGGACGTGGATATCGGCCGAGAAGAGATGGGCGTCTTTAGTTGATAATCAAGAAAAGCGTTTTTACTGCGATTTTGGGTCATTTTTTGGACCCTTTTTTTTTTTCACGAACAGGTCCCAAAAAAGTGCTCCAACTGACCAGATGACCACTGGAGGGAATCGGGGATGACCTCCCTGGACTCCCCCAGTGGTCACTAACCCCCTCCCACCAAAAAAACCCCACTTTAAATACTTTTTTCCAGCCTCTATGCCAGCCTCAAATGCCGTACCCACCTCCATGACAGCAGAATGTGTTCTATCCTGTGACAGCCTTTCCCTGGTTCTGATGTGGCTCTCGGGTGAGTGTGACACCCTTTCTGTTATGCGCACTGCAGAGTCACATCAGCAATGCATTGTGGTGGGTGTAGGGTATTGGGCTCCATGATTCCACTAGCTTGTGGCAAATGCTCACGATGTTGGTAGTTGGTAGGCTGTACTCCCATGGTGCTTTTCCCCCTGCTTACTGGGTCAGAGTGTGCCCTGTTTTGTTTCCTGTAGTCCATGAGGTAGTGGCCATTTTTGTAAGCCAGTTTTAGATACCTTTCATGTGTTAGCCACGTTACAGAACTTAGTTCTTACCTTGAATGTGGCTGAAAGAGGGCATTGTACAGCATTCTGCCAGCTCTGACTTACTGCTCATCTCAGTACCAGGAAGACTTGTTGCCAGTGGGGTACAACCTCTGATCTGCAGTTAACTGTGAGTAAGCGTGCCTATTCCAATAAAGAACGTTTTCAGAGAGATTAGTCTTCAGGTGTCAATTGGTGTGCCAATGTTATATAGCAGCACAAGTCCTAGAGGCCTACGTGTATGCAGGTCCCTGGAGCACTTTTAGTGGGTACCGCAGTGCACTTCAGCCAGGTGGACACAGGCCCATCCCCCTCCTACCTGTAACACTTGTGCTGGTAAATGGGAGGCCTCCAAAACCCACTGTACCCACATGTAGGTGCCCCCTTCACCCCTAAGAGCTATGGTAGTGTTGTACATATGTGGGTTTTGGGGAGGGGAGTTGGGTGCTGAGCACCCGTGGTAAGGGAGCTATGCATGTGGGAGCGTTGTCTGAAGTCCACCGCACTGACCTCTAGGGTGCCCAGTTGGTGTCCTGGCATGTCAGGGGAGCGAGCGTACTACGAATCGTGGCCCCTCCCATGACCAAATGGCTCGGATTAGGACGTTTTTGAGCTGGGCGTTTTTAGTTTCCATTATTGCTAAAAAAAACACGCCAAGCTGAAAAACGTCCATTTTTTTTTCAAAAATGCGGTCTGTCCCGCCTCTTCACGTACCCGTTTTCGGACATAGACGCCCATGGAGATAGACGTTCGAGTTCGATTATGCCCCTCCACGTACACTTGGGAGACCACATCTTTAAAAAGATATAAACAGGATGGAATGGGTTCTGAGGGCAACTATTAAAATGGCCATTGATCTTCATCTTAAAGCATATGGGGTTAGTCTTAAAGATCTCAATATGTCCATTTTGGAAGAAAGGTGAGAGAGGGAAGATGTGATATAGCAGTTTAAATACCTCAGTGGCATAAATACACAGGAGGTGAGTCCAGGGGCAGCCCAAGGCAATCTGCTGCCTGAGGCGAGAGATGAGATGGTGTCCCCCCCCCCCCCCCCCCCACACACACACACACCTCACCCCTGCCCTCAGCTCCTTCCTCAGAACTATAATCAGGGATTAAGGTGGTTGGGAGTGATAGAAAACTACAAACTGACAGAAGCCAAGCAATTAAGTGTATTACCAAATCATGAAAATACATAAACCATATATCTTTATATATTATCTCCCGGATTCTATATTGTGTGATTTAAAAGTTGCATGTGCAAATCCGGTTGCATTCTGGATTTGTACATGCAACTTAATTAGTTAACAAGCCAATCAGCACTGACAATTGCCAATTAAAGCAATTATTGACACTAATTGACATTAGATTTTATGTGCATAACTGTCTAAGCGTATTCTGTAACGTGATGCATATAAATTCTAAGTTGCATAGCTGAAAAGGAGGCATGGCCATTGGCGTGGAATGGGCGGGTCCTTGGGTGTTTATAAAATTTATGCATGTTGTTATAGAATACACCCAGTCTGCACCTAATTTAGGCATCGGCATATATACTAAATTTTACTTGGTGTAACTGCCTGTGACTAAATTTAGTCACACGGACAGGTACTCAGCATATTCTATAAACCTCGTGGAAATTTAGGCGTATTCTATAAAGTACGTCTAGGTGTATTTTTTTCGATGCAAAATCTAGCTCTATATACATAAAAAAACAAAGTTGAACAGCCTAATTGAATCAACCCATAAACAGAATAAAAATGTCTTATTTTACTAGGGTTGAGATCTCTCGTGCTAGTAGCATCCAGGACCTAGCTGTACACCTCTGAAGCTGGAGTGAGGAACAGAAGTACTCACAGAGAAATCAACTTCATATAAATTATATGCGGACCCACTGGTGACATCATCACGTTGCTGTTAAGAAGCGTGCAACTTTTTTTCCTGTTTTTTTTTCTTTTTGAGACCATGGTTCTATGCAAGGGAACCATTGAAAAAGTTTTAAGATGAGGTCTTGCTTTTACAACAGAACAACATGGCAGCAATTTTTGGACCTGGAATCCTGCTTTTACAGCGAGGAAAACTTTGAATAAGTTTTGAGCTGAGACTTTGCTTTTACAGCATGACAGCAATTTTTGGCCAGTCAAAAAAGGAAAAAAGTTGTTTTGTCTATAGAGCTGAAACTTTTGCAGAAAAGAAGTGCTAAAGAAAGTATACATTAAAGATGTTTTGAGCGGAAACCTTGCTTTTCTTGCCAGGGAACCATTTTTGATCTGAGATAATGTTGTTGCAGAAATTTTTGGACCTGACACGCTACACTATGTGACCCGAGAGCCAGCTTTTCCTGCCAGGGAACCACTTTTGATCTGACACCATGCTTTTGCAGCAAGCAAACCATGGTAAGATTCTTGTGCACAATGAGTTTTATGCCGTACAGTACTGTATGTAGACCTACTCCTGTTTGTTTAAATTGCAGCACTTTCTTTATTCTCTCATTCTTAGATCTGGATGGTTTCCAGTTTCATTTCTGCTGTATTGATTTCTGCTTCAGACTGTTATTGACTGGAGAAGACAAAGCTGTGAGCTTTGCTCGGCTCACATTGCCTGGTATAGAAGACAACTCTAGTGAGGCTAAATAAGCAATAGATAAATATGGTTTTCTTTGCTCAGTTTTGTATTTCTGTTCACATTGCCTGGTGTAGAAGTAGAAGACACCTCTAGTGAGGCTGAACATACAGTAGATAAATATGGTTCCCTTGCTCGGTTGTGTATTTCTGTTCACATTGCCTGCTGTACCGTTGCTGTACTGTATACTGCTCTGTACTGTATTCGTGCTCAAATTGCCTGCTGCACAATGTTTTTAAAAACTTTTTTCATTGCTGATTAGTGTTAATAAACAATATTTTTAAATTAAAGATACCCTATGCCTGTTCTTTATGTATTTTCCATGCATTTTTAAAGTGTTGACACAGAAACAAACCAGTGAGGTAGGTCCAAAGAGGAAACTTTATTGAAATTGAAAAACGACCCGACATGGCCGTGTTTCGGCCCAAAGGCCTGCCTCAGGGGTCTTGTAAAATCTACATAAAAACAAAAATATATATGAACAAATAAATGATAAAACATGTAAGAAAACCGCATAATATGACACATAAAAATAGTATGGAAACACAGATGGTTTTTAAAAAACCAACTAAATTATGGCCTGCTCGTGAGCCCTAAAATAAGTTAAGATAAATGAACTTAGGTAAATACACTGCTGACATCTGAATACTGAATAGTGTATAGACATATTAAGAACATGCAACACAAATTGAATACAGTTGAATTATGTAATACAAATTTGATGACAATAAAATTGATAATTTTTATTAGCATCAATTTTTATTGTCATCAAATTTGTATTACATAATTCAGTTGTATTCAATTTGTGTTGCAAGTTCCTAATGAGGAGTGAACTGGGCTATTCTGTTAATGCTATGGCAGAAACCTCAAATTTTAAACCTATGGAGACTAGCTTATAAAGTTTGTTTTTTTATTGTTATTATTTTAAAATTCTTACTGTGTTTTTCAATATCCCACAAGTCCTCTTTTAGAGGCAGATGCACTAAAGCTAAATGAGCCTTTAATGACCCTCCAACGAGGAAAATTTGATCCGTTGCAGGCATCAAAGGGCTTTTACCGAGGAAGCCAGCAGCTAACGAAAACGGAATGGAGATGAGCAATTAGTGTGAAAACCCCATTGAAACGACATGCACTAACCTTTTCCGATTGCCTTTACGCAGGAAAAAGGCAGGAAATCTAACGAGAGGTCTGGACCTCTCGTTAGGACAGCTCTGTGCCAGGAAAAATCATTAAGTGAAAAAATAAACAAACTTTGAGCCAATCCCAGCGCATTAGC